>NW_026596463.1:3363222-3531153 GCF_907164565.1 Psammomys obesus | reverse complement strand
TCTATCTATCTATCTATCTATCTATCTATCTATCTATCTATCTATCTATCTCGCTGTCTCTCTCTGCAACCTTGTCTTTGGGCATTCATTACCAGGATTCTTTTGAGACATGGCAGACACCTTCCATTTGCTTCCTCTTTGTCCTCTCGCCAGGCAGGCTCAGCAGCTGCTGGGCTCCTTGACCATCTCACCAAGTCCAGTCTTCCGGACAGTGGAGCTCAATCAAGCCCTGAGCTCCCACTATTAGACCCAGCCCATGAGTCATCTCCCTCTACATCCCTGGGCAGTGCGGACAGTGCGGAGAGCTCGCCTGGAAATCCAGTGCCCCATTCTGTCGGACAAGTTACATAATCTCTTGGGGGGCTGCAGCGCTGCTCAGAGGGCAGCCGCGAGGACGAATGAGGCAGCCGGAGAGCAGACCTTCACACCACCAGCCAGGCTAACAGTCACACTGAGATGTGCTCGCGTACTTCTCCCAAGTGTGACGCACAGCGACAAATTACTGAGAGCGCACTATGCGCCAGCGCGAGCTTGGCACTTGTCTGAGTCATTATACTGCAGCTCTGCTGTCTGCTGGCCGCGCTTACGGTAGGATGGAGGAGCCAAGGCCAAGAGACCCCGAGAGGACTGTGCGCGGGCGGAAGTCTGCCATGGCTCAGTGGCTGCCAAGCTCAGCACTGGCAGAATCAGCAGAGCTGTGCTTCACAGCTGCCTACTCACTGGGAGAGGCAACCACACCCACCACAACGGGGAACCTGAGCCCATCCAGCCGCCAAGTCTCTTTTCCCCTAACCGAGGAAATCAGAAAGTGCAATTGGCTCATAGGGTGTCTCTCCCTAGCCATTAATCTTGGTAATTTCTCGTCACCTAGTTCTTACCAAGAGATTAAAGGTGAGTGTTCCCTGTGAGCCTATTAGGCAAACTATTACTACCCTAAGAAAAAGAGAACACTGTCTCAGAAACACGCCTCTTTAGTTCCACTCTGACTCCCCAGAAAGCAGATTCTGAGCTATAGCTGCCATTCTGTGAACATGAGAACTAAGGTCCACGCCCAGGGAGACAAAGTAGAGAGAAGGACGTCAGATTCCTGACAGCCCACGTCGGCAATGTTCCAGGCCCCACCATTTCACCGCTGGCCAGACTGCTGCCATGCAGCCTGGAGTTGTTGAAACTGTTGCATTTGAGCTGATCCTGATGTCTGAAGGTGAAATATTAGTAAGATGAAGCTTCTTCACCTGTCCATGTGTCCCCACCTGAGGTACACCAAAAAAAGTGTGTCCAGGGCTGGGGACATGGCCCTGTAGGTAGTATGCTGGCCACACAAGCACAGGGGTCTGAGTTCCGGCCCCAGAGCCTGCCTCCAAGGCCAGGTAGAGTAGCGCATGCTTGTAATCCCTAAATGGAAGAGGCAGCGACAGGCGGACCCCTGGAACTCACCAAACAGCCAGCGTCGCCCAGGGAGCCAGCCCCAGGCCAGAGAGACCATCTGAAAAAAGAAGTGGACGCCACCTGTGGATAAATACCACCTGAGGTTGCCCTTTGGCTTCCCAGCACATGCATACACACGTGCACATTGGAGGCTTTTACACACACACGCTCACCCACACAATTTTCAAGTTCTGTCCGTAACAGTCTCCATAGCAATTATTCTCTGCTCTTCCAAGTTTCACACATCAACTTATGCCAACTTTCCCGCCTCCCTGTCATCTGTTGTCATACTTGTGCTAACCACCGAGTCTCCGTGGGCCCTACACACTGTGCCTTTGGAATCTG
This sequence comes from Psammomys obesus, assembly GCF_907164565.1. NCBI lineage: Eukaryota > Metazoa > Chordata > Mammalia > Rodentia > Muridae > Psammomys > Psammomys obesus. The sequence goes on along the minus strand of NW_026596463.1, from coordinate 3,529,380 downwards.
AAGACTCGGACATTTGTTCCCTAACGCTTGGCTGTACCCCAGCCTCACCCAGCATGGAACCAACCCAAGGCCCCTGCTGGCACCTTGGTCAAAGTCCAGCAGTGCCCATGAGACTCCTAGAGTCTCAATTAGGTAGCATTTGGCTTCTGGCCAGGGAAAACTGTGCCCAACATTGCTCTGCACACGGGAACAACCGGGGACCTGGCCCAAGTGATAAAGGGGCATCAGTATGACATGAAGCCACTGTGAAGTGGGGGCAGGAGGCTTCATCTGGCTTCACACAGGGCCAGCTGTCAGCTGAGAAGCAGCCAAGGGTGCCTGCAGGTCACACAGGGTTTTCTGTCCCCTTTCAGAGACTGACTGACACACTCCTCAAACTTCAGCTGGGCTTCGGTGCCAGCAAATGGGAAGGGCAGGGCTCCACCCTCTCCTCTAGATTCTAAAATAAAGAATGCACTGTGCACTTCAGCTTAGGAGGGACACAGAAATGATGCTTTGCTTAAAGAGTGCTGGTGAATTCCAGCACTCAGGGGCAGAGACAGAGGGAACAGGGTTCAAGGTCAGCCTTGTCTACATTTGAGAGTTTACAAGGCAGCTAGGGCTAGAGAGTGAGAGAGAATGAGAGAGGAGGGGGGAAAGGAGAGAGAGAGAGAGAGAGACAAGAGCCAGACTTTTTTATGCTCAAAACTCCTTTCATAAAACAGGTGCTAAATGGTGGAACGAAGGGTCTAGAAAACACTGAGATATCCTTCATTTTGATGAAAGTACTTAAGATTACACTGGTGGCAAATAAAAACTCACACAATGAAGAGAAAATCTCTAATAATTTATTGACCTTCAGTTTCACATCGTGAAAAAAAAAATAACAGTTTTACAAAACCTCAAAAATGTAGTAGTAGCAAACAAGAACATACGAACACGAACACTTTCTAACTTCTACAGGGTTTGGTACGTGAACCACATACTCAATAGCCAAGAGAGGGGTATTATGCGGCTCTAATCACTCTTCCTCAGACAGGTGTCAAGCCTGAGAAAAGAGGCTCCACCATTATACCACAAGTGGAAGGCTGCCCTTTGTTATCCGTTTCTACGGCAACCAGCTCACAGAATGAGGAGCCCCTCCCGTCTTAGGCCAGGGTTTTTGTGTGCGCTGTGCTGGGAATTGTATTTGCTTCAAAGTGTGGGACGTTTCACAGGGTGAGAATGGTCAAGCAGCAAGCCCAAATGCCTACATCAATTGGAAGAGCGGGAGTCCAGAAAGTCCCCCTGCTGGCGGCCCCCCTTGTGGCCCAGCTCCCTCTGGCTCACACAGTAATTAATAGAGGACTCAAGGGCAGGCCACAACTTTGAAACAGCTGCAGAAAATTCTCCCTGCCCTCAGCAGCAGCAGTGACGCGCACATCTTGAGACAGATTTGCATCCTAAACTATGGAGTTGGGGCAGCTACACGACACTGACCATGCCACCAGGGTACAATCAAGACACTTAGAATACATCTAGGGACCAGAAGCTGCCTGCAGGGACGGTCTGCCGTGTTTTTGGTCCAATGGCTCACTTGTTATTTTGATCCACCTACCTACGGTCCACTTCCTCATGGCACAGACAGACATGTACAATTAGCCTAAAGAACTACGGCGGAGAGAAATGTTAAGGAATTATCTGTCATTAGACAAGGCAAACACACTCACAATGTAAAGGTAGGTATCTGTCTTAAATCCTATTTTTTTTTAATACAGCACTGTGAGAAATATGGATGAAAGCAGGCAGAGTTGCAAGCTCTGGTCTTCCCCAGGCAACTGGAGAAGCCCACGGAGGGCAGACTAACACCTACCACTGCACGCTTAGTAAGCAAACACTTGGGAGGAGCAAAGAATGTATTCACAACTGATCCCCACAGGACCGCAAAACCTCTCCACAGGCCACCGCTTACAAACTCTGGCATTGTGTGACCAAATACGTCACTTCTGTCTTCCAAAGAGCTCTTTCAACATGTCTCTAACGGGGAACACTGAAGGTGACGTTGTATCGAAATGGATGTTTTCCTGGGAGAACTGTGAGCCTTTCTCAATCAAGGTCGGAAAGCCACCTGCAGGCCTACAGTGTGGTCAGAGACCTTGATTACACCAGCCTCACTTCGGTTTTTCCCCATCGGTGTCCTTATTCACCTATGGTAAATAAATAGATAAATAAATAAGCTTTGGACAGTGTCTTCACCTCTGCCCTATGTACAGAACACTCTGGAAGCACCCAGGCTTTCAGGATATTACACGAATGGGGGAAATACTCTAAAGTAATTTGGTCCTTTCCAAGTGTCAGTAGCCGAGACCAAAGTTAGGTAAATCAGACAGACAGGAGTAAGGAGGGCAGGGCTGTCCCCAGCTCTGTGAGACCTGCCATCAGCGTGACCATGAGACCTCAGGAAAGTGTGGGCTAGGTGACTTCATGGCTTCTCCGCCTCTGGGATGGAATTTAAGTTTCTGTCTTGGAATCTTCTCTGTCCTGACATCTCAAAAATGCCCCCCTCCCCCACCCGCCCTCTACTTATCCTCCAAATTATAGCCCCAAAGTTTTCATTTATTTTCCTGTGTGCAGTAAAGCACAGCAACAACTACAAAATGTGCAAAACATACGACCATCCACACACGCGCATACACGTGAAGACAACGTAAGCACTGTTTCAGCATGCAGGCCGCAAACAATAAATAGCTAAATCTAGAACACATTCTTAACAGCCAAGAGAAGGTTTAAAGTCACTTATAAATAGCAAAGAGCATCTACCAAACAGCTACCAACAATGTCCCCATTGTTCACAGACGTTCCTGGGGACCAAAACCCCTTCGAGATGAGCAGAGTCCTGGGATTCCCATTCCTCAGTCAGCGAGGCCAGCTTCCCTCCTGACCCTTGCTTGGCTTTGCAGCTCCAGTAGCAGCTGGCATGGAGGCTTCAAGCTCAGTCTTCAGAGGAAGCTGACAACCATTTCAAATCTGGCACATAAATGGTGGAGCCATGGAAATCAAACGCTGAATGAGGTACAGCAAGGGAAAAGCCCAGCTTTTCTCTCCCTTTGAGGGGCTGATTAACGCTGACATTAATCCACAATTACCAGACAAGGACTAGATCACAGGTTCAGTCATTCATATTTAAACCATGTGCTACTTGCATTGAGAAAAAAAAACCCTCCCCCACCCCCTCCTTCATGTCCACTTAGGAGTGTTCACAAGGTGCTGATGGAATTCCAGGAGTCTTGTAGCAGCTTCTCCTGGTTTTCTTTCTCTTCATTCAACTTGCCTTCTCCAAAGCAGAACCCTCTTATCATCTCACCATGCGTCAGAGAGCTAAAACAGGAGAAAAAAGAAAAGAAAAGGCATGAAGGATTTGAGATGTGTCATGGTTACACAGTTTAGACAAATTTAGACTCAGGGCAAGGGTGCTATCACTCCTGAAGGTCTGCACAAGTCCAACAGGAAGTACACACCATGGGGCAGGCAGCTACCAGGATGATGGTCAGCCCACAAAACAATGGTGTCCAAAAACATCTTGTTCGAATTCAAGCCTGCACATGCTGACGCTATTACAAGTTGCCATCTTCTGTTTCCAAAGTTTGGAAAGAGAATTACTGTGACATAATCATGAGGGAGTCAAAAAAAGGAGATGCCCCCCGGGCCCACTGATCATAAGAAATCCAAGTTTGACTTCTCGGAGACAGAGGGTGGCCACAGTTTAAAATGCATCTCCGAACCACTTGCTGGCCCTTTATCTCCCCGAGGGGACAGAGGGAGTTTTCGCAGGACCAGTCATTGATTGCATTAAATTCTTCTCTTTGGCTTGTGTGTGTTCAGAAGTGTGAGTCAGCCGCTGGTTGTTTCTTTTGGCTGTTGTCTAACAGTGATTCAAGCCTTCAAGACATTCTTCAGCCCTCACTGTCATGCCTTACCCACCTCCCTGCAACCTGCATATCCACATTAGGCCAAGAGAATGTATCTTGACATACCTAACACCACCTCACGACATGGCATACTCGCACAGAAAGAAAGGGGGGGCGGGGTTCTAAGAGAAGAAACAAAGCAAAGGGAGCCCACATCCTGTCAGACGGAGACCACAAGACACCACAAAACGACAAAAGAATCACAGTAGTTTCCCTTTTGTCCTCCTGACTGAGCAGCAGGGGACAGTTACCATCTCCTTGGTGGGTGAGTTTTCTGACAGGGAAGGTATCTTTCAGGACGGGATGAATTCAGCTCCCACCAGCATCTGGAGAGCACAGGACTCAGGCTGGGGATCAGTGCTGACACCCAGGAGCGTGTCTGAGTACCATTCCACCCGGCTGTAAGCGTCTTTAACACCATCCTGTGTACAGTAAGCTTTAGAAATCTAACCCGCCGTTCTTCCTGTTGAAAACTAAGAGTGGCTTTGATCAGCGGCTCATGTCACCCTCTGAAAGCAGCACGCTGGTCTGATCAACATCAATTTTGATGTGCTTGACTCTTCTGTCTACAGTACCAAGGGTGAAGAATGCTGTTTCACACATAACCCAGGACTCTGCTGTTTCCCAGGGACCGGAAGCAAGTGATGAGGTTCAAATACCTTAACACATTGACTCTGGGCTGGAAAGGGGAACCAAGACTGAAGAATAGGAATGACAAACAGCTGATATTCGAAGGAACAGAATGTCCCCAGAACACACAGAGTGAACCTCAGCCAGATCAGAGCAAGGTCTCACTGCAGGAGAAGCCTGAAACATAAAACTGGTTTTGGGCTAGACGGGTGTTCTCACCACCCACCTGTCTGAATTGGGACAGTTTTCTGGATATTGTGGTTGAACTCACTCCTTAGCAAAAGAGCCATCTTGAGTCCAGAAAGATCTAAAACGAGGACCAGAGACTACGTGCAATCCCTCTGCTTGCCTCGCCTCCACTTCCTCACTCCCCACATTCCCACGGGCCACTTCTGACATGCTGCCACCATCCCTAGCAATTTCTCCAGCTCTCCTGCACACAGTCAGTCCGGGACTAGCTCTTAATTCCCAGTCTGTTAATTAGCGCTTTTTGCCTACGACGATGCTCTTCCGAACTGCCTGAGAGTTGAGTCATGCACCGTATCTCAAGTGAAATAACCACTTGCTGAACATTTGTTTATTCTGGATTACTGAGATGCCAGCGAGGCTGCACAAACCAGTTTGGTGTGGGCTGCTGTTAGAAGCTGGCTCCCTGAAGGTTTCTGCCTGTTGCTGCTCTTCTGGAGGGATCTCATGCCCAGGGAACGTGGCCCTGCTGGCTACGACAGGCTGCGGGAGGACAGCCAAAGGGCTGAAAAGAATAATGATGAACTGTGCTTGTAAGTGAGCTATTAAAAGTGGAAAAGAAAGGCAAAAAGGATAAACAGCCTGTTTAGCTTACATCCACTGTGGGGTCCCCTCTTTCCTGTTCTTCCACGGTGGCATCATCTTCCTTCCTTATGGTTAAGTGAGCCAGGACTCCCCCAAACAAATTGGTGCATCCCTAGGCCCTCTGTTAAGCCAGTTTTGGTTTCATTTGTTTTTTAGTGTTGTTGTTTTGTTTTGTCAACTCGACAAAAGCTGGAATCACTGGAGAGGAGGGACCCTCAGTTAACACCACCTGAAGGCAGGCCTTCCGACAGTTTCTGCATTGACCATGGATGTGGGGGGGCCAGGCCACTGTGGGCAGTGCCATCTCTGGGCACTGAGATGTATGAGAAATAGGCTGAGCAAGCTAAGGGAGCAAGCCAGTAAGAAGCACCCTCTATGGCTTCTGCTTCAGCCCCTGCCTCCAGGTTCCTGCCTCGAGTTCTCGCCTTGACTTCTCTCAGTGATGGACTGCGACCTGATAACATGTAAGATGAAATAAACCTTTTCCTCCCCCATACTGCTTTTGGTCATGGTGTTTATGACACCTGCAGGAACCTAACTGAGACACATATGCTGAGGCAATCTCTGGGCCAGGCCTGAAGGTGTTTCACGGGAGCCACATGTGGCACCAACGGGCAGGCTGATTAATCACTGGATCCAAGAGAATAATACACTCTTCTGTACACAAAACAACCATTATGTACTCAGATATATGGCAGAGGATACAACTTTTGTTGGTCCTAACAATAGGGTCAGGCTGACTGATTAACTCTGAAAGGGTGAAGTTAGGGCTGGATATATCGACACAAGACACCACCTTTCACAAGAACAACCAAGATTATGCTCCAAAGTTAATACATGTTTCTAAGGGGATGGGTATATTTTGAGGGAGGGCATTTTAAAAAAGCAAATACACAACTCTAGAGTCAATAAACTAGGAAAATCTTTAAACAGTATTTTTTTAACCCTGTTAAGCACAGAAAGGTTTGAAGAAGTGAAATTGGAATATCAAGTCAGTGTCCCTGGAATGACACTATGAAGTTCAAGTTTATACTCAGGAGTCAGCGCTCTGGAGTCAGACTGGCCTGGTGGCTTTCTTGACTATCTTGACCACTTGTTGAGTGAGGTCTGTGACTTTGGGCCCCTTACAAATCAGACTCCACAGGCATCAGATTTGTTGATCTGTGTAGGGAGATTAGCAGTGACATCCCAGAGCTTGCTCTGAGCACCGAAAGGATGCTTGAGGGAAGTGCGTGGTCCTGCTCCAGGAACACGGCGAGTATTTCACAAGCACTAGCTGGAATTGCTAATGGAAGCCTGGGGTTCCCAACCTGGCTAAATACTTGTATCACTGGAAACCTTTCTTTAAAGAACTGATGTTTGGGTTCCTCCCTCCATCCCCCAACCAAATAAAATAATGTCTCTAGAACGGGCAGTTTCTGAAACTCTCTTTGGGAGATTCTGAGGTTCTGGGATGAGATCCACTAGTTAGTGTTGAACGGGTTTGCAGTGGCGACCAACACAAGCATTATGTTGTTGGGGTGCACTTCATTTACAGTTTCTGTAAGCAGCACACCTCCCTCCCCATCATCCTCCGAACTCAGGCTGCTCACACCTAGCTTCTTACCTCATGCGGGCTTCTTTAGGGTGCTCTGCATTAGGAAGGCAGGTGTTTCCAGGTGCTGACGAACGCGGTAGGGATCAGTGAGTACGGGACTGTGGTTATGCTGTTCCACACATCTAAAGTTGGATCGTAACAGTCCAAAGTCTTGCAGCGCTGAATGCCGAAGTAGCCGCCAACGACATAAAGCTTGTTCCCGGAGGCCACGGCATGGCAGCTCATGCGCTTGGCTGTCACATCCCCCACCTTGGTCCACTGGTAAGTCTCACTATTGAATTTGTAAGCAGAGCAGGCAGAGAACTCTGTATCTCCACCCATGATGAAAATCTGGTTCCCCAGCACAGCTGCCGCTGTGTAACGCCAGGGCTGGGGACAGGTGGCCGGTACCGTCCACCTGTTCTCACACTGATCGTAACACTGGACCTTGGGAAGCTTGTCATGACTCACACTGGTACCTCCGAAAGCAAACAGCTTGAGTTTGGCGCTCACGACAGCAGCGTTGCTGACGCCTTCTCGGAGCGGGGCTACCATGGTCCATTTGTTGGTTGTGGGGTCATAATGTTCTACTTGCTTTAGAGAGACTGACGGAGAGGCTGGGAGGCAGCCAGTTGCAGCGGTGTGCCCACCGACCACATACAGGCAGTGCTTCAGTTCGGCTGACCCATGGCCAAACCTGGCCACCAGCATGGGGGCAGCCTTGGACCACTCCTCATGCAGGGTGTCATAAACCCAGACGTCTTTGGAGACTCCGTTTTCCGATCCCCGCCCCCCGGTGATATATACTTTGCAGCCAATCGCACACGCACTGAACTCTTTCCTCGGGCTGGGAATGTCGGCCTTGGGGATGATTTCTTTAGCCTTCTGGTCTACCAAGTACAGTTTGTCACACATGAAAGTCTGCCCTCCCAGGAGGAAGAGGGCATGGCCGGTTTTCCGAGGACGGGCGCAGAGGCTGGTAACCACGCCATCGTTCTGTAAGATTTTCAGTTTGCATCGGATGGCCTCTTCCACGATCTCCTTGCTCTTCCTCTGCTTGGTGATGAGCTCCTCCATTGCCACGTTCTCCATGAGATAGATGGCGGGAAGGAGGGCCAGCCTCACTGTCTGCAACAGTTCCGGGAGGTAACAGTAGCGCTTCTTCAGGTCGTAGCTAATCCAGTTCATCGCAGACTCATACACGAGCCTTTCGTCTTCTGTCTCCAGTTCTTCACTGGACAGGAGCTGCACCACCATGTCCTGGGGCAACTGGAGGAAGTCTTCGTTCTTCCGGATGGTCTGGAAGTTGCTGAGACACATTCTCCAGGAGAGTTCATACAGCTTGGTACACTGGTGGGCATCAGACAGCAGCAGCATACCCAGGCAGTTGGTGGGATGCAGGTTCTTCTCCAAAAATTCTGCACAGGCATCTCTGATGTCCTGGAACTCCAGCATGTCACCGGCCTCTAGGAGCGACTCGGCATTTTCTTCGTTGATGATGACCCGGGAGGAATACGCATAGTCGAGAAGCAGCTCTAAGACTTCTGGGTGGATGGAATTGTCGAAGTTGACCTCACTGTCCTGGCTCTCTTTCAGGCCACCACTGAACATGGCTTCGAAGTAGCGGCTGCACGCGGCCAGCACCGCCCGGTGGCAGGGGAAGGTCCTGTTTCCCGCGTGGAGAAGGACATCTGTGAAGAGCCGCTGCTGACGCAGAAGGTTCAGGTGAGTGAGGACACTGTCGGCATAGGAGGACTTGTGGAACAGGTAGATGTTGATGGAGCCACTGCTGGCCCTGGACTTGCGGTTCTCATGCACACTGACTGACATTTTGTTTCAACTCCTAAAAGAAAACAAAAACAAACCACTGAACACGGCGCTCTTGATGTCTCAGCAGCAGCACAAAAGCAACAATCACTTAAGACAAAGAAAACAGAGCCTTGTTGTTGGTCCTGCTGCCTGCTGTTTGTTCCGAGGAGCGTACTACAGCCTCAGAACAAAGCCAGAGACGACTACCTGGGAGGAAAGACAGCCCTTGCAATACTGTTGAGCTTCTTGAATCAAACATGGTTGGGGGACGGGGATCGTGGTGGGTTTACTTTGGAAGACCTGACTGACGGGCAGCTTTCAGGACAGGGAGGTTCTTGAGAACGTAAGTCAGCAGAAGCCGAGGGAAGCTGGGCCATACCAGCCACTGAAAACGCTTGAAAGCCCTCTGCACCATAAAGCCACGTGTAAAACAAACACCTACTAATTAGAAATTCTATTAAAAATTCCTTCGGTAAGATCCAACCACTGCGTACATATGGCTATCCAACTTCTGAAGTGGTCAGGCTTTGACTCCACGGTTCAAGAAGAAGCAGTTTCTAACTAGACAGCCCTACCACTATAGAGCGCTAAATGCACCAGAATGTAAACATTTCCATACACTGATCAGCTGGCCTCAGCGAAAGCACAGGATAGATTCAGGCCACAATTACCTCCCTCCCGTCCTTCTGAACCTGGACGGCTTCCAGAATGAATTGGCACATAAAAGGAAGAATATTTGGAGTAGGCAGCTCGTGCTGTTTTTCTGTTCTTCCTGCTCTATACCAATTCCTGGAAAACCACAAGAACAAAGGGTGCACCCACCCACCTCTTCGATTAAACACTCCGGCACCAGGACTGTTATGTACCTGCAGATACTGCACCTCCATTATCGGGAGTTCAAGCTGCAAACGCTGCTTTATGGAAATGGAAAGCACCCAGGGGCGTGTGTGTGTGTGTGTGTGTTTCATTCATGTACCTATGTGTGTATTTTAACAGCCAATTGTTCATGTAGGGCCACTGAAGAATTTATTGGCTAACTATAAAGCTTTCCTAGGTATCAAAATTAGCATCAGTGGAATATGATGCTATCACTTTTGGCTATCTGCTCTAAGAAAAGTAGGGGACAATAATGTAGAAAATGTCCACCTTGAAAAATGGAATTAACCCCTCCTTCTGACAGCACTCCTCCACTGCTCTAAGAGTATATAAAGCCTTAAGAACCTGCCCTTGTCAGGATTCCAGAGGAGGCTGTTTATGCCAGGAGGATACTCTTAGTTGGCTACTGTATCTTTTCTGATGCAAACAGCCAGAGCTTAGCCAAAACCCGCTGTTTTTCCTTCAGTCGTTCAGATATGCATTTTCATTTATACTCCAGGAATTATTAACAAATGTAAATGACTTACCAGAGTCATAAGTTATAACTGCAACCCCCCCCCCAACACACACACACACCAGCTGTGAAAGTTGGCACAGAAAAATAACAAAGGTAGGTGTCTGACATGCCTTTGACAGCAGGTCATAACTTCAGGTGATGTAACTTGTTTTTCCTCTGGTTTTAGAATGTTACTTTTCATGGTGGGTAAACAGGGCCAAATAGAAACAAGTAAGCATCAAAGTTACAAAGCTCCAACGTTACAAAGCCTGTGCAAAGCACCCAGAACTGTCCAAGCATCAGCCCCACCCCAAGCCAAGTTTCTCTCTCCCAGCTCATCTTAACCCAATGTGGAAAGTTCTGAAGAATGACCAACTGGAGCACCCTCTGTCAACACACCAAGCTTATAAAGAGCTCTGACTCGGGGCTGGGGGGATGGCTCAGTGGTCACTGTCTGCACTTCCAAAGGACCCGGGTTCAATGCCCAACACACACATGGCAGCTCACAACTGTCCGTAACTCTAGTTCCAAGGGATCCGACACCTTCATACTAACGCACATAACATTAAATAAATTATTAGAAAAGAGTTCAGACTCTCATGCACTTGGACTCTGGCAGCTTTACACACTGTGAGTGCTGTCTAAATGAACGCGTTCAGTCTGAGTTATTTTGAGGAGGACTTTAAGCCTAAACATCTAAATGATTGTCTGGTCGCAGGAAGCTGCCTCCTCCTTGGGCTATGAGCCAAGAAAGGAACACAAGCATCTAAGTGCAAGCAGGCTGAGCGGGGATCCCACTGGGCGGGGGCACAGGTTCAGTAACAGGAGCTGCCAGCGGTGTAAAACAACCAAACAGTTTGTCTACAAGACCTTAGGACACAAGACTGCAACACTCCAGTGTCCTGTGTTTACGCTGCGTATTTTCTAGGTCTCCCCAGAAATCCAGAAGATTCTCTCCTTGTCATCTTGGATACCATCCCGCTGGAAAGGAACGTCCCTGTCACGTTTTCACACCTTGCAACCATGGATGATTAAAACAACTTGCCTTCTGGTTTAGAATTATGCAAACAGCAAAATGTCCACAGAAACAATTTGTACAGTTACTAAACAGCACCTTTAAAAAAAACTGATCATTCTTTGCAACATTTTTAAGCCGCCCAGAGACACAAACCTGCATGCTAAGGAACTGGCCAAGAAAACGCACACATACACTTTACCTGCGGCTACAAAGAAGGCAGAGAAAAAGACTGCTATTACCGCGAACATCAAAAGGGCTCCCAGCTCGGTAACCTCGGTTCACTTACTGTTGCTTGCGCAGGCTGTATGACCCCACACTGAAGAGCACCTCCGTCTCCCCCCCCCCCCCCCGGTGTTAAGCCTGATCTCAATCCCACAAGAAAAGGAACCAGGCAGATGTCCTCAAGCACTCACATTACTGACAACAATGCAACGACTCTATAAGGATGTTTGCAAAAATAGCCCCTCGCCACACAGCCCCCTACAACATTTGCAACGCTACTTAACACGCTGGACATGCCACTGAGGGCGACACCAAATTACACGTCCAGGTTCAGTGTTTCATCTCCACCCCGCCCACCAATTCCTAGCCTTTGAAATTAATAATGTCACTCCAAAAGGCACAAGCTTGCAGAAGAAACTAGTTTTTCAGGAACCAGTTTTCATTCATTTGGCTGCAGTCAAGTGCTCGAGCAGCATGAGGAGGTCCGCCTGTGGCCCCCGCCGTCCCCCCCAGGGCCGGCAACGCCGCACCAAGGGGAACGGATCCCACGGGCTGGGCTGTCTGGAGGCTGTAGGGAGCCAGGGACACAAGTATTATCCCCAACTAGGCTCCTCGCACTCCGGGAGACTTGCCCGGGCGTTACACCTCAGAGGGAGGGCGGTCTTTCCCCTAGCGCTCCCCTGCTCCAGCGACGGTTCTGCCTGGAGAGCAGCTCCTGGGCTTAAGCCACAGGCAGGGTGGCCGGTGGCGCCGGCTCGGTGCTCGCAATCCCAGCCCGCGGCCGATCCGCCCCCGAGAACCCGGCGCCCGCAACAGGTCTGGGCTGCAGGGGAGACTTACAGTGGTGGCCACTGGCCTCCGCGACACAACCGGCGAGGGTTCTGGCCTCGGTCACCCGCGGGGAGCCGACGAGGGGCGTCTCTGTCCCTGGAAGCGGCGGCGATCGCCGGGGAGGGAGACGACGGCGCCCCGGGTAGCAGCTACCTGCCGGGCTGGCTCGCCCCGGCCTCCGGACCTGCGGCTGCGGACCTGGCGCCCCGGCCCGGCGCGCGCCCAGCCCGGGGAGAGTGAGCCTGCGGCGGCCGCGCCGCGGAGGAAGGCGGGCTGCGCGCTGGGGGAGGGCGCGAGGCTGCGGCGTGAGCTCTGGCGGCCGCCTGGCGTCGGCTCCGGGGCTCTGCAGCGCCTCCGCCGCGCCGCCGCCTACGAGGCTGAAGGAGCAGACTGCGCCGGGGCCGCCGCGCGCCGGGCTATAAGTTGCGCGCCCGCCCGGGAGGGGGCGCGTATGCAAAGAGACGCGCGGGAGCGGGGGGCGGGGGAGGGGAGGGAGAGGAAGCGCGTCCACGGAGGGGGCAGGGGCGGGAGGAGCTGGGGGGTGGGGGAGCTGTCGGGGGAGTTCTAGGGAAAGGAAGCGGGGGGGGGGGAAGGGGCGGGGAGTGCACAGAGACAAAGCGGGCGCCCTCGCTCAGCCACGGGCAGCTGCGGCCCCCGGGGACAGCGGAGAAAATAAGTTGGAAGGGTTCCGAGGGTCTTTGCCTTTCTGGGCCAGCCCAAGGCTAGGCTAGCTCGCGGGGTGGAGCGCCCACCGCGGGGGAAAGCAGCCCCGGGCGCTGTCCTGCTCTCAGGGGTGCCGGGACCCACGGGATGCTCGGTAGAGTGGCCGCGGCCAAGCTGAGGGTCCGCGGCCCGGCGCGCACAGCCACTTACTGGGCTGGACACCCCAGCGGCAGGCAGAAGCCAGCTCCCCCGGGAGCAAGGGGAGAAGCTCGAGGCTGGACCTTGGGGGCACTGCAGGTTGCGCAAGTGGACACAAGGTTACTTGCTGGCCGGGGGCCAAGCCTCCTGGTCCAGGCGCCTGCTGGGTGTCTTCCCTCCCCGCCCCAAGCCAGTGAAGAACCCGCGGCCGGACTCTGCCCCACGCGGAGCTGGAGCCGCAGCAACCCCGGCACAGCCCGGCCGGCCCACGTGTTTCGTAACCAATCGCCAGGGCCGCTAGATTCAAAGCAAACTCCTCCAAGGAGCAGTCCTGTCCCCTCCTCCCGGGCGCGTCTCAGACACCTTCGAGACCTGACCTTTCCTGGGAGTTCTAGGTCGGTGGGGTTTGGAGTTCAGTCGAGAAATAGCCCAGCCACACACACTTAGAAGTCTCGAGAGCTTAGCAAAAAAAAAAAAAAGAAAGAAACTCTAGCCTGAAAAATAAATTCACGTGGCTACCACTATTTATGACTCCCACTTCTGACATTTTTTTGGCCAAGGGGCTGGTCTTTTGGCTGGCAGCTAAGCTGTCACTTGGAGTCAGCTTTTATTCTGCATTTGAGATAGAATCTAGGGACGAACTGTATGGATTATTGGTCCAAACCCTTATTGCACAGGTGAGGAATGTGAGGTCTCGGCGATGTGAATGGCGTGGCGGAAGTCCCTGCACCCCCTCTATCGTGGCCCAGCCCTGTGAGGGCTCCCGAGGTCGAATCCGCTCTGTCCTCCCTCTTCCCCCGCGCTTCCTTGAAACACCGGGCGAAACAATGGTTTAAACCGCCTAAGGAGACGCCACATGGCGCTTCCTGAGACCACAGGCTGCTGAAACCAGTACGGTGGGTTCTTTATCCCAGCTCCGCTGCTGGCTTTCTCTGCTGTTCCTCAGGCTGATAAAATTCTGCTCGTCGCAAAGCAAGACAGTGCCCTCTTAAGTCCTTCCTTAGCATTAACTCGTCAGCCGCGCTGCAGCCTTGAAGAATCTGTTTCCTATTTTAGTTTTTGATACAGAATCTTGGCTCCATTTTGCTTTACAAAGCCAGAAAAGCTCAACGGATTCAAGGTAAGAACCAGGTGCAGAGGGCCCGAGGGCAGCAAGGAGCCAGCCAGGCAGAATTTAGTGCCCAAGGAGAGAACGCTACAACCAGAGGAAAGGTAGTGAATGGAAACTGCACACAGCAGAGATGCGCACTGAAAAGAGAAAGGTGGGAACGGAGCCACACACGTCTTTAAAAGCACGTTTCTATATCCTGTGGCCAGATTTGGGAGGCACCATGGCTGACTCTGTGCACTACCTGGCCCCTTTCCTTTCTGTGTTCATCTATCCGGGTCTGGATCAAACACAAATATGGTTGTTGTTTTTTGGCGGGGGCTGGGGGGGGGGGGGGGGGGGGGGTTAACCCTGAGTGTTTCCGGGGGGGCCTGGTCTGTTTTTTTTAAATTTAACCCCTTTTTTTTTTTTTTTTTTTGACAAAAACTGTGCCTTTCTTCCTCCTACAGCCACCTTGAACTGCTGCCGCCTAGGCGTACGTGTAGATACTTGAGCTGCTTGGCTGGGGATTTTGCTAGGAGAAGCCACCTGGCAAAGGGCAGGCGACTGTTAATATTACATTTACCATCTGGAAGTTGCAGTGTCCACAACCAAGGAGACAGTGAAGCTGGCTTCTCTCTGTGGAGAGCTTGGCAAGGCAAGCAGGGCTAAAAGAATGACAAGTCCTGCTGTTACCCGCTGGTGTGTCTTCTCTACCTCATGTTGCCAGTTCCGTGCTTCCTTCCAATCAAGAAAACAAAATTGCAGCCTGCAAAATCCTGAAATGAACTCAGTGATGGTATACATTCCTTCATCTGCTGCTGGGCGATAAGCCACAGAGGGTGGTGGAATTTGTGTATGTAGGTTGTGCAAACTGGAAAATGCTGAAAGACACAGGAACTAAACATAACATTTTAGAAAAGCATGTGTTTCTCCTGGCCCTCCAACAGCAGTGGTTGGCTTGAGCCAGGGTCTGAACATTCTTTAGACTGCTGGCCAGTTTCTAATGCCTTTCTCAAGGCTGGGAGTGGTTTCCAGGTTAGTGGATTTATGATCACAGAAACTCAAACTGTGTCATTTTTATGGCATCTCTTGGCCAATGGCAAAAGTCATTCTTATCGCCTTGCGTACAGGAAGCAAAGGTGAGTCCTGTGCGTGCAGAGGAAGGAAGCTGCACAGGATTGTGATTAGCCTGGACCACAACAGACAGCCGATAGCTGAGCAGGAACGATCTCCGGAAATGGGCTGCTTTATACACAGCCAGAGCTTGGTTCCGGATGTTAGTTAGGCTGGGCCTGCGGGCTCCCGGGAAACTGTCTTTGCCTGTCTTAGAACACAAACCAGGGGGTTTTTTGTTTTGTTTTATTTTTGAATGCTGTTATAAAAAAAAAAAAAAAATGTGCCCAAGGCTTTGGCCTTGTTATCTTCCTTAACAATATTATTTTGTTAGGCTGCAAAATCAGCAGCATGGGGTTAAATGTGTTAGCTGCTTTCAAACCTAATCTGTCTTCATTCATTCCTAATTTGCACTCGGACTGAATTAATGAGAATGATTTAATTAACACCATACAACCACGGTACCAGGGACTGGACAGCTCAAGGGATTAGACCAAACTGGGCCCAGCAGCTGCCACCCTGCCTCTTGCAGGTTCCCAAAGCCTTACCCAAATTCAGACATGCCCCCTGCTGGGATTCCAGAAGGGTCCTCTGCTCTTTGCGTCCCTTCCTCAGCCTGTGTGAGGGAGACGGGATAGCCCTTCTTCCTTGTGCTATTTGCTACATGGGCTCTGAGAACCATGCCCAGGACAGTCAACATGGTGGAGAGCCAAATGCCCACCAAGGCTGTGATGACTCATCTTTATTGTTAACCAGACTGGATTTAAAGTCACCTAGGAGAGATAGACCTCAGGGCATGTCCTAGAGGGTATTTTCAGAGAGTTTCAGTTGAGGAGACCTTGAATGGAGACAGTGACATCACTTAGGGTCCTGGTTTGAGGCTGAATAAATTGGAGGGGGCTGAGCTGACCACCAGCGTTCACCTCTCTCCGCTTCACTGAAGATGCAGTGATATGAGCTGCTCACACCCTGTATTCCTAACCCCACCCCCAACAACACCATCAGTAACAATAATAACACCAACAACAAAAGTAAGAGACACTCAGAATCCCTGCTTTTCTTCTGGACATCCAGCCAGGGACACTGTCTCCCGGTCACACAAATGTGGAGAGGAAGGGAGAGATAGGGGTGGGACTCCAACCCTTGGGGGGAACAGTGAGGCTGACGTCACCCACACGAAGTTTTCCCCATTAGGAAGAGATAACAAAGCTTGAAGTCTACCTCCGTCACATGATAAAGGCAGTGAGACTAGAAGAGGGACTGTAGCCCTTGCTACTTCCTTAGCAGAGGCTCTGAAGGAGGCCCAGGGCCACTGGCAACTGTGAGGATGGGTCCTTCATTCCTAACTGAGGACCTGACGGCTCAGCACAGGCCCCCTTCATCACCTCACCTACAGAAAAAGAAACCTAGAGGCAGAACCTAAAAGCGGTCAGCAGCCCTCTCATTTCAAAAGGAGAAAGAGACTAACTGGGGTACTTATTAACTAGAAAGAAAAGATAAGTCATCAGCACTGAGTAGGTCCCAGAACACAGTAGGTCAGTACTCACAGAGCTTTCCAGGGAGAACAAGAGGCCTCAGGTGTCAGTCTGGTCTTTGTGTCTTCGTCTGCATTTATGCTCTTTAAGAAATTATCATTTATGTTAAGGACGTGTGCTAAATCTGGAAGGTCTTGGGGCTGCTGAAATTGGTTCGGTCTTACTTTAACACTTTCGCTGTTTAAGGCGCATTGTGGGTGCCACCTTATATCTTGTGAATTAAATTGGTTACGGTGTGATTTTTTTTTAATTTTCAAATTGCAGTTACTCATACTACTGTACATTGACACGGTTGCCTTTCGTCTTACGGTTTTCTAGCGGAGAGCTTCATGGGAAAGTTTACTTAGTTCTTATTGGCCTCCTCTGTTGGGGCTGTTACCGGTGGGAAATGCATTCTTCCTTTCAGACTGTCTCACCTTATCCAGCTTCCAGGGACATTTCAGGGGGGAAAGTGGTTCGTTGGCTGCTCCCAAGGACTCAAGAGTCGGGGTGGAGTGAGGCATCTATTCTTAGGATAATGCTAACCCAGCTCAGTTATGTTACTTCTGCTCTGGGCCCTTCAGGACAATGGTCTGCACAGTCTGGTGCAGGATTTTAAAGCAGGTTTTTATTGTTGTTGTTTTATTTCGTTTTACCATTTTCTCTGATGACAAAAGTAATGCATGATTAAAATGTGGAGACTACAGAAATGAAAAAGAAAGCTGTGGTCCACCACTCAGATAAATGACCCTCGGCATTTCAGTTCCAGTGTTTAGCTGTTAGGCGGTCAAGGGCAGAAACTTGAGAACAAAGCTTGAATTCCTATGCTTGCATTTCCCAGGGAGTGTTGGGGACTGGCGCTGTAAAGTCAGTGGTTCCAGTTCCTCTGCTATAACACAGAGGGTGGGAGTACCTGGCTGGAAGATTGTTTTACAGATTCAATAAACTGGCATATATGTAAGACATGAACCATGACATGTTAACACTGAGCGCTCTGTGAGCTGCTTTTATGCGGCTTTGATAGGAACTTGTTTACAGAGAATGGATTTCCTGTAATCTCTGACAGATCCCCCAAGTAACCTTCCTCAGTACAGGCAAGGGACTTGAATGCTTCTGGAAATCCTTCTTTCTACATCTTCACATAGTGAAGGAACACCTACATGCCTTGAATGTGCTCACTTAACTCCGTGGGAAGGGGATTATTTTAGGTTTTGTAGTGCTAGAGATTGAACACAGGACTTGTGCATGCTGATCTCACACTCAGCCCCTGAGCTCTCCACTCAACGGTCTGAAGCCTTGATCCCGGGCCTTTTATTGTCAGGAAGGGAAGTGTATCTGCAGTACAAGTCTGCCCGTCTTTGTCTTTTGTTGATGCTGTTTCCCTGTTTTGTATTGGAACCATCAGTCTATAACTGATGATAGAGAAATCGCTCTTTCCTCTCTGCTGCTTTAAAAAAGAAGCTGATGCAAAGAAAATTAGTTTTAAAACACATTTTTTAAAATGAAGCAGCTAGCTGTATTTGAAAGAATGTAGCCTAGCCAAAACAGAGCAAAAATGGGGTCCAGGCGCCTCTCTTTCTTCCTCCTGCCCCGAAGCTCTATAGGGTGTGTGTGATAAGAGTTTCCAGGCTCTATCAGGATCACACCAGGCGTCCATAGGCTGTGACCTTACACAGCCTAGGGGAATCTTGAACCATTTTCCCTCCTGTTTTCCATAATCTTTTTAGTGCCCCAAGGCTCCTGGACTAAACTCCTAATTTGTTCTAAGTAATTGCATTTAAGAATCGACCGTTGTTCCAAGCAATGAAAAATGAAGGTTTTGTTTGGCCTGGGTGTTGTGCTTCCAGGGCGGGATGCCAAGTCTCCCAGCAGGTCTCAGCATGAAGAAGGGACCAGAAGAAGGGACCTTTGTGGTCTAAGAGCTTGCACCTCTGAATGAATATTTAAATGATTTTATAGCAGTCTGTGAGCATAGACTTTACTCAACAGTGCCGTACAGCCTCAGACAGGAGGCTGAAGTTACCATAAATCAAATGAAAAGGGAGCAATGTTGATAACTGTGTTACATTCTCGTGAAGTTAAAAGTGCAACATAGGCAAGGCTATGAGCTCAAATATGGATGTGAGTGTGAGCGCGTATAACAGAAAGAGGTGTTCATAAGTTTCTTTGCACATCATAAGAAACTGCTTTCAGGAAAAAAAAAAGCTTTACAGAAATAGCTATTAAAAATAATTATACCAGCCTTTCACAGTCACAGCTGTATGAGAAGTTTTCATAACATAATCTTGGAGGTTAACTGCGAAGAAACAGTCCTGGCTTTCCCTCAAACTCCACTAATTCATTCTACATCATTTCTGGGACGCCTAAAATGCTGAAAACTTGAGGGAACACCAAGGTGCACCCCGATTTTTCAGATAGTGCTTGCTTTCCTTGGTAGAACTTTAATGGATTTCATCCGAATTCATTTTCTTTGACAAGTTTGTCTCTTTTTAAAATTCCATATGTAAGTTTCCAAGGCTTAATAAAATTCGAGTTGTCACATCCAAAATTTTTACGTATGTTTAATTACAAATCAAATCTCTTCCTCTTTCCCATACCCACTAGCCACCTAAGAAA
Organism: Psammomys obesus; assembly: GCF_907164565.1. Classification (NCBI taxonomy): domain Eukaryota; kingdom Metazoa; phylum Chordata; class Mammalia; order Rodentia; family Muridae; genus Psammomys; species Psammomys obesus. Next base: position 3,509,971 of record NW_026596463.1, on the reverse strand, counting down.
TGACATTGGCACCCTCAACAAAGCCAGCAATAGACCACTCCTGGGCCTGCCTGGGGCCTCGGGGAGGAATTATATGAAGCAACAGTGCCCTCTGCTGACTGCAGTAAAGATACAGTTACCAAAGGGTCTGACAACACTCAAAACCATCCTACCGAAAAGAGAAACGTGAACATGCTCTACAAATTCTTGTGGGTTACTTTGAGCACCAGGTGTTCAGTATCCAGATGAGCAAAGGGAACCAGGGATCTAGTCAGTCTGCAAGAATGGCCAGCCCTATAATGATCCAGTGGCCTAGAGACAGGCAAGCAGAGGGTAAAACAGTTCCCAGACAGCTGGCTCCTTCGACCTCTAAAACGCAGGGCTGAGTGTATTGTCTTGAGGGACCGGTGTGTCTACAGAGATAGAGTTGGGATCAATAACAGTGATGAGCCTCCCTTGTCTTTATGCTTATTATGTGTGAGCACTGTGTTTATCTATCTCATTTAATCCCCACATCAACCCTAAAGGACTAAGATCTGGTCAAGTGATCCAGAGCGGATGTGGTTTTCATCACACCAGAGTTGAGTTCTTAACCACTAAACCTATACTGCCGCCTCCGCTTTTCTGCCCAGGGAAATGCTCTCCTGCCCCCTGGAGTGCTAGCTTCACCACCACCTCCATCTCTCTCTCTCTCTCTCTCTCTGTGTGTGTGTGTGTGTGTGTGTGTGTGTCACACAAAGGGCTTTGAAACTGCTTGATTTACTTTGCCCCTGTTGACAGCTCTGATAACAGTGTGACAAGTGAGAAGCCGCAATCAATTGACTAAAATTATACTGTTTTTTAAATCCACTTTACCCTTTCTCCATAGTTGACTAAACATTTCACCAGATCATGTTTTCCTTCTGGCACACTGTACCCACAGGAGACTGGTACATCAACACACAGGAATGTCTTCATAAAACTGCTCTCTCAAATTTAGTTTAGACAGAGTTTCCCAGCTATAGGATGAGGCCCTGTTTCCCTTGCTATGACCAAGCCCCAAGTAGTGAGAGAAACATCTTCCCTCTTCAGTGTCTGCAACCCAGAGGCCCAAGGGAGCTAATGTATCCTGGAAGAATCTAGAGAGAAAATGCAATAGAAAACAAAGGGAGCTTTTAACTTCTTGGCTGAATCCAGCAATTGTGACATTATGTTTTAAACCCAACATATACAGATTATGCAAAAGTTTGAAGTCCTTATATTAGACAATGGTTTACAGATGTGAAAGACCTTGTCAGTGGGTAGGCAGAGGTCCCCTGAGCACACTGAGGTGCATTCCACTCTTTGAAGATGCCAAACACAGTAAAACTTCAGTTGTCTAGAAGCCAACCCACTTGGATGATTATGAAAACATTGTTCCCACACTGACCTTTTGAGGACGGAGTCCCTATTGGAGCTTCCTTCAAAAAGCATGATGTCTACCTAAGCAAAGAATCAATATCTTAGGCTGCTAAGTTAGTTAGGAGGAGCAGGGCAACATTAGTACAAAAGCTGAGTTATAGAAAGCAGGATCTGTTGCCTATGCCCCTTAAGAGAGGGAGAAGCAGGTCAAGGGACAGCTCCTTTCCTCTTGTCTCTGCATGTATACACCAAGGCTGGAGAGGCGAGTGTGCGCTCCAGAGAACTTGCTGCTTTCGCAGAGGACCAACTCACACCCAGCTGTAGCTCCAGGTCCAGTGACCTGATGCCCTCTTCTCCATTCTTTGGGTGTACTTCCGTACGTGCAGGCAGATATTCATACACATAAAATAAACGTGGAAATGTTAAGCTGTGTGTGGTGGTGCAGGCCCTAAACCCAGCACTCGGGAGGCAGAGGCAGGTGGATCTCTGTGAGGTCAAGGCCAGCCTGGTCTACATATTGAGTTCCACCAGCCAGGCTGTTGTTACACAGAGAAACCCTGTTTCGGAAACCAAAATAAAACAAAATAAGTGGAAATGTCAGTTACAGAAATGTGACTGGTATCATAATGGAGTCAGCGCAGGAGCAGCCACGTGACAGAATGCTTTGGCCCGGTGCACTCATTCTGGAAAATCAGTGTCTGTGTTTGGGCACAGCAGGAAGTAGCTATTTACAGAAAGTTTACAGTGTTTTCATACCTTGTGATCCTCACATATCCTTGGAAATGTGAGTATGATTGCTACTGGGTTCTGTTGGTCTTGTCACCAACAGAAACTAGGTTTGAGGAATACAATGTCCTATCTGGGACCATGTATTTGCCAAGTGGATTTGTTGAAGCCTGAGCTATCTATTTCTTGTGTTGCCTCCATTCAGTATCTTCCTTCACTCCACTGTGTCTAGGCCTCAGACCAAAACACAGTAGCAAATTATAAATAAGTGTAGGCTGTGTGAATAAATAGGTTAGCAGAGGAATGGTCCTTCCTTTGGCCTTGCAAAGAAATATTGAAGCTGTGCTCCTTGCTCTGTCCTTGTTTGACTAAGGCAAGAAAGTCTAAGAAAACATTTTAAGTCAATTTTTGTGTTGGGCTAAACCCAAACGACTTACCTTGTGTTGCTTGGAAAACCTCATCTCCAGAACATGTTTACTTAATCAGAGTTTCACTGTTAGGCTCACATTCAGAAAATTCACTTACAAGAAAATCCTGGCAAGAAGGAGAGTAACTGTTGATGTACACAGTGAATGACCTGAATGAAGAACCTGACTCTGCTTTAAGAGCAAGCCATGCTGAACATAAACTAACCAGCATCTCCATGATAAGGTGTGTTAAATCACCCAAAGGCTGACGTAATTTATTTCTGCTCCTTGGTGATTAATTGGTCTGTATCCCTTGTTGCAAGAAATGATAAAGCTTGGGTAATGGAAAGCTGGAACGTATCTAGCAGGTGGAGAGGTCCACGTGAGGGGGAGGGGCAGTATTAATTCCAACACCCAGCTTGGGCCTGGGCAACTAAGTCTGTTGAGAACTCTGCATAAAGCTACCCTTATGGCAAACAAACTAGAATATCTAAAAATCAGCATCATGCTATGCCTAGCTGTGGAGAGAGTATGCCCGGTAATTAAATAGCAAATGGATGGTACAGCTCGTGCCTGTGGTCCTGGCAACAAAGGATTAAGGCCTAGGGATTGTGAGTTGAAGGCCAGCCTAGATTACATAGTGAGACCCTGTATCTATTCTGGAGATGAAGAAACGGGGGTAAACATGACTTTGACCTTGCCGAACAGTAGAAGGCAGAATCCACACTATGGGCTTTCTTTGTTGCTGTTCCTTGGGTATGTGTGAGCATGTGCTTGCAGGGACATGTGTGCACGGCATGTGGAGGTCAGAGGTCGACATCCAACCCCTTCCTCTACTGTTCCTCACCTTCTTTTTTAAGACAGAGCCTCTCACTGAAGCTGGAGCTCATTGGCTTGGCCAGGCTGTCTGGGTAACAAGCTCCAAGGCTCTGTTTCCGCCACACCCCCTAATCCATAGCCCTAGGGCTGGGTTGCACATCCTCCATTGCATGGATTTGGTGGTCCCCAAATCCAGTCCTCCCGCTTGAGCACTTTGCCCTGTCTCCTGACTTGGGTGTTTTTTGAAACAGGGCCTCTAGATCCCAGGCAGGCCTCGCCTTCCAAGTGCTGGGTTCACAGTTACAGGCCACCAGGCCCAGCTCAGACCCAGGCCATCTGATCTACAGGCTGTGTTTGTGAGCCACGAGCAAGCATATCCTTCTGGGGACATGGAGGACTGTTGCTTTTATGAACATTCCCAGTCGACAGATACTAAAATAGATTTTTTTTTTCTGACATTCTGCAAAAGCAGCAAAAGCATTTATACTGTGCAAGGTCCTGGTAGTTGGAGGCTCAGCACATGGACTATAAAGTATTTAAATTTTTATATTTTTCTACCACAGAGCATAACTACTGTTATGAACTCCTAATCCGCCAGCCTGTGGAAGCTTCATATGAGCCCTTTAGGGGATTCCACCCTTTACCTCCATTTTTGCTCCAGTTGGGTCCATGTTCTTGAGTGCTTTTGAGTATGTATGGCTGCAGCTGCAGGTCGAAACTGAAGCTGCCACAGCCATTCACACACTGAGATTTTAGGACAATTCAGTTCTTTAAACAAGACAATGAGCAACTGTTAGAACTTCCCGAAACAAACAAGCAGAAAACAAAAAATATGTGCCTCGGTTTGCCTTCCTTGATAACTTAGGAAAGATCAAAACACTGCAAAATTACTGTGTAAAAGTAATGCAAGTAAAAGGGACAGCTTTCGATCTGGCCAAGGTGACATAACGGGTGTGGTCTGACCATGCACAACACTTAAACAGTTGGCTCATCCGGAGCCAGAGAGCCAAAGTTTCAGGGCTTCCAAGGACCTAACTTCAAAGGATCACAATTTTAAAATAGTAAATATCGGTTAAGAGCGCAGGCTGCTCTTCCAGATGCCCCAGGATCGAGTACCAGCACCCACACCACAGCTCATAACTGTCTGTAATGCCACTTCCGGGGAACCAGATGACCTTTTCTAGCTTCCAAGGGCACCAGACAAGCACATGGTTTATAGATGTACATGCATTCAAAGTACCCCTCCACACGCAACAATAATAAATGGCAATGGACACTCTGCTCAACTGCGCACATTTCGATAGCTTTTTGCCATAGCTGCTGTGAGGCTAATGTGGGTAATTTTGGCTGAAAGTGGTCCCTTCAAGCCCTGATAATTACAAATGGATCATATTTTAATTGCTTCCATTAACATGGTGGAATTATACACCATGTTGATAATGAACACCACAGAAGCCAAAAGCCAATGAATGTTACACATTCCCTGAATGACTATGTGTCTGGTGAGGGAGGTCAGCCACAGTTCAGGCCTGGAAACTAGTTGCAGACGTGTTCTAGTTCATTACCTTCTTGTTGACGAGAAACACAGCTCTCATCTTAAAGGGACGAAGAGAGAGTTTATTATGGAGCCATTTTTTTGAGTGACCATGGCCCTGGAACACAGATTTGGGTTACCCCAAATTCCATGTTCCAACATGTGAGCAGTTAAGTTTTATAGTTTTACAAAACAAAGGAAGTCATAAATCAAAGCAGGTTTAAAACGCATTGGTGGGTGCCTCAGAAAGGTAAATACAGGACAACGAAGGGAGCTTATCTAATGGCCTCTGACGCCTATCTGATGACATTCTTAGCTTTTATGTAGGAGGAAGCTAGTGGCCTATTAATCACAGAATGTTCTGACACAAAGGAACAGGGCATCGCTATTCGGGGGCTAAAGCTAGCCAAAGATAGAGCAATTAGCCCTGGACTGGCAACATTCCAACCTCTCCAGGTCACTGCGGTTCTCATCAGTCATTCTCAGCAGTCACAGCTCCTTCTAGTCATAAAGCCACTCTTGTTCCCAAAACCTCATTTTTCTGTGTATCAGAAAATAACTCTGAGCCAGAGGTGGTGGCACACACCTTTAATCCCAGGACTTGGGAGGCTGAGGCAGGTGGTGGTCTCTGAGCATGAGGCCAGCCAGCTCTACAGTGTGAGTTCCAGGAAAACCAGGGCTGCACAGAGAAACCCTGTCTCATGAAACCAAAAGAAAAAAGTTAGCTCTGCCACTGATCCTATGGATACCAAGGTGTGTGGCTCCAGGGCACAGACAGTGAGCTCTCCCAGTTCTGCCTGGCGAGGCTACCCCATTTGCCCCACTCAGACACGAGCTTGTGGACCCAGGAGCAGCCAGTCCAAACGAGGTCTCTAGACTGGAATGTGAGGAGCGACAGGGCTCTAGAAAGCAGTTCACTGAGAACACCTGTCTCGAGGGTGAGCAGGTACCTCCTTACACCGGGTTTCTCACTCTCTCAGGATCACCCGGAAACTTGCTTGGTGGCAGATTCTGGTGATTCAGGAGGTCCGGGGTTGGGGAAGACAGTTTGGATTTCCACCAAGCTCCCTGCGGTTGTAAGGGCTGCTGGTCTACAGACTACACCTGAGCATGGAGCCTTGGTAGGCTAAGGTATCACGGAAGCCCGCTGTACCACAGAACCACACATGGACATTGCCCAACCCTTCGAACCCTGGGACCCTGCCTCCTTAGAAACAAGGGAAGCCCTTCAGTAGACACAGTCCTTGCTTTGTAAGAGGCTGGTAGATTCCCTTGGAAGGGCTTCCTGGGGAAAGTGTTGATATGTGAGCTGGGTATAAGACAGGAGTTTAATGTGCAGGAGAGGAACGGGCACACACGGCACAAATCCACGCGAGCCTCGAATAGGTTAAGCAAGAGGGGCGCTCAGTCAGGCCCAGGGGCTGGCTCAGAATCCAAGGATAGACATGAGGATGGTCTGAACTGGCAGTGGGCTGAGGTCCAGGGATCTCACAAACCTGCAGGTGCAGGAGCTGTGGACCGTGACAGCTGAGCAACTGACCATCTAGTTCAGTGACACTGAATCTGGAGTAAAATAAACACAGTTGACTCCAGCGATCTGGAGCCTGAGGTCTGGCCTGGACCCACGTGTTCAAAGCAGTGCTTAGGGCATGAGGGATGGTAGGCATCTTGTGGGCTGAAGCAAGGCCCTGGGAATGGAACATGAAGGGCTCTTGGTTGGAAGGTGCCCCTTCCCACCAGCCGTCTGTTAAGATAAGGATACAAGGCAGCCTGGTTGCTGGTGGCAGGCACCATCAGGGCTGTGGCAAGAAAACCCAGCTTTTAGGAATATTCTGGTATCAGGAAGAACACGAGGATAACTCTTTTGGTGTTTGTTGTTTGCTTGCTTGCTTGCTTGCTTGTTATTGTTTTGTTTGTCTGAGACAGGGTTTCTCTGTGTAGCTGGCTGGCCTGGGCAGCCTTGGCTTTGCAGACCAGGCTGGCCTGGAACTCACAGCAACCGCCCGCATCTGCCTCCCTGAGTGCTGGGAGGGCACCACTGCACCCATCTAGGAAACTCTTAAAGCGTTAAACTTTTTTCCCTTCCATTTTGAAGAGAGTTGGTCTTGCAGAGCCTATAAATTTGCCTGCATTATGGTGAAGCAAATAGAATCAGTTAGAATCAGTCAGCAGTCACTCTTCGCCCTAGTTATCTGAATTATTATTAAATGCGAAGGACTGTGAAAAAAAATAACGCAGTGTAATTTAAAGGAACGGAGTCACCTTTTCACAATAAAGCCAACATCGTAACCATGATTATTGTTATTGCTTTATATGTTATTATCTAAAAATCTCTTCTTTTATGGGTATGTGTGCCGTACTAGCGTATATTTTTGGGGTTATGCCTGTTAACACTAGATGACGGTATGTGTTATAATTTGGGAAAAATCATTTTGATTATTAATAAGAGAGGTTTTTTTTCTCAAGGCCACATATCTGAAATGTGAAAGAGAAATAGTATTTGATCAAATTTACTTTGCTCTAAAGCTTACACGTTGTCCTTCCCAATTAGAAGGACCTACCAGGGGCGGGTAGGTCAAGAGTTCAGGGGCTCGAGCTGATTGCTAACAGTTAACGAATAAAGAGGACACAGATTTGAAAGTGGGCAGGAAAAGGGTGGTGGGAGGGTTTGGAGGGAGGAAAAGGAAGGGAGAAATGAAGTAGTTGTACTATAATCTCAAAAGCAAGAGAATAATAATAAAATAAAGAGAGTGCTTGCTGAGCAATCATGAGGACTGATGTTTGGACCCCCATACCCACGTGACAGGCTGAGGGTCCTGCACAGAACTGTGACTCTGTATCCAATACTCTGTTCTGGCCTCCCCATACATACATATACATATAAGCTCCGTGTGCGCGTGCGCGTGTGTGTGTCTGTCTATCTGTCTCTTTCTTTGTGTGTCTGTCTCTCTGTCTCTGCCTTTCTCTGTCTCTTTCTCACACATATACAAATAAATAATATTTAAAAAAGAACCATTACTCACATCTGTGCCCAACTAATGTGCTATTGTGCTGAGTTATTCATTTTAATGATTCCTAAGGCTGGTGAGATGGTTCAGCTCTGTTAGTAAAGACTGTTGCCGCTAAACGTGACCGAGTTTGACCCCTTCCAACCCTGAGGATTGTCCTCTGGCTTACACATATAACATCATGGCACACACACACACATACACAATAAGTTTAATTAAAAATACAGCTTCCTAAATTCTTCTACTTAGTCAGCATGTTATACTCCAAACTGGTAATGGTTTTAACTCCATTACAATAATGACTGTCATTTGTATTATTTTTTTCACATATACAATATTACTTAATCTCAAAAAATGCAGAATTTTCTCAAAATGATCTCCAGTTATGGGTAAGAACACCAACATTTAGAAAGAGCTGGTGATGGGCCTGAGCTCTCCCAGCTGTCAACAGCAAATCTGAGACTCTGGCTGAAGTTACCTGTTACATAAATAGTCTAAGTAAAAAAGGAAACCAGGGCATTTTCAAAAATTCTTCAAGGAAAAGAAAATATTCAGAGTTAACTAGAGAAGGCTATTCAATAGCTAGTTCATCAATCACGTCAAGGACACTTAGCCGAAGCGAAACCTGAGGAAAGTGGGGCTCCCGGAGGGCTAGTCTCAGCAGACCCAAAAGAAACACAGACTCAGCTCCATAAAGCCCTGTAGCTTAACCTAAGCAGCCTTCTGGGGCTGCAGCACAAGGCGAGGCGTGGACTACCTCAGTGCAGCCTTCTGCCATCTTCCCTCTTGCTGGTGCTACTGCCCAAACCATCCTAGTGCCTTCTGATTTCGTTCCTTTCCTCGCCACGGCATAGCCCTCCTACTATGAATCTTTTCCGTCTCTCAGCTGCCCCTGAGCAGTTTCTTCTGTCAACACAGCAGCAAGGATGTGAGGCAGAACAGACTTTCAAGGCTGAGAATTAAATAGTACTCGTTTGTGTGTGCATTCGTGAGTGTGTGTGTGTGTGTGTGTGTGGTTTTGTTGTTGTTGTTTTGTTTTGTTGGTTTTTTTTGTGCCTGTCTCATAAACTAACAAGTCGCAAGTCACATCTACCCATAAGGCCCTATTTATATAGCCTCCTCATCACCTCTGGCCATACCGTTGTCATTGTTGGCCCTCTTTACCAAACACTATGCTCTGGAGAACTGCCTGTGTACCATGCTTTTCCAAAATCACCACACGGTCAGGCTGGCTGGCCTGCTTGCTTGCTCGCTTTTCCAAGCCTCTCCTTCAATGTCCTCTGATCAGCCTAGGCTCTGCGCTAACAAGCCTGTCCCTCCTGCCTTTACTCTGCCTGGTTTTTCTCCAGAATGCCACTTTGTAAGTTGAATCCTTCCTCCATCTCCCAGGAGCTAGGATGACGGGATATGTTGCTGTTCCCAGCTTTGCGGGATGCTAGGTGTCAAACCCAGGGCTTCGTGTAGCCTCTACCAGCCCTGCTGCAGCGCAGCCTTCTGATTAGTCATGTTCTATGATAAACCCCTGATGCTTGTAATGAACCTCTGCATTCCATATTTGGCTGCTCACTATTGCCCTGGCCTCCCAGGCTGTCAGACGTCCTCTGCCCCAGCCTCTCCCCTCTCTGTGTGTATGAAGTCCAGGCTTCTCTGTTCAGTTTCAAATCAAACTACGTGGTCTCTGACTCGGCTACACCGGTGTTCCCCAAACCTCCAGGGCAGGTGCTCACACATCTGGTTGATGGCACATAATTGACTTCCAGAGATGTCAGCTGTCTTTAAGCCCCAGAATAAAGGGCCCCAGAACCTCTGGCTGGGGAACACCGTGCTGTCTATGAGCTGTGAGAGCCCCAGCACTGGGGACTTTGTCAGAGCTCCCTGGTAGCATCCTCAGGGCATGTCTGGAAAGAAAGAGAGTGGAGCCCAGATACCTGAGTTTGGATAGCAGCACTGCCTGGCAAATTGCCAGCTCCTGGAGGGCCTTGATGCACCTCAGGGAGCACTCTCCTGGAGGAGAGTCATGGATGGAGCACCATCCATGTCAATCAGGAGTCCAAAGGAGCCTGTGCAGCTAGGAAGTTGGAATCGCTCAGAGAGAGAGGCCTGGCCTTCGCCCTCAGATTCTTTTAGAGGCAGGGCCTAGAACCACCACAGCGTAGGGTGGGAGCTGGCCAGTGAAAGAGACTGACCAAGTGATTTAAGGTGGAGCTTTAGCATCACATCTGGGCCATCCTGGATTGCTGAGGTGGAACAATCAATCAAGTCTATAAAATGGGACACTGAACACTAAGGTTTGGGTGAAGCTTCTTCTCTGATAGTCATTCCTGTGTAATGTAACACATCAGTGACAGAAAGCTGTGGCCTCAGAACTGTGAAAGATCGCTTCAGAGCCTTCTAGACTCTGCCTGTTCTAGCTCTCTTTCTCTGGCTGATTGTATCCTTATAGATAGGACTTTAATAGCTTTGGATGAGTATCAGAAGGTGTAGCCAATTCATGAATTGACAGTAGCCTCCAAGCTTGGAGTTGGCATCAGAAGTAAGAGAAATTTTGGGTGTCATGCTCTCTGAGCTCACAATTTTGGCTAATTCTGAGGATACCTCCATTCAAGGGACAATATGGAGTTATTTCAATTTAATGCAGTGGGTAACTCCTTTTTTCCAGTTTCACTTTGATTTTTAATATTCTTTATATCACATTTAAAAGCTTATGTCAGGGAAAGGAAGCCTTTAGAGCAGAAGGAAACATGGCTTTGGTACTGAAGTGACATTTGCACCAGTAAATCCCAATATACTTTAAGATATTTCCCAAGGAGAATGTAATGTTTCAACCAAATCAAGTTCCCTGCCCAAGGCCGCAGAAGGATCACGTCAAACCTGGGGACAGAGTGTCCGATGCTTGACTTCTCAGGCAACGCAGCAGACCATGCTTAGACCTGGGCACACATTAACCTTGACATATACAATCCTAGCATAGGGTGGGTGGAAGACTCATCTGGAAGGAGACCACAGAACATCTGCCTGAGGACTGTCGCAAAAAATGGCTACAAGGAAGCCCTGGGCAATTCTGAATTCAAAGGGATCACAAAATGAAGTGAGGTTTTGGTCGTGAGGAAACTTAAAAATAGAAAGGGGCAGGTGGGCACAAAGCAGTGAGAGTCACTGAGATCTGTCACCTCAAGCACTGCCTGAGTGACCTAGCTGAATGTCTACCAAAGTCTTACTTGTCTTTGAGGACAGAATTCCTAGCTGTCAGAAGACCCTCTGGGGGGCGGGGGCTGCCTAACACTGGTGGATTGAAGATGACTGCTAAGTGACCCCAGACAACTTCTAACTTCATTTAAATCCTACCTGTATGCTAAGTGACACACTGGTGCCGTGACAGTTGACAATTTCATGACGATGATGGGACATAAACCATAAGAGGAGTGAAAACATACATCTCACAAGTTGCAGGAAAACCCTGCGTGGTCCCAGAAAAGACATGACTATGTAACTCCTCTTTATTATATCTTCCCTCCTCCTCATTTCTTTAAAAATTACAAATTTCTGTCTATTATCTTTTTACCTACTTTTCTATCTCTATCCATCTATCTATCCATCTGTCTCTCCATCCATCCGTGTGTGTGTGTGTGTGTGTGTGTGTGTGTGTGTGTGTGTGTGTTGATTTGAATGAGGACTGTCCCCCGCAGTCTTGGGTATTTGAACACTTGGTCAGTTTCAGGAGGTTTAGATAACCTGGCTGGAGGAAGTTGTTGCTGGGTGCAGGGTCTGAGAGTAAACAGCTTTGCCTGCTTCCAAGAGGGGAAGCTCTCTCTTCCTGCTCAAGGCTGAGCTGTAAGCGTTCAGCTTCCTACTGTTGCCAACAAGCCTGCTTCGTGCTTCTGTGCCTCTGCTCTGTCACAGTGGACTCTTATCAGTCTCGAACCATAAACCAAAATAGACTCTTTTCCTAAAGTCGCCTTGGTCGTAGTGTGTTATTGCAGCAAGAGGAAAGTGCCTAATACAGTTGAGGGGCCGGGCCCTGTGCACAGCATGGTTGTGGAGGTCAGAGGTCATCTTGCAGAACTTGGTTCTCTTCTTCCCCCAGGTCGCCAGGCACCAAAGCACCTTTGCCTGTTGAGACTTCTCTCTGGCCTCCTTTTTGGTTTTGTTTTGTTTTGTTTTGTTATCTCTAACCTCCAGCCTCCAAAGGCTGAAAATCAGAATGTCAAGTTTCTCTGTTCCTCCTGGCCAAAGCCTCTGTCACGATGAATGAGTACAGGATTCTCTTATTGTTCTCATGATTCCAAGACAGGCGACAGCTTGGGACCAAAACTGAACAGATCACAGTGTGGAGAGAAAGTAGAATGTTCAAAGAAAAAGGTGTGTGTGTGACAGAGCTGGTGAGTCAACCCAGCTCCTTCCTGCATGGGGGAAAAAAACGTTTTACTAAATTCTTTCTCCTTTTTCAGTCAGCCAACAACTAACACTAGGAGTCTCCGCAGCCCCTGTTATCAACTAAACAAAAATGTTTCTCCCGCAACCCAGGAAATTGAATTTTGGTGAGACTAACTGAATTTAAACTTTAAAATTTTGATAAGGGCCTGGAATTCGATACCACATTTCTGAGGCAATGGCAAGCCTTAATCTTTATTTTAAAAAGGGGAGTGCAGAGAAGCCTTTGCGAAACGAGTTAAAGCCCTCATGTCAAGCCACCAGCCTTCCTCCTTGAGTGCCACATCTTGATGGACACTGATCAATTCGTTCAGCCCTGAATAATGAACTGTGATTGATCTTCTAAACCAACTGTTTCGACCTGTTACAATGTAGCTGATTTCCAGCCGCTCCTTTAGCTAAGAGTATCAGCAGAACCAAGTTTGATACTGGGAAGGAAATGAGAAAGAAGCCTGCCAGCTGTTCTGGGGACCCTGAGAGGCTGATGTCGCTCATCACAGCCCTTTCCACCTCACATACACACTGTGGTATTTAATGCTGTACCAACTAGCTATAACTACAAAGAACAAGACAAGCAAGTTACAGAGAGACACTAGCCCTGATGCCATTAAGCAACTTAATCAAACCAGAGTTAGTAGGAGAGAAGGAAAAAGCAAAACGTGTGTACTTAAGCACCATTGATTGTGTCTGAACTTCCCGGAAGCAGCTGATGGTGACCTAAGACAGAACTCAGATTTCAAGAAAATGCCTTTCCATTCTGAATAATTGCACACGAATACATTTGCTTTGAGATCTGGTAAGCATCATTAAAGAAACCTCAGGAAGATTTTTTTTTTTAATCTCAGAACTCAGAGATTCCATCAAAGAGGCTCCTAGGGAGCTCATAGATCCCAGTTTGAAGGGAACCAGAATAAGTCAAAGAAGCAATTACAGCCATGCTAAGAAAAATAAGTGATAGGCTAGCAAAGGTCAATGGAAAGCAGGAAAGTGGGGGACAGAAAGGCAGCTGGGGAATGGGGAAATGGCCAGGCACAGCAAGCATCCCTTCATAGAGGGCAACCACCTGCAAGAAACCACATCTCACAGTCTCTAGCCTTCACACAAGATAGGAGGCCCAGCCATCCTTCAGTGTTGGTATTACTGGGTGTCTCTAAGATGTCCTGCTCTGGCTCCCAGGAAGACAAACCCAGAGCTGTGGCAGAAGTCCACTTCACTCACAACTAAGCATGGATTGCATCTTTGTACCATTCTGGAAACTGAACACGAACTGAAACCCTCAACCTTTGACCCCAAAAGTTATGTTCTGAATGAAAATGAGAATGGGAAAAATCAAAAGAGACACTTAGAAATAACAAGAAATTCAGGAATAGGGAAAGCTATAGAGCCACATGCCTCTAATCCCACCCGTGGGAGGCAGAGGCAGGAGGATTGGGAGTTTGAGGGTAGCCTGGATATGGACAGGAGACTAACCTTGTATGGGGGTTGGTGGAGCCAAGGGCTAACCATGTATGTAGCTCGGGGAGGAGTGCTTGCCTAGCATTCACAAAACCTTGGGTTCTCTCCTTAGCAAAAGGGAGAACAGGAAAAAGATGGAGGGAGGGAGGGAAGGAGGAATGGAAGGATGGAGGGAAGGAGGAAGGGAGAGAGGGAGGAAGGGAGAGAGGGAGGAAGGGAGAGAGGGAGGAAGGGAGAGAGGCCTCCAGATATAACACTGGCATGAGGCTTTGCCTGGAATGCACATTTCATGTCAGTGTCCACACAACACGGGGAAGCTGAAAGACTGGATTTTGAATGTTTTGATGAAATGAAATGATGTTGAGGAAATGACATTGCAACGACTTGAAATGTCACACTGAGTCAGGCAGTGCTGGCACGTGCCTTTAATCCCAGCACTCCGGAGGCAGAAGAAGGAGGATCTTTGTAAGTTCGAGAATACCCTGGTCTACAGAGAGAGTTCTAGGACAGCCAGGGCTACACAGAGAGACCCTACCTAAAAAAAAAAAAAAAAAAAAAAAAAAAAGGCAGACAGATCACACTGTTCTCCATACAAGTGTCATTTTTAAATATATGTATTTTTACATCTACCAAATTTATTTAGCTGGACTTGGTGGCACTTAACTTTAATCTCAGCATTTGGAGGATCTCTGTGAATTCCAGGCCAGCCAGAGTTACATAATGAGACCCTGTCTCTCTGAAAAGATAGTGTGTGTGTGTGTGTGTGTGTGTGTGTGTGTGTGTGTGCTTACTCTTGCACAAGTATGCACAAATGCAATCGCTCACGTGTGGAGCTGAGAAGACAATTGCAGGAACGGATTCCTTCCTTCTGCCAGATTCTGGGGACTGGAACTCGTGCCCGCAGGCGTGGTGGCAGACACCCTTAACAGCTGCCCACCCCACTGGCCCCCTTAAAAGAGGTTTATCTTTCTTCTGAAAGTCATGACATATTTTGAAACTGATTTTTTTTTTTAATTTAGGCCCACAAAGCAACGAAAGAGCGCTCATGTCATGCAGCGCCTGCTTTGCAGAATTTCTCTGTAAAACGGGCCTTCCTAGTTCACTTACCCCGATATTTGAATCACGCGGAAGTCTCAAGCAGTAACGACTACACCTTACACACATAAAATGCTTTGTAGCTCACAAAACTCGGGTTTTCTCACAAGGACCCCGTTTAATCCTGTGACATTACCATGTGAGAGAATTTACATGATAGATTTACTATGGAGCTAAACGGTTGGCTTGGTGGTTAAGAACACTCATTCTTGCCGAGGGCTCGGGTTCAATTCTTAGCATCCACATGGCGGCTCACAACCATCTGTAACTCCAGTTCTAAGGGGCCCAACACTCTCCTCTGACCTCACCATATACCAGGAGTGCGTGTGGTACAGGGACATACAGGCAAAGCACAACACCCATACACATAAAATAGTTTTTAGAAGTAGATTTACTCTTAGTTGAGTATAAAACCGATGTGTACCCATTTCAAAAAAACTGGAAACACAAGCAAAGGAGAGAAGAGGAAAGACAGCCTTGGCCCCATGCTTGTCTCTTAGTGCTTTGTTACACACTTGCAAAGACATGATAGCACAATCATTCCTGGTTTAGTTTTTTTTGTTTTTGTCACCTAGCATTGTTACGTGGATATTATATCAGAATAGTAGGCTGCTTCTCCTGTCACTTCTGTGATTGCATGATATAATTTGTTTAATTTGCTATTCTCTGAGATGCTTCTTAGCTTGTGGGCATTTTCCACATCCACATCATGTGAATAAAGTCTGAATAAATTCTGCCCTTATGAAGTCTAACAACAGAATCCTCCACTCTGTGGTTGAGGTTTGCCCCTCCAGCCACTCTGTCTTTGTCTCCATGTGTGTAGATCTTCATGTGATGAACTTCTAGGAAAAGTGCTGGAGCTAGAAGCCCTGGTCCAAAGCAATGCAAAAGTACTGCCCCAAACCAGGGTACCGTCTACTTCTTAAGAGTGTCAATGTGCCACACCCTTACCTCAGGTTCAGAGTGTCGACACGCCACACCTTTACCCAGAGCAAGCATTTCAAACCATCGGCTAAGTTGATCATGCTCATCCATTCCTGTATTAATTAACACATGTGATTATCACGGAGGTGGAATGTCTTTCCAAATGTATTAGCCGACCTTGCTCCTAGCACAAAAACAAATCTCATGTTCCTGCTGAAGAAGCAAAAGGCTACAGAACTTGACCGTCCCCAGACCGTAAGTTGTCACAAGTGCAAAGTGAGCTCCCGCCCAGGCCTGTGGCGGCCCCCCTCCCAGCTCTCCGAGTCACCGTATGTTTTTGGCTCCTCAAGCTCATCTGCAATATTTAACCCAGTGAGTACTCATTCCGCTCCTGTTTAAGAAATAAGCCCTCCCCATGTATTTCCCGTGCTACCCTCGAACTCTTAGCCCAAAGACCCTCTCTCGCCTTTGTCTTCTGAGCAGCTGGGACCATAGCCACAAACGTAGCACCAAGCAGAGACAGGGTGGCCCAAGCGTGGAACCCCAATACTTAAGACTGGAGGATGAGCATGTGCTCGAGGTCAGCCTGAGCTACATAGTGAGACCCCGTCTGGAAAAATGAAAGATAAAATAGATGCTTTAAGCGTTTAGCTTCTCTACTGTTGAGGGGCTAAGGCCCTAGGACGCACGCGGCCATCGGTTATAGGCCTACAGTCAGCTGTCTAACTAAATGACCTGTTCCAGCTGAGAGCAGCCCGACATCTCTCCAGTTTAAGACAGGAGATGCTTACGCAATAGAGATTTATATTATGTTGTATGAGATGAGTCAGGGCCAGCAAGATGCCTCAATGGGTAAAGGCACTTCCTGCTGAGCTGATGACTTCAGTTTGATTCCTGGACCTCCATGATAGAAGGAAAGAACCGATTCCCAAAGTTTTGTTCTTTGAATTCCATACTTGCAATGTGGTATACACACACACACACACACACACACACACACACACACACACACACAGATAAATAAATAAATTTAATTTTTAAAAGAAATATAATGAGTATGCTAAGGGCAAAAGTTAGATAAATTAGTGGATTTATTTCTATATAAAATAATGGGATGAGGGGGCGGAGCCAGTGGCTTCAAAGTTAGGCAGAGCTGTAGTCTGCAATTGTGAAAATTCAATAAAATTCGGTTTTCAGGCATAAGAAGAAGACTAAGAAATGGTGAAATTCTACCAACAAATTAGCTATGAAAGCAAGCACATACAAAGCAGACCTAAATGAAGAAATAGTGGCACCCTGCTTTTTATGTTTTAAAGATGGGTCATTTGAAGAGGGACTATTGAATAAATAGTACTGGGGTGATATGTTAGCCTTTCAGAAAATCTTAAGTTGCATCCTCCTGTTGCCTGTTTTGGGCCAAAATCAGTTCTGCAAAGATGCGTGATAAATACAAAAATTAATCAGGGGAAAAATGTTGGGGAAAATCAATGATATGGTCTGAAGCTGGGGAAGCTTAAAACCAAAAGGACCCGTGAGATGCTGAGCAGGTAAAGGGGCTGTCACCAAGCCTGGGAAATTGAGTTCAGTCCTCAGAGCACATGTGTGAAAGGAGATGAGCTGGAAGGGAGGTCGAAAGGAAGGAAAGCAACTTTGGCAAAAGAAGTAAACTGTTCCAGCTCATTAAGCAAGCTCAAAGGCAAATATCAAACCAGGGAAACAAAGTGATTTATCAAGCAAAGTCTAGGGCACTGATACTGACCCAAGGACTTGGAGAGCCTGCAGGAAAACCTGGGCTCGCACCCTCGCCTTGGGAGGATGGGCATGCATCATTACCCTCTAAAGGACATCGCGCAGCGTGCCTGGGTACGAAATCACAGCAGCCAGAGCTGTCGCCTTTGATCCAGTAGCCTGACTTGTAGAAGAGAATCAGAGAGCGACCAAAAGATGCTGAAAACTCCTGAAAATTTGAAAAATCCCAAACTGAAAAAGTGGTCAATAAATATGAATCCATTCAAACTCACTCCTTAAAGGACTGTTTGACAGAAGGGAAAATGTTCATGGGGTCTAAGTGGGAGGACAGGTGATTTATTCAACATTGTGAAAGAAAGACTGTGATTTTATAGAGGGGAGAAAACGTGTGTGTGTGTGTGTGTGTGTGTGTGTGTGTGTGTGTGTGTCTGTGCTGTATTCCACCGTGAGCCTGAAGAAAACAAAAGAGGGTGTCAGCTTGTCCGGAACTGGCATTAGAAGCAGTTGCTGGCTGCTGCGTGGGTCCCGGGAACCCGGCTCAGGTCCTCTCCGAGAGCCTCAGGTGTTCCCGACCACTGAGACACCACTGCAGCCCCTTGTTTGGTTGTTTTGAGATAAGGCCTCCACGTGTAGCCCAGGCAGCATCTACCATCACACCCAGCTTTATGGGTGGTTTGTAAACTTACTTGGCTCTGTTTCCCAGACTTTCCAAATACCTGTTCACACACACACACACAAAGAAAATGGAAACTATGTACATATATACTCTATATGCCTATATACATATATACCCGTATGTGGAGATTAGTAAAATGATCAGTCCAATGAATAGCATTCCAGGGATCTCCAGTCACACACAGACACTCATGCACACATATACGTATGTTTAAAACATCTTCTTGGAAACCAAAAAGGACCATAAAAGTGGGGTCTGTGCAGGTGGGGTCGCAGCTAAGCTCTCCTAATGAGAAACTGGGAAGAAGCGAATAGCAACTTTGACGAAATCATTTCTTCCTAAAGCTGTAAATATCACAGAAGACAGGGAAGCACATAAACGGCTGCGAGATCAAAGGGTCCACGGCGCACACTCACAAGGAGAGAGGAAAAATTTATGGGCCGAGTTCTTTTTCTGAAGCCAGTTTCCTTAAAGTGTCCAATTTAACGACTGTTTAAATTATATCCGCAATTTTCTGAGCGGCTAGCTTACTTTTCAAGTTTGTAAACCTACACATCAACAATTCTCAGTCAATGGGAGAACATCTCTCCTGAGAGCCGTTAATAGACGCTGCATCTTACAGGTAATAAAAAGCATGGCTACACATGCCTCTGCTTTTCATAACACAGAAGCCCCACATCTGGTCATTAAAAAGTGCATTGTACAGAGTTGTATGGATGCCAGATACTTATTACCGAGAGCTGTTTTATCCATTTAGCCCAATTTTCCAGATGTTTTATTACTTGGAGACAGGAGAATTGTTGAAACTGGTGATTGAAGCCCATTTACTTTAAGGGGGGCTTGTCTGTAAGCCATAGGAAGCATTTGGAAGACAAGGAATTCACAACAGGCCACAAGGCGATGCTTGAGGATGGCTGTCATCTCACAGGGTCACAAATAACCCCAACGAGGGGAAAACACCCCGGCTAGTAACGCCCAGCTTCATCTGCAGAAGTTGCCTCTTAGATGAGCACTTAGTTGCATTTCACATGCAAATGTGTGTACATATAATTGGGGCAATTTTCATAAGAGTAGGTCAGGTTGCCAGTGACATTGAAAATGGCGGTCAGCTATGGCTAGACTCCTATTGTCTGCAAACTGGTGAGTTCCCCCTCGCAGAAATCTTGTCCTCATAAAGACAGCGGGATCAGGTGCGTCCCCACTCCTGCCCCAGCGAGGTACCCCCTCCTGCTCGCACTCTCAGCACTCAGAGCTCTAATGGGCCTGCCTGCTCCACAGAGTGGCAGCCCCAGGGGGCATTAGCAGAGCTGGCTCTGGCAGCCACAGCCACTGCTGCTAATTAGAAGGCACCTCCCTGAGGTCAGTTCTCTGTACCTGCCAATCAGCCTGCCTCAAGCAGGAGTGAGGGATTTGAGGGCAGAATGGAACCTTCCCCCTTAACTTCCCTGTAGTTAGCAGCTCTGCTTCACATGCTTGTATATGAAAAGCTCCTGGGCCAGTGGGAATTCGCTTTAGGCTAAAGGGGCCACATACTGACCATGTCCGAAAGTGTGAGCTTTAGTGATGCCTTTTTTCTTTTTCTTTCTTTCTTTCTTTCTTTCTTTCTTTCTTTCTTTCTTTCTTTCTTTCTTTCTTTTTCTTCCTTCCTTCCTTCCCTTATTTGTTTGTTTGTTTGTCGTATTGCTGCTTTTGCTGTTGTGAGTGCTGGTGGCCTCTGGCATGACAGCCAGTAGGGTCCATACAGACTCTCCCCAACTGCCTTGCTACCAGGTCTCAGAAATGAGTCAAGACCACATTCTGCCAATTCTCCAGGTTATTAACAAAGGATTTTCAGCACTATACAGTCTACTCTTGTGAATTCGGGGAAGGATCCATCTCTCAGGCGGCTCAATAGTCTGAGAGACACCTCCCCAGTGGGACAATATTCTGACTCATGGTTAGTCAGTTTCAAGTTGGGTCAGGACACTAAAGGCTCAGGTTCAACTGAATGTCTAGAAGCCAGGTGCATTTCCGAAGGCGGAGCTCACTGCTCTCACAGCCCGCACAGTCTTTTCAGTCAGCCATGTTTCAGGCTGCATGGCTCCTTCCCAGTCGTTCCTTGTGTGGTTAATGAATCTGTTGCTAGACTTCAAAAACAGTATTCAAATGGCACTTCTGGAGTGTGTGTGTTCTTGATTAGGGCACTTCAGAGGCCCACTAATCATCTCAAAGCATGGATTCCTGATTAGGGTGCTGAGCCAAGGCCTCCCCGACCCCACCACATTTAAAATGGATTATATTAACATAAATTATCACTGGGTTTAGACAACAGTCACCAACCACAAGGGGCAAGATTGGGAGAGGACAAAGGATCCCCAAGGGGACAGGCAGCCAAGCCTACTCCCACAAAGAGACGAGTCTGTGATGCCTTGGTAGTGATCTATTAGGAGGTTAGATCACCTGAGGGGGACCAGGGAGCTCCTAAGGAAAACCACAGGCACACACCTCTTTTTCAGGGCCAGGCTGTTAGTTACTTCTTTGTTCAGAACTCTGTCTTTTAAATTGGTTCTCCTCCCTCTTCTTGGTCCTCACTGTTTTCTTATAGGTGCTTACTCAGATGGCCTCAAGAAAAGTCCTGTGCGATTCAGGCCACAGAGGCAGAACATGCCTGCTATGTGCTTGGGGGGAGAAGGTATAGTGTGATGTGTATTTGTCTTCGTCTCTGTGTGTTTCTCTGTGTATGTATCTGTGTCTATGTGTCTAGTGTCTGTGTCTGTGTTTCTCTATGTCTATGTTTTTTGCTTTTTTGCCTGTGTCTGTCTGTCTGTCTGTCTGTGTTAGGACACAGGTGCCTGTGAAAGCTGGAGATGAATCTCAGACATTGCTCCTCTAGAGCCACCATCTTGCTTTTTGAAACAGGCTCTTTAATAGCTCAAGAAGCAGGCTCTGCTGGGTGGCCAGCGATCCCCAGGGGCCCGTGTCTGCTCCTCCCAGCACTGGGTGTATAGGTGCCTGCCATCATACCTGGCTTTTTCAGTGGGTTCTAGGACCTGCGCTCACACCTGCAAGACAAGCCCTTTATCTACCAAGTCTCCTCAGCCCAAAGTGACCTGTTTGTTGGCTGCCTGGCTGGGTGGGAAGTGGGGGGCCTGGGGTAGGGCCTGGGGAGTCAAATGCTGACTCTCATGCTGTCTCAATATCTGTCTGAGCCTGTTTCCCCAACTGTCAAATAAGACCAGCCCCACCTACCTTACAGGCTGCCAGACGGGTGTGAGATGCTGGCATTAATAGTAATAGTACATTGTGGGGCTGTTAAACTGCTGGCTTCTCAGAGTCCCAGTGCCCCCTCCTGTGGGTACCTCAGTGCCCCCTCCAGTTAGCAGAGGCTTTCTTCCTTTCCTTCCTTCCTTCCTTCCTTCCTTCCTTCCTTCCTTCCTTCCTTCCTTCCTTTCTTCTTGAAACAGTTTCTCATGTAAACCCAAGCTAGGCTCTAACTTGATACCTAGCCAGTGAGAGCCATGAACTTCTGCACCCCCCCCCCCGCCTCCTGAGTATTAAAATCACAGTTATGCATCATCATGCCCGATTTAAGCAGAGCTGAGGCTCAAGCCCAGGGCATAACGCATGCTAAGCCAGCACTCTTCCAACAGAGCCCCCTTGCTGCCCCTTCACTGCCTTTCTCAGTGAAGACTCTCCAAAGTACTGAACTTCAACCCCTAGATGCATGAATATTTCAGGGCAGCAAGCAAAGCTGGACAATTGTCCACATGCTTGTTATCCACTAAATTCCCTTATGGGGACCTATGTCCTATGCCAATCTTTCTATAGAATGCCTGTTGTCTGAAGAATACTTTATAGTAGATAAATCACTCCCTCACTAACTGTAGTTGTCATTTTTTTTAAAACTCAGAGTTTGCTTTTATTTGGGTTGCTTTTTTAATATACAGAAGTTGAACAAATTATTTTATTTTATTTTATTATTTTATTTTATTTATTGTGAGCTTAGTCACCTCTCCAGCCCCAGATTTTTTTTTAACTATTGATCTTCACCCCCCATTATGAACATCATGAAAATCAAGCTAAGGAGAGAGCCCTCCTTCTCCCAGTGACTTAAAATACATCCCTAGTCATTCCCTCTGGGTTTTTTTTTTCTTTTTAACTTACCTCATCAATAAATCTGGAATTAATTTGGAGGAGGCTGAGATAATCATCTAAATTGATTTTTTTCCCAAGGAGCTCATCAATTGTTCCTGTGCCATTTATTGGCAAGCTCTCTCTTTCATGATCTGTGATGCCTCCTCTGGCATACATTAACTTCTTATATCTGACAGGTCTGTATTGAGGCTGTCAGTTCTGTGTTGTCAATCTCTTTGTCTCTTCTCAAATCTACCCCATGATGACTACAATACTGAGGAAAGATCAGAGCTGAGGATGAGGCTGCCAAGAAGCCTGAGGGAAGAGACAGGGATCAGGCAAGTAACATGACCTAAGCATCAGCAGGACAAAGAGGAAGGTCAAGGCCTCAGACTAGCATGGACAGTGAGCACCTAGTCTGCCTGGATACTGAGGACGCGGACTCAAGGAACTAGGAAGGAACAAGAAGATGGCAGAAGGTGCAGAGCGCAATAGCCAGGAGCCTAACAAGAACCCACACACGCACTGCCAAGAGGAATGGGAAGCTAGGACACAGCTCTGCTGTCATGAGTGCTGAGCTGTATAATGGTCCTCACTTAGCCACAGTTTCACTGCCTGTGGTTTCAGCATCTTATGATCAAACGCTGTCTGAAAATTCTGAATGGACTATTCCAGAAATAAACAACTTCTGTGCTTTAGATAAATTTTATCTATAATGTATAATTCTGATACTCTGGTTTATCCTTGTTACTCTTACCACATTTAATTTATAATAAAAATTTCTCATAATTGGTATGTTATACATATGTATATATTCATATGTAAAATACACATAAAAAAGTAATATATATACGGTTTAATGTATCGGGGGTTTCTGGCACCTACTGCTGTTGTTTTAAAAAATAAAAATCCCAACCGTTCTATTTTACCAATAAAGACTCAGGAGTCCAATGCTGGGGTGAAAACCTGCTAGCTCAGAGAGGCAGAGAAAGCACCCAACTGACCTTCTTTCTCAGCTCAGGTCCAGATGGAAAAAAAAACAAAAAGCTTACTAGCTCACCTGACAGCCCAGGAAGAAAAAGGCATAGATAGATAGATGGATAGATAGATAGATAGATAGATAGATAGATAGATAGATAGATAGATAGATAGAACAAAGGCCAAAGCCTTGCTAGCTCAAAGCCCAAATGACCCAAAAAGCCAGAGATAGAGAGAGCTAAAGCTGCTGAAGAACCAAAGCTCAAAAAAGTGCCTTGTACTTCTCTGTTTCTCCACACTGTCTTAAATAGCCCTCAACTCAAAGTCCTCCCCTCTCTTTAATCTCTGCCAGCTAGTTTCTTGCTCCACCTCTTGACCTAGGATTAACTTTATTAAATCCTGTGTACAGAAGGCTCTTGGACTAAAGGTGTGTGCTAGGGCTGAGCCACACCATTGTCACCTGTTTACAATAAACAGAAAGTTCTTGGATTAAAGGTATATAATAGGGCTCAACCACACCAAACAATAAAAAGGGTTTAGGGTTCACAGTTTTGGGGTTCACAATGGGATCAGATATCCTGCAACACACTGCAGTCTTGGATTGCTTCCTCTGTGGTCAAGGAGAAACCACTCTATACAGAGACACTGATGGTGAGACAGTAACTATGATGGGGCACCACACTGCCAAAACAGCAGCACCCACAAAGTGATCCAGGTCTGTGGAAAGTGCCTCCTCAGTCATCTTACCCAGATGTCACCCCCATCTGCTGAACCTCTGGAGTACTAGCAACACTGGAAATGGGACAAACTGCGGATGTTATCAGAATACTCTGTGTACTGAAATGCTACTCAGCAGTAAAGCAGAGTGTGCAACTGGGACACGATACAGCGTGGCGAGGTCTCAAGTATGCCCAGTGAAAGAGCCAGACCCCCAATGAGGACACTGTATGATTATATTTCTATTTAATTCTCGAAAATGCACTCTAACCAATAGTGACAGCAGGCAGATAAGAAGTTGTCTGGACGGGAGTGTGGAGGTAGACATCAAGCAGAATGATGGGAGGTGGAGACAGGGAAGAGTCAGCAGACAGCCTCCAGAGGTGGAGAGCTGGCTCTGTTCCTGAACAAGGACTGAGTTCCATGCCCAGGACCCTGAAAAAGGGCAGGTGTGACAGCATGCAAGGGGGCGGGGGTTCCTGGTTAGCCAGCCAAGCCAGTAGATGAGGGACCCTGTCTCAAAAAATACAAGGGTGATCTGGGTGCGGTGTCGCACACCTGTGATCCCAGCACTCAGGAGGCAGAGGCAGGCAGATCTCTGTGAGTTTTTGGCCAGCCTGGTCTACAAAGTGAGTCCAGGACAGCCAAGGCTACATAGAGAAACCCTGTCTCGAAAACACACACACGTAAATAAATACATAAATACATAAATAAATAAATGAATGAATAAATGAATAAATAAATAAATAAATAAGTAAATAAATAAATAAATAAATAAATAAGAGAAAGAATGTAAGGAACAGGCATGGTGGCTCACACCTGTAATCCTAAAATTTACGAAGTGGAGGCAAGATGATCAGCAGTCACCCTCAGAGTTTGGGACAACCCTGTCTCAGAAACAAACAAAAAACAAGATGGAGAGCAATTGAGGAAGACAACCAACATTGACCTCTGGCCTCCACATGCATGCCACACCACACACACACACACACACACACACACACACACACACACACAATTTTTAAAAAAGAAAAAGAGTCTGGAAAAAATGGGTGTGGCTCTGCCCATTATCCTGATTGTGGCCACAGCTCCAAACTTAACCACCTGTGTACTTTAAACATATGTAGTTTCATGTGTGTCGGTTACAATCAATAAAGCTATTTAAAATAAAGGAACAACACAAAAGCCCCAAAATGTCTGTGCCCCGCTCCTGCTGGCTCTTATGTGTTAGACCCATGGTATTGTCTTCGCAGTTGCCATGGTGAGCCTGGCGGGGTGAGGCTGAAGTCAGCTGAGCTCCCACAGATGAAGCACTTGCTGGCACAGCTCGGTGTCCCTTCCAAAAAGGGTTCCTTGATGCATGCTAAGAATATAGTTTCTTGCTCTCCCAGGGCGTCTGGATGAAAACAGGAAGTGGTAACTCTTTACTGTAGGCTCCAGCTGCTTCTTTGACACACGCTGGGACCTCAGCTGCTCGGGTCTGGGTGGTTTGTTTCCAAAGATGTCCTGTCCAGTCTAGGCCCCAGTCTGCTCTCAGATGGTGCCCCTAGCCCCAGCCTCCTCGAGCCTCACGGTATATAGTGAACAGTCACAGCCGCTCCAGATGTGCTTCCTTGGACTTCCTCGGCAGAAGCAAGATGATGAAAGGAACGTCATTCTTTGGAAAACGTCGCAATAAGACACACACGTTGTGCTGCCGCTGTGGCTCTGAGACATCCTACCACCTCCAGAACTCGACCTTGGCAAACGTGGCTCTCTTGCCAAGTGCAGGAAGAAGTACAACTGGAGAGTCAGGGCTAAGGGACGAAACGCTACCGGGACTGGGCGGATGAGGTGCCTAAAAATTGTCTGTCTCAGATTCAGACAGATTCAGGTTCAGATTCTGTGCAGGAACAACACCTAAACCCAAGAGGGCAGCTGTTGGAGCATCTGGCTCCTCCTGAGGATTTCAGTCAGTCACAAAATAAATGCTCTGGTTTCGAGAAAGATGTGCCTCTTCTTCCTCGCCCAGTCTGTGGCATTTGACACAAGCCAATATATATATACAGGAGACTGTCTTATTTATTTTCCTGTTGCTGTGGTAAAATACCCTGGCAAGAGCAGGTAAGGGGCGGGCTTGCTTTGTCTTGAAAATGGAGAGTACAGTTGGCTATGGGGGGACTCTGCTAGGTCTCACTCAATACCTGTGGCTCCTCTCACTGCTTCCCACCCGACCCTTTACCCT
This sequence comes from Psammomys obesus, assembly GCF_907164565.1. Lineage (NCBI taxonomy): Eukaryota > Metazoa > Chordata > Mammalia > Rodentia > Muridae > Psammomys > Psammomys obesus. Next base: position 3,483,756 of record NW_026596463.1, on the reverse strand, counting down.
GAGCCGCTCCAGCCCAGGGGCTGGGATTCCCTCCCCCAGATCCTGATCCCTATACAGCTCAACCATTTTGGCTACATGCTTTCTTGGTCTCTTGGCTTCTGGCTGGCTCTGCTCCTCCATCTTTCTTGGTCCACTTGTCCCTGCCCTGCTCTCACTCTCTCTCTTGATCTCTTCCCTACTCCTCTCATGGATCTGCTGGCCCGGTTCAGTCTGGATCCTTCCAGATACCTCTAGCTGTTTTCTCTCTCATAGCTACAATAAAACCATTTCCTTAACTATACCTAGGAGCAGTTATGTGTAGTGGAAGTTTGGGTGCGTCTGAAAACTAAGTTACATTATGTAAACATGTTTTTGTTTTAATCCCAGGTGTGGGGTATGGGGTTGATCCAGACTGTCCTCGGCAACAGACTGTTTGCCTCCTGCGAGCTGAGAGGGGTGTGTGACCTTTGCCAGCTGTAAATAGTTTAATTCTGGGGACTCTGGAGAGAGATTGGGGGAGCTGAGAAAGAAGGCTGCTGCTCCCCACTCTGCTCCTAGTTGCTGTTGATGCAGTTTGACTAGAAGTTGGAGACATCCTGAAATGAAGATTGAATTTGCCCCAAGGAACCCAAGAACCCTAACTAGCAGGAAGTAGCTAAAGAGAACCATGTCCCTTCTCCCCCTCTAAATTTCTTTTTCTCCTACTTACTGTTGGGGGTTGAAAGGAATTAGGGTGGTTAAGGGTTGGAAGAGAGGAAGAGATGTAAGAACCCCAATAAAATAGATAAAAAGTAAGCCTACAGTCATGTCACCCTTTTTCAGTCAAAGTCAAGACATCAGGAATTTGACACAATGGGTCACATTTTACCCCTAGGAAGAAGAAAGCAAAGAATATTCCAGCTCAGCTGTCTTCCTATTTTTATGCAGTCCAGGACCTAAGCCAGGGAGACTTTCCCATAGGTCTTACTACCTCAGTTAACTTAATCAAGATAACCACCCACAGACATGGTCTAACCTAGTCAAAATAGCTGTTGACACGAAACCAACAGCTCTTGTCTGAAAGGGAACAAGAGACAGTTTATTCTGGAGCCATTTTGAGTGACCTCTGCCCAGGAACACAGATTTAGGTTACCCCAAATTCCATGTGCCAACGTGGACGCCGTTTTGTGATGTTTGATAGTTTTGCAGACCAAGAAAACCACAAGCCAAGGCAAGTTTAAAACACATTGTTGGGCGCATCAGACAGGCAGGCCCAGCAAAATGGGGGAAGATACAGTTCTAAGAGGCCATCTGAGTTTGGGGTTGGTGGAAGCTAGTGACCTCTAAGTTAATAGATTCCCAACAGTTTTTGTCTGTCAGTCATAGGCTGTAAGTTCTGACTGAGGTAAGCAACAAATGGCTGTTCCAGGTGGCTAGAACTAGCCCACGGTAACATCTCTTTCGACCAACAACATCCCAGCCTTTCCACGGAACTAAAATCTCAATCAGTCCATCAGATTGTACGATCCCTCAGAACTGTGGCTGGAGACTTGCCTGCGAGATTCCAGATCTTGTCCGTGTGGCCGCATTAATGAACACAGTGTCTGCTTTAGTTTGTTTTCTCTTCTTGTGATAACACTCTGACCAAAACCAACTTTGAGGTTGGTTTGTTTTCAGTTTCTATTTCTGTGTTTCAGTTCTTTGTTGAGGGAAGTCAGGGCAGGAACTGAACCAAAGCCACAGAGACCAGAGAGGATCACTGCTCCTGCTCTCTGTCTCTGTCTCTCTGTCTCTGTCTCTCTCTGTGTGTGTCTGTTTCTGTCTCTCTGTCTCTGTCTCTCTCTCTGTGTGTCTGTTTCTGTCTCTCTGTCTCTGTCTCTCTGCTAAGGTTTTATTCAGCCCAGGTCCACCTGCCTAGGAATGGTCCCACCCAGTCTCTGAACCAGACCCAGCCTCATGCTTGCAGCCACACAACTTCCAGTACAACAGATCATGCTGAACACCCCTGGCAAGGGACAGATTTGAGGGTCCCTAACCCCAAGACTGTCACTCTGCCCAGAATACAGACTCGAACCTCTTTCTAGACCTCTCGTGTAAGAAGGGCAGGGCAGATGGGTGTACAGGAGTGACAGCTCTGCTCTACTTCCATTTCCACTCACTTGAGTCCCTTGTCTGTTGACACCTGAGATTAAGGCCTTCTGCAGGTACACGCCCGAGTCCCTCCCTGATCAGCTTCCTCCATAAAGTCATATCTAGATTTTGAGGGTGAGAACGGGGTGAAGGAAGAACATTTTAAAGAGAGATTGGAGGCATGCAGTCACCAACGTGACATCTATCCCATTGTCAGCTTGGAAGCGTGTTTTGGTTGTTGTTTTGCCTCCTTTGGGGGTGGTGAGGTTTTATTTTGTAGCATCTCGGTATAGGTAGGCTTTGATCAAACAAAGATCTGAGTTATAAAAACATGCCTTATCAATAGATAAAAGTGTAGTGTTGTCGAGCCTGCAAATTTCCACCAGGGGACGCTGCCGAGAAGATACGGAAGTGGAAAGGGTTTGTGTCTAATTTAGCAAAAAGCTTGCTAATCGCCAGAGTAGTTTTAACTCTAAATCCTTTCTTTGCCAGGGAGACTACCCGTTTAGCAAACCTTGGGTTTCATAACTGGAGACAGGATTTACAAGTATTTCCATATTGCTATGGCTTTGCGTTGACCCAGCTTCCTTGCAGGCAGGATGCTAGCCCCCCCTCCTGGCCTCGAAGTTCATTGGTTCACCCAATAGCCGCTCACCCCGCTTTCTCGTCGGCACAGCCGCATAAAACTACAATTCCCAGGCTCCCTTGCTGCTGGGGTTAGGATCTTTGGTTTCTGTTCAGCTGCTGTTGATTCTGTGAACCTTGAATTCAAAAGACAGAGAGAGGATCCAGGGTTTCCCTTCTGTGGGTCCAGATGGGAACCAGGGTGATGTATTGTGATTCGGGGTGGAACTTGCAGGAGCAAGTCATAAGGATTCCATGAACCACTCGATTCCCGACAGTGAATTTGTTTCTAAAATAGCTCTGGTCAATTCTTCTTTCTGTAACTAAGCCTTGGATGCCGGTAAATCACAATAGTTCTGAGTCAGAAATTTTGCAAAGTTCCCAAATGCCACTCTGTCCATCCCTCCTTGAAGCCAACCTATCACAAATATTGTCTCAATATTGAGTGAAAGAAAAACGATTATTTTGACATTTGCTAAAATAAGAGGAAGATTTTATTCGGGATGTTAGAAGTGCCAAGGTCACTGCAATAGAAAAGAAAGACTGACCTAGACTTTGAAATACCACAAAAATAGCTGGAGTGCCACATACAGTAAGGGAGATGGAGAGGAAAATGACTGAGACATCAGTGCTGAAGGACTCTTGAGAAACCAACTTAATAGAAATCTGGCTGAAGGCAGACCAAGGTGACCAGAAACCAAATTTGGGGGATAAGGAAATGATCTGATGTCAGGATGAGGAATCTCTGCTCATCAGACCTGCTGGGATTCTCGGTAACTGACAGAATTTCTAAGCAGGTCCAGGCAGAATGCAGGCCACAGCTGAGGTCAAGTCCAGAAGACGTTCTGAAGAAGCCTGATGGAGCTTTGATTATGAAGAAAGGAGTTCCCCATGCTTGTAATCTCAGCACTCAGAGAGGCAGAGGCAGGTGGATCTCTGTGAGTTCGAGGCCAGCCTGGTCTACAAAGTGAGTCCCGAACCAAGCCAACACTTGGGTTTTGGTCTCCAAAAAAAAAGGAAGAAAGGAGCTTTCATAAGTACATACGTGCTCAGTGCAGAGTTGCAAGGGGCCCTACTTCTTGCAGTGGGCTCTGGTTTCTTCGCTGTTTTGGTCAGGCTGTGAAGGAGGAAAAGCTTGGTGGATGCAGATAACAAGCCAGGGCACCAAGGACAGAGCACGAGGGAAGGGGAGAGAAAGGATGTGGTAGGGAGACCAGCAAGCACCAAGATGGGCCACACTGTGGAGATGGTTAAGGATTCTGTGTTTTTTTATTCTAGGTCCAGCGAGGCAACAGTCACTGAAGTGCATTAAACATGAACTGAAAGGACCTCGTTTGTATTTTACAGACTACCGTAGCAGGTTTATTTCTGTCAGAAATGGAGGGGTCAGGGTGGTAGGGCAAGGAGAAAAATCAGGCCAACACCTGAAGCGCCACTCTACCCACCTGCGGCTTCTCGGGAGAAACTGTAGGCATGCTGCTCGGATGGGAAATGCTCCTTGTGTGCTCACGTGTTTGAGCACTTGGTCTCAAGCTGCTGGAGTTTTAGGGAGACTTGGACCGTGCAGCCCTGCTGGAGGAAGTACGTCACTGGAGGCGTGCTTCAAGACTTCATAGCCTCCTTCTACTTCTCCTTCACTCTCCCTGCTTTATGCTTGTCAGAAATATGATCTCTCTGCTTCCCTTGCCATTGCAGACTCTTCCTCCGAACTATAGCCACAGTAAAGTCTTCTATAAGTTGCCTTGGTCATGGCATTGTATCATAGCAACAGAAATGTTAGTAACAGCAGCTACAAAAAAAAAGTAACAAAAGTCTTACTGATATTTAATGAACATGAAACAGACACAGAAAAAATACACTATAAGGCTTGGGTGTCAAGATTTTGCAACAGGATTCTCATCAGAACACACATGCTATAGAAATTACTGCCAAGTCAAAGCCAAACTGGAGAAGGAAAAAAATACATCTCAGCATTGCTATCACGGTCACATGGACTCAGGTAAGTCACCACTACTGGTCATCTGTCCTAGAAACGAGGTGGGAATCACCAAAGGACCACTGAGAAGTTGGCGGGGGCTAGGATGGGGAGGGCTCCTTCAAGCATGCTGAGGTCTTTGATGTGAGCAAACTTTCTCTGACCATCTCTGGATTGTTTTGCTGTTTGTAATTTGAAATAGGAGGTTGCTGTCAGTGTCATCAAAGCCACGGACAAAAAAGATGCAGGCCTTACGTCCAATGAGACGGCTGTTGGCCGTCCCTCAGGCACAGGTGCCACTATTGCACCTTGAGGCATATCTTGCCAAGCTGGTTACTGTTGTGACTCATAGTCTTCACAGGTGGATAGGCTTTGTTTTCCTCTATCAGCAAGTTGCATAGCTTGCAGTGTTATAAACCTTGCAGTGTTATGAAAGCTAACCCTCTGGGAAGAGGCTTTTAGGTCAGATCCAGCTCTATTCCTCCATAAAGTTTTTAAAGGTATTTTAAGAACAGAAAGACTAACGGCTTCCACTGAAAGGTACAGGTACAAATCTAATGAGTCCTTTGATGGTCAAAGTTCAACTAGTAAAAAGGAGAATGTGTTGGAGTACTTTAAAAAAAAAAAAAAACTCTTTTATTTACACTTCTGTCTTTTTCTCCCTATTTTACCCCAATCCCTTCCAACACAGGAGAAAGGGTTAGCGGGAGAGGGAGTGCAGTTCTCTTAGCCGCTTCCTGCTGGTTAGGGTTATCAGGTTCCTTGGAGCCAGTCCAATCCTTGTTTCAGGAGACCCCAACTTCTTGTCTCACAACAGCAACCAGGAGCAGCCTTGTTCTTTCTCTTCTCTCCACACTCTCTGGGCTCTGGCCTTTATTCCCTCTCCAGAGTCCTCAGATTTAAACTCTCTGCAGCTGGCAAGGAGCTCCTCTCATAGCCCGAAGGAGGCAAATAGTCTGCTGCTGTGGACCATCTGAATCAGTCCACATCCCGCACCTAGGACCAAAACAGAAACATGTTTACATCCACAACAAGAGTGAGAAACCCAAGCAAGGCTTTCATTGAAAATGGAGACCTGATAGGCAGAACTGGCCAGGCGTGGGAGCTCAGAAGTTCAATCCTAATCAACTTTTGCCTGGCTTGGTTTGAAAATTGCTACAGACAACTTGGTGCCTCCTGCTTCCTTCTTGAAGTAGAATTCCCATACTGGTTATTCTGTGCCCATTCTACCATTGTGTTGGGATGGGGAGGGAGCAAATAACTTGTTTGTAGATCATAGACCTTTACTTAAGGAAGAAAGTCACTTTCTCTGTACTTACCCACACATACACACAGTGAGTATTTGATAACTTTTTTTTTTTTTTTTTGAGAAAGGTCCTCACTATGTAGCTGTGGCTGGTCTATAACTCCCTATGTAAAACAAACTGGCTTCAAAATGAAAGTTCTGCCGCCCAAGTCCTGGGACTAAAGGTGTGCACGACCACACTCAACTTTATACACATATAGTTTTGGAAAGAAGGACAAGGTGATTGTGTCTCCTGATAGGGTCTAAGCCAGGGTCACTCAGCTGCAGCTTTTTAATTCCTAAGCCACAGAGACTGTCACATGCATGACAGTCTCTTTATGACCTTGTTTGAGAGTTACACAGCAATAGATAACTAGCATTCAAGGTGATGTCATTATGCGTATGGCAGTTTCAACAACACACATAGATGCTGCAGATTCAACTTATCTTCCCTACAGGAGATGGAGAGAGTAATGCGTGGTCCATCACGTCTTTCTGAAGTTTTAAATGCTCTCCCTGTCCATTTTTGTCTTTCCACGCGTAAGTTTTAACTTCCCATCAGTTCCAAAGTCAACCCCAGGGAACTCTGACCCGGAGGTTTTATCAGTCAGAGACCATCACCCATCCAGACTTCGTAGCAGAAACACTTCCGGGGGTGGGGGGTACAGAAAGAGACAGGTGACGCCCGGTGCGCGTTCTGGGGTCTGGGCAAGAGGGTGGCTTCCTCGGGGATCCGAGCAGGGCACTGCGCCCCCGCAGGGCGCGCCGCCGCCTCCGCACCCAGCCAGCCCAATTTCCGGGCCGCTCCCGGCCGGGAGGCGGGGCCGGGGCGGGGAGCTCGGTCATCTGACTCGGTGACCCGGGCACGGATGCCTTCTCCCCGGCGGCCGGGGCGAGTAAGCCGGTCGGAAGGCGCTGCCCGGGCAGACCCGCGGAGCGGCCATGCAGCGGTGCCCACCTCGCGCCCCCGGGCTGCTGCTGGCGCTGCTGGCGCTGGCGGCGCAGGCCCCCGCCCAGCTGCGACCCGCGCTGTGGCCCATGCCGCGCTCGGTGGAAATGTTCCCGCGGCTGCTGTACATCTCCGCGGAGAACTTCCACATCGTCCACGACGCCAATTCCACCGCGGGCCCCTCCTGCTCGCTGCTGCAGGAGGCGTTTCGGCGGTGAGCAGCCCCACCCGGCGGGTGGGGGACCTGGGGCACGGCGGCGGAGCACCGGGCAGCCTGGCGCACGGGAGGACCGCCCGGCGGGTCGGACCCGTGCGGACCGAAGCCCAAACCCTGACCCGCCCATGCTGCTTCCCGGTGCTTAGGGACCCCAGCCTGGGTGCAGGGTAGCAGCGGAAGCTGCTAGTGCTTGAGTCGGTTTGTTGGCCTCAGAAGGGCCGTTGAGATGGCTCCAGAGATAGGGACCCGAACATCGTCCAAAGTGGACCGCCAATGAGTGCTTCTGTCCGTCCGGCCTTAGACCAGGACGTTTTGACGGCCTGAGGTGCTCCCCAGGGCTGACTCGCTCTCAGCGCTTCCTCCCCATATGCGTCAACAGTTCAGACGTCTTTAATCTCTAATGGTTTTGTCTTTAAGTGTTTGCTAGCCTGCGTGAAGATGGGTGTGCCACGTGTGTGGGGACACCCGCAGACGCGGAGGGCATGGAATCTTGGTGTGAGCCCCCAGTGCGGGCATGCAATTGTGGCGGATGCTGAGAACCGAACCCAGGTCCTCTGAAAGAGCAGTAAGAGCTCTAAACCTCTGAGCAGTCCCCCCAGCTCTAAAAGAAGGAGAAGAAGGAAGAAGAAGAGCCCTTAAATTAGAGCATTATGGGAAACTTACTCTCCCGAGCAGTCGCTCTCCTCTCCCTCCCGTAGCTCCCTAAAGCCCTTTCCCTTGTCACAGTTTGCCATTTGCAGGTCCCCAAGCTCTGCCGCTCTCTGAACACAAAGTGCGGGCCGCGCGCAGAACCCTTCCCACGCACAGCCCTGCCTTTGAGTGCAGGTTACAGAGGGTGACGCCTGAAGGTGCCCTTGCCTCCTCAGCCTGGGACCTCTGTCAGAGGGACTTCCCGGGAACGGTTATTTGGTACTAGCTACTGCAGCTGCTTTCACTCCCAGATCTTGTCTGTGTCCAGTGAGTACAGCTGTAACTTAATTTTGCCTGTAGGACACCAAACAGCTGACCAGGAAGGCAAAACAATTTTAAGGGTGGGTGCTTTGGGCCCTGTGGTGCCTGAGCTTCGGCGAGAGAGGCCGGAGAGGCTGCAGAGACAGTGTGTTCTCCGCCGCAGGAAAGGCTCGTGCTTTGCTTGTGATTTGCACAACTGGGAGGATATTGTCATCCTCTTTTGGAGGCTCTAATAGGCTTTGGAGTGGAATTGCTAAGGGGTTCAAACCTGTTAGGCCGGGTTTTCCTTTTGCCTTGCTAGGAGCTTGAGCCAGCGGCATGAGTCGCTTTAGTGGATACAGGGTTAAGGCTTGCATCAGCTGTGACGTGGTTTGAAAACAATATTACGATCTCAAAACAAGTTCAGGTAATAATTACCTGAAGGATTTGCCACCTCATTTGTGGCCAGTGTGGGAAGCAACGAGTAATGCCACCGGCATTGTTTGGAAGCTGGTTGTAAAAGACAGCTAACCCTTGAGCATTCTAGTAATTCTGGCACGGCAGGGTTAGAAGTGCCTGGAGATTCAAGTGGGTCAGAACATTGATACAAGCTGCCCAGAATCCAGGGCCTCCTGTCAGGAAGAGCCAAAGCTCAGTCACAAACAAAGTTTTTTGCAGGGATAGTTTGGCTCTTGGATGTGTGGCTGCTTCTTCAGCCTGGAAAAACTTCTGAATTGTAGGCCCTGTTTTGTGTTTTGTTTTTGTTGGAGACAGTGTCTCCCCTTTGTAGCCCAGGCTGGCCTCAGACTCACAGCAGCTTCTGTGAGATCAAAGGTGCCACCACACCCGGCCTGGAACTCTTGTTTCAGAAAAAGGCTAGCTAGCGCCTAACTCGGACCTCGGATCTTAAAGCCGGTTAGTGGTCCCTGTCTGTCCCTTAAGCCCACTCCAGCCCCTGCCCAGTACTAGGAGGGCCTTGCCCATGCTAGGTAAACTGCACCACTTGAGCTTTTCTAAGTTTTAAAAATATTGTTTTACAGCTGGGTGGTGGTGGCACACGCCTTTGATCCCAGCACTTGGGAGGCAGAGGCAGGTGGATTTCTGAGTTCAAAGCCCACCTGATCTAAAGAGTGAGTTCTAGGACAGGGCTACACGGAGATACCCTGTCTTGAAAAATAAACAAACAACACCAATAAAAATTATCTTTTGTGCCTGGGTGTTTTGACTGCCATGTGTATGCTCCACTTGTGCACAGGGCCTGTGGAGGCCAGTCATAGATGGCTGTGAGTCACCGTGTGGGTGCTGGAAATTGAACTCGGTCCCTCCGGAAGAGCAGCCAGTGAGTGCTCTTAACTGCTGAGCCAGCTCTCCAGCCCTAATTTTTTTAAAGTTCTTCTTCCTCTGCTTCTTACTCATCTTCTTCTTTTGAGAGGGTTCTCTGTGGCCTTAGTTATTCTAGAACTCACTCTGTCGACCAGGCTGACCTCAAACTCAAAGATCCACCTGCCTCAGCCTCCAGATCAAAGGCCTTCACCACCACTGCCCAGCTAAAAGTTTTTAGTTGTGGTAAAACATAAAATTTGCCATTGAAACGTTTTAAAAATATTCATTCACTTTGATGCACACATGTATGTCTGCGCACCGGTGCCTGTGGACTGTGAAAGAGATTTCCGAATCCCCATGTGAACTTTCTCATTCTCAGCTTTGAGCTGACGGTGTAGACAGCACGATTTTCAGAAAGTTCTCGACAGTTCTAAGGAGCGTCATGAGGAGGAGTCCGCTTAGACCGAGATGATTTGAGAGCTGCTTTCTATGTCCACAACCACCACATATATACTGTTTGGTTCATTGTTTAAATGGATTTCTCCCACAGATATTACAAGTATGCTTTTGACTTATCTAAGAGGCGTCATGGCCCTGCTAAATTCCAAGGTGGACCACAGTTACAGCAGCTTCAGGTCTCAATTACCCTTGAGTCACAGTGTGACGCCTTCCCCAGCTTGTCTTCCGATGAGTCCTGTAAGTACCTGTTATAAAACCAGTCACTGTGGAAAAGTTGTACTTCAGCAGTAGGTGCGGAGGGCCAGAGGATCAAGCTGTCCATCATCCCAGCCCTGGGAGTTTTCTGCTGCCCTCAGCTGTCCAGGCGTATGTTGTTTGCAGCAAATGTTTTGCCTGGATACAAGCATTAATATGAAAATGAGAATAAGGTGAGCATGGCATTTGGGAGGCTGAGGCAGGAGCATTGCAGTGAATTGAAGCTAGCCTGGGCTGGAATAAAACCTTATCTCAAAAATAAGAAAAAGAACAAAGAAAGAAAATGGGTATTTCTGTACATGTGGATTTTGACTTTTATATTTTTACACAATCATGAACAGTTATGAGCATTGAGTATTCTTCGGTGACATAATTTCTAATGCCGCAGTACTGTACAACTCTATGGTAGTATTAGACTAATCTTGAGGCTACACACATAGGCATTCACAGAAGACAGAGAACGTAGGATCCCTTGGCTTGGAGTTACAGGTGAGCCACCAGCCTTGGGTGCTGGGAACTGAATTGAGATTCTCTGGAAAAGCGGTGAGCCATCCTTCCAGCCCTTAACGTCTGTCTTTGAAGGCAGATTAGAGCTTCTTGCACACTGGACAGGCCTGCACACAGAACGGTATCACCTCCCCCATAGAGTCGGCTGGCTGGCAGGAATCAAAGAGGCACATTGTGATTCTACATGTGATAGAGACTAGTGCCAGGAAGAGACGAGGAAATTGGCTATTAAAATAAATGTCACCTAAGTAAGAAGAAACAATGCCTCCTCAGTCGTTAGACGGCTTCCTCTACATGTGGCTAAGCACCGTGTTCCTCCTTCAACACAGATAACATCTCCTATAGGATTTTCACTGTCCTGGACTCACTTTGTAGACCAGACTGGCCTTGAACTCACAGAGATCCGCCTGCCTGTTCTAGGATTAAAGGTTTGGGCCACCCGGCCCAGCATACTTATTTTCCTAAGGAAAGCAGTTTCATTTCTTTTCAATTCTGTAACTGTCCTTGAGAGAGACACACGGTTTTGGTGGGCAGTGGGCACCTCGATGCTATAGGAAGAGTAGTTTTTGCAATCTGAACTGAGATAAAAAATGGCCACTGTGTTGCCCAGGAAGCTTTGCTTATTACTGTGAGCAATATAGATGACCTATCGAACTGAGACTGAAGAGTTGGAGCCTTTAATCAAGTCAGTTCTGCCCTTTTAAGAGTACTTCTTTAGTTAAGTTTTAGGAAACTTGCCAGCATCCTGAATGCAAAATCCAGACCCCAACCTTTTCTATTCAAAATAAAGATAGGCATACCCTGAGAACAGAAAGAAACCAATTTCTCTTTTAGAGAGGTAGCCACATACACCAAAGACATTAACTGGTGGAGTTAAGCAAAATAAGCTCGCTCTCCTTGGTAGAGGACTGTCTGAACAGATAGAAGGAAGTTAATCTGCATGACAGACAGACGTGCAGAGTTTGCCAAAACAAACAGCTAAGTGGGGCAAGGGAAGTTGTACAGTGGTAGAGGGGCAGAACTCAAAGAAACGGATATTGTTTGTTTTCCCATTACACAAATGTGTATGTCGATGCCCAGGAAAAGAACTAATAGATATTTCATTTGGGGGCGGTAGAGAGAACGGGGTGGGTATCTCAAGTAATGATTGAGGAGTATTTTAGTTATTGGTGTCTGTATAGATGCCCTCTAAAACAAAGGCATTTCACAGTGCAAATAGGTCCAGAAGGGGACAGTTGAAAAGTCAAAGCCATCCTATTCCGCCATACACACAAGCGGAGTCACTGCCGAACCTAATGCTTGGGTTTGAAATTAAGATTGTACGGCTGTGGGTCTTCCTAGTTAGCGGGTTAGTCTTCTGAGTACTGAGGACGTCTTCGTGAGTTGAGTCAGGGTCCTTTTAATATCAGCTGTTGTGGGAAGAAGAAGGCCTGCTTCAGTTGCACTTGCAGAGGCAAAACAGCTCTGGGTCTGACATTTCCGCTCACTCAGCACTGCGGTCTTCTGACTGGAAAGGCTGTTCTGGTAGAATTCTGTCAGCTGAGCGTGTCACATGAGGGACACCCGTCTTTTTCCTGAGGGCAGCCGCCTGCCTCCTGGTAGTCTGGAGGGAGTAGAAGGTGACGAGCCAGGCCAGATGGTGTGGTACTAAATCGTTAACTCCAGCCTCCAGGGCGCTCCCTGTGCCAACAGTTGCACCTACACACCCTTAGCTTTCAGTGTCTGCCCCCTCTGTACCCTCTCTGCGCTGCCTTGCCCCAGCCCAAAAGTACTTAGCATGAGACCTAGGCAGAGGGTGATACCAAAGACTGATGGAGAAGGCTCTTTTTGGCCCAGCCCAGCCAACTGGACCTGGGGTTTTTTTGTTTTGAGACAGGGTTCCTGGATAACCCAGGCTGGCTTTGAACCCATGATTCTCATGCCTCCACCTCCTGAGTGCTGGGATTACAGGCCCATCCCTGCCGTCCCTTTATGCCTGGGTGGAGTACCATTCTTGATGGGTGTGGACTTCTTATTGAGGGAAACTGAGTTGAGGTGAAGGAAGCTAGAAAGCAAGTCTTAAAGCGGATTTCAGATGCCATGGAGGGGAGAGGGTGTAGGACGAACGACAATAGGAAGAGAGTGGAGTGGAGTGGAGTGGACTCGCCAGCCTTGGAGGAAGTGGGAAGTTTGAGTAAATAAAGAGTGTGAGTACTGAACTTTGCCTTTCTGACCTGGCAGTTCAGACCTGAGAAGATGGGGCCTGCTCAGGGATGCCCAGGGGCCTGGCTTGAACAGCTCAGCTGCCTGGCCTATGGCACCGGATCTCACTCAAGTGAGACACAAAGTCTCTGGGGTTCTGGCTGTGGCGTTTGAATCTAAGTGAGGCATACAGGAGGAGAGAGAAAAGAATGAAAATACCAATGGTGTGTGTAGGCTTAGATTGTGCGTAGTTCTGGAATTAACAGAAGCTCACCAACCTTTCCCCACAGATACTCTGCTTGTCAAAGAACCTGTAGCTCTCCTCAAGGCCAACAGAGTATGGGGAGCATTACGAGGTAAGTTCTGTGCAGTTTCCTTGTCTCTAGTAGTAGAATATTATCACATTTTGCTTCATAAAATCAAGCAAAGCAAAACTATTCCACCTTAGGTCCTCTTCATTATTTTCCATGAAAAACTGGCCTGAGCACTTAGATTACTTCAACCCAACATGCCCCAACCTGAACCTCAGGGGAAATGTCCTACAAAACTGTCTTCCCCCACCCTGGACCTCCCGAATCTGCTGCTGAGCAAGTTTCCGGGTGATCCTGAGAGAGTGAGAAACCCGGTGTAAGGAGGTACCTGCTCACCCTCGAGACAGGTGTTCTCAGTGAACTGCTTTCTAGAGCCCTGTCGCTCCTCACATTCCAGTCTAGAGACCTCGTTTGGACTGGCTGCTCCTGGGTCCACAAGCTCGTGTCTGAGTGGGGCAAATGGGGTAGCCTCGCCAGGCAGAACTGGGAGAGCTCACTGTCTGTGCCCTGGAGCCACACACCTTGGTATCCATAGGATCAGTGGTGCAGTTACCTTTTTTTTCTTTTGGTTTTGTGAGACAGGGTTTCTCTGTGTAGCCTTTACTGTCCTGGAACTTAGTCTGTAGTGGCCTTGAACTCAGAGATCACCGTTTGCCTTTGCCTCCTGAATGCTGGGATTAAAGGCAAGGGCTACCACCACCTGGCAAATGTAGGTACTCTCTAAAATGACCAGTCCTTTAGCATAAAAATTCTCTCCTTGACTGCTGTACATTTATTAGGGAATTGCTATCTTATCAAGTCACTTTAGTGTTAAGCACATAAGCAAAGCAGAGGGGATGGTGTAATGAGGCGAGGTGCGTTTATTCACTGGCTCTCGGGCCGAGGGAGCTCAGGTTAGGGGAATATTGGCATTTGCTGGAGCAGTGCTGTTGTTTAGAAGGTGTGGATGAACTTGTGGCTGTGAGTATTTGGGCATTACTTTTCTTTCTTTCTTTTTTTTTTTTTTTTTTTTTTTTTGTCTTGTAAGTAACAATACCTTTTCTTCCCTGCCCCCCCAGGTTTGGAGACGTTTAGCCAGTTAATTTACCAAGACTTGTATGGGGCTGTAAGTATCCGGTTGTTTTCCTGAGGCTGGTTGGGCAGGCGCTGCTGTCGGTGTAGCCTACCCAGCTGGACTTCTGGAAGGTTCTTTTCTCATAGATCTAGCGTGTAACGTTTGTGCACTTTTTGGCCCTAAATTATCATCTAGTGCTTGTAGGTAATTGTAGTCATTGTTGAACTGGAGGGAAAAAAAACATTCAAAGACTTGTCAAAATTTTATTTTGTTTCCTAGTTCACCATCAACGAATCCAGCATCACTGATTCCCCGAGGTTTGCTCATAGAGGAATTTTAATTGATACATCCAGACACTACCTGCCTGTGAAGACAATTTTAAAAACCCTGGTAGGTAATCAACTGATCAGATCTCTTGCTCCCCCTGAGGAGCAGCCCCTTAGTACTTTCTTGGGGTTTCTTGTGCTATCTTGTTGGATGGACTTGTTTTCTTGTCCTAAGTCTAGCACTGGGCTTCCTGCCTCCCTCCCATAAGAAATGGAGGCGTATCTGCATGGACCGCCTTTATCTTGTCAGTGTATCACAGATAACGTGAATTTGGCCAAGACTGCTAAGAGAATAGTTTTTATATATTTTGTTTGTTTGTTTTTTAAGAAAGGGTTTCTCTGTGTAGCCTTGGCTGTCCTGGACTCGCTTTGTCGAAGAGGCTGGCCTCAAACTCAGGGAGATCCTTCTGCCTCTGCCTTCTCAAGTGCTGGGATTGAGAGTTTGTTTGCTTGTTTGTTTGTTTGTTTGTTTGTTTGTTTGTTTGTTTGAAGCCAAGATCTTGGGAGGTAGCCTAGGCTGGCCTCAAGCTCCCCCAGCCACAGGATTATCAGCGCGTGCGCCTACATTAGGGCCATTGACTGGATGCATGTTCCCTTTAGTCAGATGGCTGTTCTGGACATAAACTGAAATAAATGGCTACAATCACTCTAGCTATTGGTTTTTTAAGGTCATATAGGAAGGGGTCAGGGAGTAGTGTTTTCCCTTTGGAATGTTCCAAGAGAATATCTAGACCTTTGGGGTGGGAGTTAGAAAGGTTGATTATAACCATCTTTTCCCAGATGCTTTCCATTGGTTTGTCCACACTACCACCTGTTGGCTGATTCTCTGAGCTACTTCAACTTTTTAGAAGATTATAAAGAACTTTCATATATTCTTTAGTTGAGAATATATAAATTTAAAATGTGTGAATATGTGAATTTGAAGTTTTATGATTGAAATTTTTTAAATATTTGTTAAATTTACTTAAAGTTTGTATTTGCCTGACTATCCCTATTATAATGCCTGATGGGCACATGACTCAGATATTAGTTTGCATCTCCTAATAAAAGAAAGAACAGAGGTTGGAGAGATGGCTCAGAGGTTAAGAGCACTGGCTGCTCTTCAACAGGTCCTGAGTTCAATTCCCAGGAACTACATAGTGTCTCATAACCATCCTTAGTGAGATCTGGCTCCCCTTTTTGGTGTATAGGCACACATACAGGCAGAATGCTGTATAAATAATAAATAAAGAAATCTTTAAGAAAAAAGAAAGAACACGAGTGTCTTTGTAGGAAAGTAGAAGATGGCATCTGTCTTTGAACTTGGTTCAGTCATATCTTTTGATTTTTTTTTTTTTTCTGGAGGGACAAATGAGCAGGGGAAAATCACACTGGCCCAGATGTTCCCTGTGTTGTCCCCAGTGACTCATTTCAAGCTGTAGAAACCATTCCAGTGCCCACCCGAGCCTTGCCCTGACCCTGAAGTGCCAGGTTTCCTGGGCATGCGCACCATGCTGCATGCTCAGTGGCAGGCAGATCCCATGTCATGGGAGGCCCCCAGCCCAGCGCCTCCTCCGTGGACCATTATTCCTGTGTCTAGAAATGTCTCTTGCATCTGTGTATGGTTCTGGCTGCCGCTGCTCCTTTGTGGGAAAAAGAAGTTGTTATCTTCCGTTACCTCCTCTTTTAAAGAGCAGCATTTCCTCTTGTTACTCCTGGAAGTATCTCCTCTGCCGAGAGTCGCATTGGTTAAGCATCCTCCCTAACCCATGCTGGTGGAGACTTGCTGATTCTGTGCCTCCCAGTGTTTGCCAACCAGGCTCTTCCTCTGCTCAGAGTCAGAGAAAAGCAAGCTAAGCGTCTGGTTCCAGCAACTTCTAGTCATGTGCTGTCTGCATGCCTAGTTTCCGCCTCTCATCACAAGGTACACAGCGGTCCGAGGTTTGGTAAAACAGTGAAGAGCCCTTCCTCTTAAAAGAAAGTGTAGCCGCCTGCTGCTTGCCCCAAAGTCAGTTTACAGGGGAAATGAGTCCAAGCAGGGTAGAAATCAGCCAGTTCAGGAAAAGACTGCTGAAAGATCCGGAACTTCTGTGTCCTGGGATCCAGTTATAGGAAGCACGTTTCCCCTTTACATTTATTTATTTGTTTATTCATTAATTCACGTATTGTATGGGTGGGTGGGTACCATGCATGTGGAGTCAGGAGGGCTCCCCTCCCAGCCCTGTAGCCAGGCCTGCTGCCCTGAACCCACCTCAACCGTGGGGCCTCCTGACTGAGACCAGGACTGACTCAGAATAGCTTCAGTACAGGCCTTAGGAGCAGGAGGCGGGTGGCAAGTACTCTCCGTCAATCCACAGTGCAGACCCCATGGCTGCTGGAGAGCATCCATCCAGGCCCTGTGTTGTAGTTCTTGTTCCCACTCCTCAGTGACCCTCGGCCTGGAGCTGTGATCTTTCCTCGTTTTGGAAGACTTTTTTTTTTTTTTTCTTAAGTCCAGGCCAGTTACTTTTAGAGCATGTCTCCGCTCATGTGTTTCTCACATGAAGTTCTGTTGTCTCAGCTCATGTGTTTCTCACATGAGGTTCTGTTCCTGGGGCAAGAATAAAGCTGAAGTGGGCTGTGTTCTCAGAGTACCATGTGGCACGCTGTCCCTCCACACTCAGTCGGCCGAGACGTCACCTGCCATGTTTCTGCACTGTGAAGTTAATTTATGGGTATTTTGTGCTCCTTAATCACACTATGGGAGGAATTGTGGGACTCTGTAAAATCCCCATCTCTCCTCAGTGCTCACGCACAGCTGATCCCTGCCTAAGGAGGTCATTACTTTGCCCAGTCACCAAGTGGTGAGTTCCCTAATTTCATCATTTCTAGAGTTTACTAGTGGTAGATTATCTTATATGGTAAGGCAGAACATCACCCCCCTTTTAGAAAACGATTTATTTATTTATTATGTATACAGTGTTCTGCCTGCATGTGAGCCTGCAGGCCAGAAGAGGGCACCAGATCTCATTGTAGATGGCTGTGAGCCACCATGTGGTTGCTGGGACTTGAACCCAGGACCTTTGGAAGAACACCCAGCACTTTTAACCTCTGAGTCATCTCTGCAGCCCCCAGAGCATCCCTTTTAACAGTCTGGATGATTATTTTGCCTAATGGATCGTAATCTGTTAACATCCCTGTACAATTGTCAAATTGGGCCTACTGTGGCCATTAGAAGTGGTTCTTCTGAGATGTCCCCTCAGTCTCTCTGTACTTTGGCACCATGATATCCCAAATTTATGGTGCCCTGTCTCAGAAGATTTAGGGGTTTTTTTTGTTTGTTTGTTTTGTTTTGTTTTCAAGGAACCTTTTCAGTGGTCAGTATTTCATTTGGGCTGTAGGTGGGCGTATCGCAATGAGGGCATCTCCGGACTGTAGACAGTTAGGAAGTATAGCCACATGTGTGTTCAGGGTATTTACATGAACATACATGTGTGCATCTTTCCTTGTATCTCCGTCTTCTCTTTCTGTATTAGTACAGCGCAGGAGGCAAATCAGCTGCTGTGGACCAGGGGAGACTGTGTTTACCCTTTGTCCTCACACCACAGCTAACCTGGAAGACTTCAGTGACTTTAAAAGATGTAAAGAGTTTTGACCCCACCAGCACGCCCCAGTTCTTCAGCAGGACACCAGCCTCAAATCCAGTTTAGTTCTAATGCTGTAAGACCTGGAGATTTCACTCAGCTTACTTCCTAATACCTGTAGACAGTGTCAGACCCCAGACAAGAAAACTCATTCTCAAAGCTGCCCCTCTCCCTTCTGATGGGAGATGCTAGACACAAGGCCCAAGATACCAATGCCTGTGATAAACCATCACAAATCAGGGTTCCTAGAACTCCCTGCTCAAGTTCAATTAATTTCTTTGAGTGGCTGCCAGAATGTAGATAACATACCTCTCTGTTCATTGTAAAGAACACTGTAAGGGCTGCAGTTGATGAGGCTTATGGTTGGGGTTTGGGAATAGGGCTCTTACGTCCTCTCTGGCCATGCCAGTCTCCAGGAACCTCCTTGTGTCAAGGGCTGTGGAGCCCCTGACTGAAGTCTGTCCTTGGAAGTTCTGTGGAGTCCTCATCGGCACAGGCCTGGCTGAAAGCGAAACACCACATGGAAATATGACTAGATAGAAAGGCCTGAGCGAAGCCCAGAAGACCTGCAGCTTTAGCTCCCCTCCCTCCTCTCTGCGGTACCTCTCCCTGTGGGGTACAGGACAGAGCCCCCTGGATCAAGGAGGGGCTTGGGATCCACAATCAGACAAGACAGGTCAAAGAATTTCGTTAAGGGCAGCTCCAAGACAAAACCTGAGGCAGGATTGGTTCCTGTGACCAGCCTGGGGGGTGGGAAGCCCTAATTTTTACAGCCTTCACTGGGAGGGAGTTAGGAACCAGGAGCCACACAAAGACCCCAGAAACATCCCAGTATCGCAGCCAGCTGTCTTTGTGAGTCAGTTTCGCTGGAATGTGCACACGCATTTGTTACATATTTACAGCTTGGGGAGTAGAGTGGTTGCAACAGAAATCCAGCCTGAAAGTTGAAATATTTATTATCTGGCCCTTTATGTAAAGTTTACGAACCCCTGGCCTATTTAAAAAAAATTATAAGTTTATATTAGTTCGTTCCAATTACTAGTTTTTGTTATTCTCTTCTCTGCCATAAAAACTGTCTTCACAAATGTCCCCAGCTGCATCAGCCAAGTCTTTCTAGTTCCAGGACAGAGAAGGGAGGCCTTACGCCTGTATCATGCTGACAGATCTTCCCATGTATAACTACTGTAGATTATTCCTTCATATTATTACATTCAATATGTCAGGATGCCCAGGCTTTCTCTAGGCATTTGCTGGGCAGTCTGTTGAGTCTATAATGACTCTCACATCCCAGAGTTATCCCCATTCATGTCTGTGGGAACTGTACATTTCGATATTTACATAAATGCTTTGTTTTTCCTGTATTCCACCCCCTAAAACAGCCTTAGCCTTTTCATGCCCCATTCCTGGCAGTCCCTGAAGTAATGATAAATTCATAAGCTTGCTCTCCTATACAGCAACATCACAGCTTCCTGTATACAATGTGTATGTTCTGTGTGGGGACTCCAAGAGAGGTGTGTCATGTTAAACACATGATGAAGAATTTATGCTCCCTCTTCATTCTTTGCTAAAAGGAAACTATAAAAAGAAGCACTAATTGGAAGCAATCCCAATGTAGATAGATGTAATCGGGACTGTATTCTTCTGTGACGTGTAATTTTTCCCATGTTTGCTTGCAGGATGCCATGGCTTTTAATAAGTTTAATGTTCTTCACTGG
Source organism: Psammomys obesus (assembly GCF_907164565.1). NCBI lineage: Eukaryota > Metazoa > Chordata > Mammalia > Rodentia > Muridae > Psammomys > Psammomys obesus. The sequence goes on along the minus strand of NW_026596463.1, from coordinate 3,463,955 downwards.
CACATAGTGGACGACGAGTCTTTCCCCTATCAGAGCACCGCTTTTCCTCTGCTAAGCTTTAGAGTGAGTAACTCATGTCACCGTCCTCTATGCACGAAAATCTTTGGCATAGCTCCATTTGAATGTCTTAGCTTCAGTGGTTTCCTTATAAATGGAACCCAAAAGTGTAAAAGATAAGTATTTGTGGGTTAAAATATTTTTTAGGTTACTGCTTAGCATTTTATTTCCAATAAACCTTTTTGTAATTGTTATAATACCAAGTAATAAGATTATTACTGTAACTTTTATTATAAACAGTCTCTGAGAGCAGTATATATTTTAAGAGCTTTGGGCTGGAGAGATGGCTCAGCAGTTAAGAGCACTGGCTGTTCTTGCAGAGGTCCTGAGTTCAATTCCCAGCAACCACAGATGGCTTTAACCATCTGTGATGGAATCTGATTCCCTCTTCTGCTGTGCATGAAAACAGTATTCATATACATAAAATAAATAAATTTTTACCAAAAAAAAAAGCTTAATGTATAGAACACTTGAGCAATTCATGAGTAACATAGTTAAGCTATTCACTTGCATAATAGTATATTTAAAAAGGGTTGAAAACATGTAAATGACCTACCTAGGATATTTTGGAGACGAGCTGTTTTTTTTTGTTGTGAGACAGGGTCTCAGGCCAAGTGTGGTTGTGCACACCTTTAGGACCTTAGTAAGTTTGATGCAGGCCTGGTCTACATAGTGAGTTCCAAGCCAAGACTACACAAAGAGACCTCTCAATAAACAAAACAAAAGCCAGGGTCTCCTCCATCTCAGGCTGGTCCTGAACTTGCCGTGTCTGCTGAGGGTGACCTTAACGTGTACCCTGCTTCCTCCCAGTGCTGGGATCATAGGCATGCGCCATCACACTGGTGGTATCCATGCTGTGAGTGCTCAAATGGACTCTTCTAGGCAGTGGATCTGCGAGATCATCCTCGGGTCTGCTTAATCTCCCAGTAACACCAGCTGCCATCCAGAGAGCCTTGTGGGTACAGTTCCAGGTCTAACGATGTGTTTACCGTAGGCTGACGTGCGTGGTAGCGGGTCACGTATGCAGTGACTGCTTTCTCCTTTCATGTGCACATTCACAGAGGGTGGAAGAGTTCTGTCTGTTCAGTACCCGGCTCCAGCCAGCAGTCTGTGATGACTATCCTTCCCACCACCGTTTACTGGGACTCAAATCCCAGACTCCCCTCACTCTTGAAGAGGCTTGGTTTTATCTAGGCAGCCATCAATGCTCATATTTAACTGTCTTTTCCTCTTTTTAGAAAAGCATTTTACTCATTTGCATTGGAGCACATTTGTATTATCGATGCTAACGTGCCTGCTAATTCTCTTTTCTTCTTGTAAATTATTGTTATTGAAGAAACCAGCAGAATGTGCTGTCCTGTCTCTCTCTGCTGGCTTGGTTTTGCTGGCTGCATTCCACAGTATCAGTTAACATGTCCCTTATGTTTTGATTTGGGGTTTAAAGATTTCTATAAACCTGAGCGTGTATAGCCTGTATTTTGAGATAGGTTCCAAACCTTATCTTTCAGTGGGCTTTTATCATTACTTACAACCAGCATCAAGTGCTAATTCTTTAAACGACACAGAGACTGAGTTACTATTTAAACACAAAGTTACTTATTGTCTGGGGGAGGCTGGTTTTTAGGCGATAGTAATTAAAAAGACTGAAAGACAAAATCTGTGTTTTGTGATAAGGGGTGAGTTTTGATTCTAAGTTGACAAGGGCAGTGTTTTAGGTTTCAGTCTGGAGGCAGCCATTTTGCTTGTTTTGCTGTTTCGGTGAAGTTGGAGGCACCAGGAGATCCATCAGGGCATCTTGAATTTGATGGGCAGAAGTTGACACCATTTCTGTGGCTTCCTACCTGAAGCCACAAGTCACCCATTGTTAGGAGGGACGGCCTTATACCCTGTGATAACAGAGAAACTGGCCAGCAAGTGCACACAGAATTGTTTACAGTTTCCAGGACCAAATCCATCTTGCACATCTTAACTTGACTATTACAGGGAAGCTATTCTTTGTCTCATGTCTACACACCAAAAGATGTCCAGACAGTGATTGAATATGCCCGGTTCCGAGGGATTAGAGTTTTACCAGAGTTTGATACCCCTGGACATTCACAGTCTTGGGGAAAAGGTAAGGAGTTTGTTTTACACATTGAAAATGGGGCATTTGAGGTCCTTTGTTAATAGTTTGGTAGGTTTGTTCTTAACTGCGATTTGTGCAACAGTAGCATGAATACTATGATTACTCCAGATGTGATGGACTGTTTTGTGTCCCTCTATAACTTAATTCTGTTTTATTGATTGGCATGCTTTTGGGAGAGGACAGGATATAGTTGTGTTTCTGGTAGAGGGAACAGCATGAGGAAGATCATACAAAGAGAGTATGTAGTGGGAACAGTAGAACAAATTTTAGGGGATACTAGAGGTGGTGATTAAGAATGCAGGCCCTGGGGCCAGCCTGTTCACATGCAGACCCTGCTTTTGTCATCTGGACAGTAAACCTTGGGCAAGTTAACACTTCACCTCCAGTTTCCCCACCTATAAAATAGGGCCAGGACCACATAAACAATAGAAAGTACACAGCATGGGACCCAGCACACAGTAATATCATGGTAGACATGAAGAGCAATGGGAGCTGAATCTGGAAAGGACATCATTGAGGCCCTTGATGACAGTAGTGGGCTTCAACACACCCTGGAAAAATGCCAACTTCCACGTAGAGAGCTAACATGATTGGGGTCACATCTGGGGAGAGCCTTTGTGAAAGTAACGGATTGGAAAGAGACATTGGAGGCCCAAAACCGGGAAGGTGAAAACAGGCTTGAAAAGTAATGAGAAGAACCAGAGACATTCTAGAAATCCATCCACAGAACTCAGTAACCGGCTCCAGATGAAGCTTGGTAAAGCCACAGGCAGACCTGTCAGAAACTAAAGAATGAGAATTTCTTTTTTGTTAGATCATATTGAAAGGGAGCTAGGGTTTCTGTCTGTATTGAGCAGGGAATCTGAACTATGTATTGAAGCTCAAAGAAAAAGTTGGAAAGTCACTGATATTTGAAGGGGATAAGACCTCAAAGCCTGACTGAAAGTAGCAAAGGGGAACTGAAGAAGCAGCTCTTGTCTTCCTGGGGAGAAACCAAGTGAGTTTTGATAAATGTGGTTGTCTTCTCTCTTTAATTTCTATAGTGTCAACAAAACAAAGCCCCGATGCTCAGGGTTTACATGGTTTCTCTTACGACAGTGTCATAGAAACCACATTTTGAATCTCGATCTCTTCCCAGGCTGTGACTGAGTAGACACAGTCCTTAAGGAACCCCAGGCTCCAGCAGGCACGCAGACACAGATGCTGCAGTGTTGTGTGCTGAACTATAGGTGGTGGGTTAGTGTGTCCAGTGCATTTCTGACTGTTGGTAGTTTCAACTTGCTTATGGGGTTTATTGGGATTCAACGCCATTGTAAGGGGAGGGCTATCTGTAGTATAAAGATGTGCGTATTCTGGTCTTTGGGATTAACATCCTTGTGAAAATAATCCTTTGTATTTTCTTCTAGGTCAGAAAGACCTTCTAACTACATGTTACAGTAAAAGAGGTCAAACAGAGAGGTTTGGACCTGTAAACCCAACCCTAAATACAACATACACATTCTTTGCCACATTTTTCAAAGAAATCAGCACTGTGTTTCCAGATGAGTTCATTCACTTGGGCGGAGATGAGGTGAAATTTGAATGCTGGTATGATAACTCTAAACCTTTTATTTTTTACATTTTTGTTCTTAAAGTGTAGATATACAGGATCCACATTGAAAAAGGGAAGATCCCCTGGTAAGGGTCTGAGCAATTTGTGAGCTGGTTGATTATTAAAGAATGTATATCGAGGTGCAACAAGGCAAAGCACAGGAAGAAGAACCGAGGAGTCGAGGCTGGGCATGTAGGCTCATGCCTATAACCAAGATGGAGGGCAAGCCTGGGCTACAGAGTGAGACTCTAATTCAAGAAAAAAGAATAAGAAAGTCTGTTTCCCAGTCTTGGTGGCACATATGTAACCCCCATACTCAGGAAGATGAATGTGGAGTAATATGAATTCAAGTTTAACCTGGACTATAGTGAGTCTCAAAAGACCTGAAAGACTATAAGGACAAGAAAAGCTTTAGTGGAAACGGGAATGACTAAATAGGGAAAGATGTTCAATTAAGAGTTCCTAGCTTTGTAAAAGGCCTGGGATGGGGTGTGTATGGAAAGCCTTTTTAAAAACGAGAAATCATTTCCAGAAAGAAATCCTTTGCATTAGAAAGAGAATCCATAATCAAGAACTTGGCTTTCCTTTTAATGCTTGAAAGTCTGTATAACTAATGTTATGGATGCATGCTGCTTCAAATGACAAACTGGACACATCAAAATGTTTGTTACATTTTAGTCACTATTTTATTTAAGGGCATCAAATCCAAACATCCAAACTTTCATGAAGAAAAAAGGCTTTGGCAACGATTTCAGAAGACTAGAATCATTTTATATTCAAAAGTAAGTCATTTGAAAGCCTAATCATCAATGCTTTTGTACAGGTTTAAGCTATGACTTAGTTCTCTGTTTTATGTTCTCATTTTCTCTACCCCTTACTAAAGTGGAGGCATGAAAACCCACTAAAGGAGGAAGCGCTAGACACTGTTTTCTTTAAAACGGTGAGCATTTTACAGTAACTACCGAAATAGAGGGAGAAGTCACCTGGTTTTTGAGAGCTTGGTTCAGAGTCCTGACTTTTCTGCGTCTTCAGCACTATCTGGGTGTTTGAACTCACTCCTTTGTCGAGCCCTGAAACATCTCTTTTGTTCCTTCTTTTGCTGTGTGGTATGGCAGCCACAGCTGCCCATGCCTGTTTGCATCCAATTAACTTCTAACTGAAGGCAGTTGGGAGTCTTCAGCGCATCAGCTGTGTTTCTAGCATTTCACAGCAAGGGGACCGGCATGACAGTGGTGGCCACCACCGTATTACAAAGTACAGGTAGAACATTTCCCAAAAGTCTGACTAGACGGTGCTGTACTGATGGGAATGATCATCTCACGGGCCAAGTGGAGTTGCCTATCTTAAAACAAAAAAAAAAAAGCTTTGCAGGTTCAAAGTCCATTCTTCTCTTGTCAGCCACAGAAAAGTAGACTTCAGGCTTTGGTTTTCCAGGCTCTGCTCTACACTATCCATTTGGGAGGCTCAGCATTCATTCTGTTCTGATTTACCTTTTTATGTGATGTCTTCTTTCTTTCTTACCTTCCAAGTGTTTGTTATTACATAACTAAATGTTTGTACCAGTTAACAGCTGAATGTTATGAACATGACATGACCAGCTGGGTTACAGTTTCCTTTTTTCAAGAAACCCTTGAAATTACTAGAGTTCTGTTTGGACAGTTTTATGTGAATTTGAGGCCACTTCTTCCTGTTTTAGGAGGACCATCAGCTCATACACACAAGCCAATGACCAGTACTTATCTCTGCTATGCGAGGTTCCAAAACCTGAGCTATGTGAGTTGCTACCAGTGGTTCTCAACCCGTGGGTCGCAACCCTTTTAAGACCATTGGAGGTATCAGCTATTTACCTTATGGCTCACAACAATAGCAAAATTAGTTATGAAGTAGCTACAATAATTTTGTGTTTAGGGGCACCATGGTATAAGGAATGTATTAAGGGTTTGCCGCCTTAGGAAGGTTGGGAGTCGCTGTTCTATAAAGATGCTGTTTACTCTGAGGTGCTCCTAGAGGGACCTCTGTGGCGGGGTTTCACAAGCCACAGTGAGACAGTCTGAGTTTAGTGAGGAGGAAGAGTCAGGTCAGGCAGCAAGAGCTGCGTGTCCCAGTAGCAGCTGTGGAAGTGACTGGAAGACTGCTGCACTGTTCAAAGGGGTGATCTAGAAGATGAGCTATAAGGGGAAGGTCATGCATGAGGAAGACAAAATACGCATCCCAATTTAAAAATTAAGTCGTTTTCTACACAAGAGGGGAAGACCCTGAGCATGGATCACTAACCTGACTAGTTGTGTCTGGAGTATTTTAAGGGAGTGTACTTTGTAGAGTTTCTTTGTCAGGAAGCCTATGGTCAGCAAGACATATCTAAGGTTGTCTTGAGGCTGAAGGATTTTTTTCCATGACCCATTTCCCCTTACCCTTTCTGTCTTTCTGCCCTGCCTCAACCACCCAACTTTAGCTATTTCTGTATAGCTATGTTATACTGAGATACATTACCGCTCAATAATACATGTAGTTCTTGGTAGAAAACACACATTTTAAGAGTGTTTTAACTTTGTGATCCTAAATAACTGTCAATTTTTTCAATGCTAGGATTTTGGATATTACTGCATCCTTAAATAAGGGCTCCATTGTTTGGCAAGAGGTTTTTGAAAATAGAGTGAAGGTAAGAACTGAAAACTCCATTTAGTGGGTCAGACTGCTTGCCGTACCAGCCTGAGGTCCAGAGTTCAATCCCTAGCACCTGCTTTAAAAGTTGGATGTTCCATCAGCTGTTGGGATGGATGGATGGAGGAGGAGGGCTGCAGACCTCCGTTCTTCACTGCTGAACTCTTTGCTACAGACAGACTCATGGAGAAGACCCTACCAGGCTCCAACAGATAGTGCCAGTCTAGCTGTCACCCAAAACCAAAACCAAAAGTCATCAGTCTGGGGGGAGGGGGTGGTAGGGATCAAGGGAAAAGACTAATCAGTACGCAGTATACACATATATACACATGCATGCATGGCCTCGTGTACCTGTAACCCAAACACTGTCAGGGGCTGGGACAAGAAGGGTGCTGGGACTTCTGCCTCCAGCACAGCTCTTGGTTCTCGAGGTACTTTGTCAGGGAATCCGGTGATTAGAGCAGGACAGCAGCCCTGCCCATGCCTTGGGTGCATGTTATAGTACAGAGACTCGAGGCTCCATTAGCGTGGACAACCCGCTGCTTCCTTCTCGTTTCTTCCCCCAACTCCTGCTGTTTCACAAGCTGAAGTATTTTGAATTAAGTTCCTTTTTGTTTTTAAGAGCAAAACAGACAAATGAGCTTTTTAAAATATGTTAAAGTGATATTAAAATAGGTAAAGTCAATATATACTTTTTGTGTTTCTGAGACAGGGTTTCTCTGTGTAGCCTTGGCTGCCCTGGACTCACTTTGTAGACAGGCTGGCCTTGAACTTACAGAGATCTGCCTGCCTCTGCCTCCCCGAGTTGCAGGGATTACAGGCAGGTGCCACTGCACATGGCTTAGTATATACCTTTAAGATAAGTATTTTTTGGCAGAATTATTAACAGTAGACTTACAAGCCCTGCTGCCAGTGTCACCTTTCTAGGGTGACAGTCCATGGTTCCAAGTTAAGTTGAACATTGGTGTGGTAGGAATGGGTCTAAGGTGCAAATCTTACCCTGAGCCTTTTAACTTTCTGAGGTATTAGCTATGAACAAAAGTTAAACAGCCAACTTTAAAGGTTGATAAATTTGAATAGCAACGAAAACTCCGTAAATGAATAGCACATGGCAGTGACCATTAGGAAAAAGAAAAAAGAATGTATGATTTTTCTTATATCTTAGAAATTTATGTTTACCAATCATAATTCCATACTTACGAGATTGGATTTAGTGGACCTAACACTGATTACAATCTGTACCTTCAATAGCTTCAGCCGAACACAGTAGTTGAAGTGTGGAAGAGTGAAGATTATTTAGAAATGCTAAACCAAGTCACAGCAAAAGGCTTCCCTGCAGTCCTTTCTGCTCCTTGGTACTTGGACCTGATTAGCTACGGGCAGGACTGGAGAAGGTACTACGCCGAAGAGCCTCTTAAATTTGATGGTGAGCAAAGCAAACATCATTGCTTCTAGTTTCTTCCATGACTTCTAGTCTCTCTTCCTAAATCTAACTTTTTGTGCCTTATCTTGATTTTATTGAAAACAAAACGTTGTTATCAGTTGTTATCACTTTAACTTCTGAAAGGAACAATGTATAGTCTAGGTGGAACACATAAGTAGACCCCTCGAATGTCACCTCTAGTTCACGAGGCTGCCTTTTACATCTCAGAGATGTCGCCTCCATGTCATGAGGCTGCTTTTTTATCTCAGGGATGGCTGAGTGTGTCTACTGTAGAAGACACCTAAGGTGACCATCTGCTTCTGGGGATTTTAGGCTGTGATGTCCTAGCTTTTCAGTCATTTTTATTAGCAATTCTATATAATTTATATAGTTTTTGTATATCAGTCTTTAGCTTAGAAAAAAAAATGAAGTTATGATTAAAAGTCTCAAAAATACTGCTCCACTGGAAATTATAACTTTCTCAAGAAAGCATTTTGAGGATCAAAAAGTAATTGTAAAAAGTAGTTCTTAGATGCCCTTTTCTGTTTTGTTATTAATTACCAAGGCATATAAATCAAAAATGGGTATAGTGGCCATAGCCCACTATAAAATGAAGCTAATATTCCAACCTGTATTTTCTAGCACACTACTAATAGGAAATGGGGCTGAACGTGGTGTGCACGAGTCTGTGCAGGACCATGAAGAGTGTGTATCCCTGGCTCCCAGCAGCCTTCTACTATGTTGACTGTCACTGAGCCAGGGTGGGAAAGGTTCCGTGCCTCCAGGAGGGTGTGGAGAGGGAGTGTAGGATGACTACAGAAAGGAAAGCAGTGTTGTACGGCTTAACCTTTCTCCTTCAACACTCTTAACGCAGGTTCTGAGAAGCAGAAACGTCTAGTCATTGGTGGAGAGGCTTGCCTATGGGGAGAATATGTGGATGCAACTAACCTTACTCCAAGGTTGTGGTAAGGAGTTAAAGGGATGAAGGATGCCTTGGCTTTTCTTCTCCATGCAAGTAGGAGAGCATTTAAGACCTCCCTTATTTAAGGGAAAAGAAGTGTAAACTGCTTTGGGAGACACACATTTTTAATTTCAGGCCTCGGGCAAGTGCCGTTGGTGAGAGACTGTGGAGTCCTAAAACTGTCACTGATCTACAGAACGCCTACAGCAGATTGGCAATACACCGCTGCAGAATGGTCAGGTGAGGGGCTTCCTCTCTGACCTAGGGTCTCTTATTAAAGAGCAGCATTCAGTGTAACTAGTTTCTTCAGCTTTTTTGTTTTGCAATAAGTAAAAAATGATACCTAGGAAGTATTTATTTAATTGGTAGAAATTGTGCATGCACTGTTGCAGGAGAGAGTAACACCTATAAGATATATTTTAGTATAATCGCCATCTTAAAAAAGTTAGTAGCTTAAACTAGAATTATTAAATCATCGCAAAGTCGGGGGGTGGGTTTGCTGAAGTGATGGGAACCACTATCTAAAACATCTTTTTTATGCTGTCTATTTACAGCCGTGGAATAGCTGCACAACCTCTTTTTACTGGACACTGTAACTGAGAATAAAATGGAAAAGTGACAGAAAACTCTACAGCATTCTGAACTATACTCATGTTGATTTTGAAATCATGTAAATTAAGATTTGTTAGGCTGTTTTTTAAACAAACCATCTTTTTATTGATTGAATCTCTATGTGTATCACACATGAATACTGGCATCTTCTATGTGAACAGCTTAAAAAATAAAAGGAAAAGCTTTGTGATACCACTCTGTATTCCTCATTGCAGTGGGTTAAGTGAGAAAATGCTGGGCTAGAAAGATGGCTCAACATTTAAGAGCACTTGCTACTGTTGCAGAGGAGCCAAGTTCAGTTCCTGAATCTACATGGTGGTTCATAACCGCACAGTTGCAGGGGGACTAACATCCACTTCTGACCCCCACAGGCCCCAGGCACACATGACACACAGATACACATGTAGGTAAAAAATGTAAAAAGACATTTTTAAATGCCCAGGCCCAGGCATTTGGACGTCTCCTTCCCAGTGGCTGGTACAATTTGGGGAGGGTCAGGCAGTGCAGACTTGCCTAGGTAGACTCCAAGAGTCACTCACTGCCTGGCCCTACTTGGAGTTTGCATTCTACTTTGTGCTTGAGATTCCTCAGGTTTGTGCTTTCTCAGCTTCCTGCTGCCCTGTTGTCCCTGCATTTATGGATTCCTTCAGAACCTCAGGCTAAACACAAGCCTTCCTTCATAAGTTGCCTTGATCAGGTTATCTCATCACAGCAACAGAGGAGTAAGCACCGGAGCACAGCCTCGCTGCATTTACAGCGGAGCACAGCCCACACAGTGTGACAATGGCAGCTCCCATGCCACTCTGTTACAGCTTGTCAAGTTCTTTCCATGTATGGGCTGAAGCAGTGGTGTACCAGCCAGTGAATAAAACAGCATTCTTACTGAGAATAAAGCAGTGACCCAGCATTACCCCTCTGCCGAGGACCTAAAGCACTTGGGACAAACCACTCCTCTGGTTGAGCAGAGTACTTTGGTCTTGAGGACTCATGGCTTGATAAGTAGACAGTTCTAAGGCAAAAGTAGCAGAGCCTGATGTCAGTGTTCGAAGCACAGTTGAATATCCCTAAAGAAAAGAATTTCAGTTTGTTACTGCACTGAATTTAAGCCTTACATTTCTTTATTTTTAAGATTTATTTATTTATTATGTATACAATGTGTGTTTGCATGTACACTGCATACCAGAAGAGGGCACCAGATTTCATTTTAGATGGTTGTGAGCCACCATGTGGTTGCTGGGACTTGAACTCATGACATCTTAACCATCTCTCCAGCCCCAACCTTACATTTCTTATCTTGTGGATTATCTTAGGCCACAGCACAAAAGGTGGGGATAAGCACCACCACCTCCAGGGAGAGCTTTTCAGAGAAAAAAGGAAATACTAGAGCAAACAGGAAAACTTAGCGCAGCATAGGTCAGCTGTGCATGCATTCTTAGGCCCAGCAATCGGGAATATGACTCTGTCCTTTCTCGTCTGTTGGGTACCCTTCATGTCTATCCTAGGAGAAGTGCCTGGTTGGGAAAGAGACTGATGCTGGCCTCAAAATGTACAGCAGAAAGGGAAATGTTCATGGAAAAGGGGAAACAGTCGTTCAGGCAGGCCACATTTTGGTACAGTACTCCATAATCTTTGTGGACCTATGGTTGGAAATAACCTGGCTGAAGTGCTGTGTTCCCTAGTGCTCACCCACACCTGACGGGAAAGTCCTATCATTCTTGGTGGTTAAAAATTTGGCACGAATCTCTAAACCCAAGCCCTGATGCCTGCAGGAGTTAGTGACCAACAGGTCTTACTTGGACTCAAGTTCCTGTAATAAATAATATGTACATTTCAAATGCAAAGAACTTACCATAGTTTCTGCCAGAGGAACAAACCCTATAACAACTTTGTTGTCTTGGCGAGTCTGAATTTCCTGAACATTCCCTCTTCTTTGTGCCAAATCTGCAAGGACAGGGCTGAGGTACTCGCTAGTCACTGTAACCTCAAGGCTCATCAGAGGCTCCAACACCTGCTTGTCAGCTTTCTTCAGGGCCTAAAGAGATTCCGTAAATTGAAGAAATTTCTATTCAAGTAAAAAGAAGATACACAAAGACTGAACTATTTCCTATGTTCTTGAGTAGAGGACGCTGGTTACCTCACTTGCTTTAACATTCCACAGAGACATTTTGTAAGGAGCCAAGAACTTAATGCTTACACTAGTGGTCACGTGCTGGAAAGAGCTTTTAAAAAGGCCAACAACAAAGTCAACTGCCATGGCAACTCTCTATGAACAAACCCTTTCTTGAATGATAGTTTATCATTTAGACTTCAAAGGCCACATAAGGAAGCTGAAGATATTTTCAAGATAAAATAATTGTTTGGGAAAAGCCAAAATTAAGAGGAAAATGCTACAATTGGGGGCTGGACTCTGCAACTCAAGAACAGTGCTCCAGAAACGCCCTGCATCCTTCTCAGTTTTCTGTACACTGTCTAATTGCAGATCTTCAAAATCAGCTTTTATGTGGCTTCCACAGCAATTCCCAGCCATCTCTGAAGGCTCCAGGCTCCACACTGGGTACTGGATACTGCTCTGGGCCTGTGTGTGGCCACTCTGCAGCTCCCCAGCGTGCTAACAAACCTCAGCATTTTCTTTTCCAAGTGCTTCTCGGGACTTTCTTAGTTGCCAGTAGCATTAGTAGTTTTCAGTGCATTTATATATACTTCTTCGTTTTCCTTCTTCCAGGAAACACCAGTATTTCTATGCCTATTGCTGGTATCCTGATTCAGACCTAGTCTACTCCCTGTCTGTCCTGGACTCTCTTTCCCGTGCCAATCACTTCTATACTCTGACCATACTTCACTCTTCAAACACTTTATTCTCCATGTTCTCGGAATAAAGTTCAAACTCCTTTCTATAGTGCTTAAAGGTTTCACTATTGACTTCATTTCCCCATGCTAAGCTAGGGTACTCCCACACTGGGAAACAAGCAGAGTTCATCAGTTCTGGTGGGTCACTGAGGCAGGAAGCAAGTCATGACAATTGATAATTTGAGGGGGAAGATGCTTAAGTCTGTATCTCAATGTTTGTTTTTATGAAAGCAAACGTACTTGAACAAACGAAAAAATTGGAAGTAATATTAGATTTTCATTATCCTTTACATTAAAGCCCAGTGTCAAGCTGACCCCAGATCTGTCCATTTAAATCCACCAGGTTTGGGGCTGGAGAGATGGCTCAGTAGTTAAGAGCACTGGCTGCTCTTCCAGAGGACTCGGTTTCAATTCCCAGCACCCACACGACAGCTCACAACTGTGTGTAAAGTTCCAGAGTTTCTGACGCCCTTGCACAGACATACATGCAAACAAAACACCATATGCACATAAAATAAAAAGAAATTATATATTTTTAAAAATCCATCAGGCTTGCAGCTCATGGCTGTATGTTTGGAAAGGGGAAAGGATGGATATTTTGCTAAAATCAGGATTTTTTTTTTAATTTGTTTATTTTATGTATATGAGTGTTCTATCTGCATTTACACCTTCCAGAAGAGGGAATCGGTTCACATTATAGATGGTTGTAAGCCACCATGTGGTTGCTGGGAATTGAACTCATGACCTTTGGAAATGCAGACAGTACTCTTAACCACTGAGCCATCTCTCCAGCCCCAGGACGTTTTTTAATAGCAATCTTTGACCAGTAATTTCTAAAATCTTTCACACGAAAACTTGGTTTAAGAAATCAAAGATTCCCAGTGCAAGCACTGGTTTACATTTTTGTATTACATTTGTGTGTAGTGAGCACCACAGTGCATACATGGAGGTCAGAGGACAACTTTCCAGAGTCAGGTTTCTCTACTACAGAATCAGGCTAGGTGGTACTTGCCTTACCCACTGAGCCATCCTGATGATCCCTTGGCGGCAAGAACCTCAGGTCAAGCCCTGTCAGCATAGCTGCCTGTGGAAACTATGGCGTTGCACTTGGTGTATTTCCTTAACACAGGCATGAAGGCTGCTCATACCTTTTGTACACATCTTGAGATACAGGCATGAAGCATGGTTGTAGAGGTGCCAGGGTGAACCACCAATGAGTGTAGTATTACTGCCACATCTTGAACTGGGGATCCAAGTAAAGGTCCTGAGCAAGTGAGAAAATACAGCACAATAATTTAAACAATTCAATAAAAAGAATAGCACAACAAAAATAGAACTGATGTACAAAGAAGTGCAGAGCTAGCATTAAGATGGCCGTGAGACATGCGAGAATCCGGAGGCCAGGAGTGTACCGCGGAGGCAGAACATATGCTGGTGTGCACAAACACTGGTCAGATTACAGCATGAGGCGGAAAAGAAGGGTTAAACAGCCAAGGGGAGCGTGTGCTCCCGTGTGCATCCCTCACCCTGGAGGCATGCGCTGTGGACTGCGTTTTCAATGGCCTCGCGGGAAGCCTGCAGCAGGTCTGCACCGACACAGTCAGCATACTCGATCCTAGCCACGCCACATGGCGCTTCCGCTGGCAGGACCTCTAGTTCTGCTTTCACGAAATGCCGCTTGTCTCCTACTGTCCTGTCTAGGGTATCTGAAAACACATTGAAACAAATGAAAAATAAGGAGGTGGCTGCAGACAATACTCAATTTTTGGCCAAGAAAATGAAGGAAGAGAGAGATGCCAAAAAGATGCCAGGAACAAACTGCCAAGGGATGTAGGCTGCCTTTGCTGAGACCACCTGTTTCTATGTCCGAGTTTTCTATGTCCAAAAATGAGTCTTTAAGAGTATCAAATAAATGCATTCCTTGCAAGGAAAAAGGTAACATTCAAATTACAAAACATCTGGAGAATGTAAAACACTGATAATGAAAACTATAACAACTTGATCCTCTGCCAATTTCCAAATTGTTAAGTTCATGTATTCTTTCAGCAATACTTAATGTTTCCTTCTCAAAAAACTAGGAAAGTAGTTCTTACACTACAGCAAACAGCTTTCCTTTTCTCTACTTTCTTTTTAAGTGCTATGGACTGAGCCCAGAGGCCTTGCTCTACCACTGACTATGTAGCTGGGCTCCTACTGCTGGGTGAGTTCTTTCTTCCACCCTTCTCTACCCCTTTCTTCTACCTTTCAACCTCCTACCACTACATAAGAAAGAAAGAGGAGAGAGGAAAGAAAGAGCTCCCTGAATGAAGTCAGGGGTTGGAAACAGGGCTACATTATCGTTAGGCCACTTCCTGCCGATTAGGGGGTCGAGTTCCTCGGGGCAGGAAGAGTACTGTTCACACTTATCTTGCATTTTCAGTGCTGCAAGTGTATAGTCCAGAAACAGAGCCCCTGTGCCATTGCATTTATGCTTGGTTCGTTCTTCAAGTTTCAGTGAAATGTAGTCACCTAGACTCAACAAGTTTTAGGTGTACTAAAGGGCGCTATAACAGAAATTTTCACTCACTTTCCACAATAAATATAATTCATTGACTTCAAACTCTTATACTCGTTTTAGTGATTAAGAGCTGGAACAAGTTATCTACTTCACTGGCTTACCCTGTCTCACACCACTAGAAGACACTTTTGTCTGAGGAGTGGGTAATAATGGGACCATGCCTTCTGTTCATCACAAATTAAAACACAGGAAAATTGTGGCCCCTGTTTACACAGCTAACCATTGAACACACCCAGAACGTCCAAAATGTTTTCTTTTTACCTGTGGCCCGAGCTGAGTTTAAGATGGTTTCCCGGTATGCCACCTGCAGAGGCCCCAGGTAGGTCTCTAGGCCATATTCCCTCTTGATCCGGTCATGAATAATCTCAATGTGTAATTCCCCCATGCCACACAGGATGGTCTGGCAGTAAAAGGGAAAAATAAATAAAGCAAAATATTATGAAAAAGAATGATGTTCACATATTTAAGTAATTTTCTATTAACTACAACTGAGTTTCTTTTGAAAATGTTCCAGGGGCTCCTATATAAAAATACTACTTCTGACTTCTCTGACTAGGATAATAAACCAATTGCAGTGAACTCGTTAGGCACTGTCTCCTTCCAGGAACTCTGATTACCATCTGGGTAAGTAAATGACATCAATTTAGTGCTGCACACACTTCCTAACCCCATTCCAATTCTGGTCAAAGCAACAGGAGTATAATCAATATTTATAACCTCTGGATTATGCCTCTTATCTTCTTTCTTTGTATGCAGTTTTTCGTTATTTATTATTGCTGTATGTGTAGGAAGTTTGTGCTTAACGTACGGGAGAGGGATGTAGAGGTAAGAGGACAGCTTACTTGGATTTCAGAATGGAATCCAGGCCATCAGGTCTATGCAGCCAGAACCTTTACACACTGAGGCATCTCACTGGCCCTAGTTTCTAATATTTTATGTGTATGAATATTTTGCCTGCATGTATGTCTCTGCAATACTGGTGTGCCTGGTGCCTAAGGATCCAAAAGAGGGCATCAGATCTCCTGAAACTGGAGTTGCAAATTGCTGAGAATTGAACTCAGGTACTCTTAACCACTTAGCCATCTCTCCAGCCCCCCAGGTTTGCTTTTTAACAGGTTTTCACTCATGTGCAGTCCAGGTTCACCTCACAGTTGTAGCAATAGTATTACCTAAGCCTCTTAGTTCTTTTCAAGAACTGAAATCACAAGCATGAGCCACCTAAAACCTGGTTAAAACTTTTTTTTTTTTTTGGTAGAATGGTGGTAGGGTGGTATCTTTGAAACAGGGTTCCGCTGTGTAGCACTGGCTGTCCTGGAACTCACTTTGTAGACCAGGCTGGCCTAGAACTCAGAGATCTGCCTGCCTCTGCCTCCTGAGTGCTGGGATTAAAGTTGTGCACCAGCACCACCTGACCAAAACCCTTTTCCTAATGAAGAAACAGACAGCTGTTTGAAACCATGCCTAAAGACACCACCTTGAGAACAGGGTAAATAACCCCCCACCCAACTACACAGATGTTCCCTATGGGCAACTGATAACCATAGACTAGTTTGAATATGCACATAATAGAGAAAGTGGCTTTCACAGTTTCTGACCTCCCTTTAGTATGCTGCTTTTATAAACATCACAGTAAGAACACAAGAGTTGAATCTAATTTAAAAATTTCACAAAAGCCTGTATTACAGAAAGTCAAAACTGATGGAGAGTGATCACATGTATAAAATGAAATTATTTTAGGAAATTGAAGAGAATGGTAATTTAGAATGACAACAGACATGAAGAGAAACTTATATTATGAATCAGAGCTTTTTCTTTCAGGAGCACAGGCTAATCGGTGTTATATGCATGTCCTCACTCCTTCCTAGGGCTGGGTAATAACATACATACTTGTCCAGAGTCAGGATCGAGCCTCACTTTCAAACTGGGATCTTCACGCTGAAGGCGCTCCAAGGCATGATCCAAATCTGAGTGATTAAACAATGCCTGTTATCTTCACTTCATTTCTAAGTAACTTAACAATAAGTTTAAAATAGGGAGCATAGATTAACAAGCAGATACACTGATAAAATATAAAACTTTCAAAGAGCCATAAATGCTCTGCAGAACTAAAATAAGTAAGACAATTCCAATGAGAGGTGCCTAAAGGTGAGCGATGAGCAAACATCTCCACAGTAAGCTGGGTAAAGAAGCAGGCTGGCAGCCAGACATCAGAGAGTGAAGAGCAGCATCAGAGGAGAGGGGTGACACAATGCAGGGAGAGCATGCAAACATGCACACGCGCACACACACACACCACGTAAGTGGCTAGTACTGAGGAAACCAGAAGAGAGCATCAGATCCCTTGGATCTTGAGTTACTGGCAGTTGTGAGCAGCTACAAGGATGGTAGGAATCTTTGATTCCTAAGGCCTCTGAAAGAGCAAGTGTTCTTAATAATTGAGCCATTGCTCCAGCCCCTGCTGTATCTGTCTTAGGTTAAATGCTGTTCCTTCAGTAACTGCACAATAAAAGACTCAGTGTCTTTCATGACTTGGGGTCTTACATCTGCACTTTGATTTCTTTCATGTATACTCTAGCTGGGTAGATGAACTACTGCAACCCCACCTGGCTAAATATCTTCTCTCCCACTGAATCTTAGGAGATACGGAGAGGAAATAAAGATTGCTCTTTGGTGATGCCACTCACCGCTTAGCTAAGGAGACTGTATGAGAAGATTCCAGTTCTTGGTATGAGTAGATATCACTGCCAAGGAGACTACACAACAAAGCTCCAGTTCTCATTACATGGCTAAGGAGCCTCAGGACAAGATCCTAGTTCTTAGGATGGGTGGCCATCACTGTCTAGCTAAAGAGACTGCACGACACAGTTCCAGCTCCTAGCTGAGTGGATACAGCCCCAGTTCCTCCTTTGGTTTTACTACTTGAAAAATAAAATCATTTATATATTGGTTTTGGAATCACCAACTTGTTTCATGTTGCTCTAAAATTTTGGTGGTCTGAGATGGCCTGGGAGAAGGAAATGAGATGGAAAACCTTACTGAAAGAAGTAATAAAAAATTTACACATGTCAAAGTTAAAAATATTAATAATGATTAACAGCTAAACAGGATGAACTAACTTATGTCCCTGGAGGTTATGTCCCTGGAGGTTAGGGTGGAGGCCATGACTGTGGAAGTACAAAAAAACAACAACAAAAACAAAAATACCCCAAAATAGGTCTCAGAACATTTTCTGCTTTCTTGGTAATGAAGACATTAATACGTTTATAGATATAAAATGCAAATTTGTGAGTTAAGAATCAAGGAAGAAAGATATGATTTTACATTCTAGAAATTATGAGTTAATTATTAGAAGTTTTATTACATTTTACTAAAGAACATAAAAATAATAAATATAGAAACATTGTTAGAAATTACTTTGATATACAAATGTTTAATAAATACAAAGGCTTAAAAATAGATTCCAGTACAGCTTGTTAAGAATTTTTTTGCTTATTAAAAATTAGCCTTTTTCAGACTGAATTGTCCAGTATTGGTATCCTTGAGGCTATGCAACAGAAAAGATCAAAGCCTCTCCTCCCCAACTTTGTTAAAATTTGTCTAATTAGTACAAGATTTGTGATCACTGAGTTTTATGATTATGATCATTTAAGGATGTTTTGGTTTATCTTGCATTAAGAGTTATGTGTTAGATATTCTTTAAAATGCCAACCTAAAATGATGTAATCACTGCTGTAAAAACATAAATAAACCCTGTGGCCCTGAGCAGTCAATCTCTGTAATCCTGCCTCCTGAGTGCAAAGCAGATAATACAGTCTCAGAGGTTCAGAAAAAGATTCAAGCTGCTATCTGGTGCAATTTCTTTACATCACTTGCTATATCTACCCTTCTCAAGACCTGTCCTCTGCTAAAGCTGGTCCCCAGCAGCTCTTGTTCTTCCATAATCTATGAGTCCAACTTTTTTTTTAAGGGGATTAAAAAAAAAAAAAACCTAGAAAGTTTATCTTTACAATGTTCTTCGTAAGTGAGAACTCATGGAGAGCATCATAAAGAGTGGATGTTTGAGCTGCGACCCTGAGAGTTCTTAAGACAGAGAAGTTCAGGGAAACCCATTATAATGTAAAAAAGACAAGGTAAAAGATGAGAAACCACAATGCAAAATGGACAAAACATCTTCAGGAAATCAGAACAGGTTCATATTTTAGATGCAAGAAAGTGAATTAGTTACAAATCATGTCCTACAAATGGGATGTGCATTGAACATATGACAGGAGTCTAACACAGAAAGCATCTGAAAGACTACCTAGCAGTGTTTCAAAGCAGATTCTAAGACTCATAACCAAACCTTCGGCAGAGTACAGGGAATCATATGAAAGAAGGGGAGTTAGTATGATGTGGAAAGAATAGGAGCTCTACAAGGACCAAATATATCTGGGCACAGGGTCTTTTCTGAGACTGACACTCAACCAAGGACCATATATGGATATAACCTGGAACCTTTGCTCTGATGTAGCCCGTGGTAGCTCAGTAACCAATTGGTTTCCCATAGTAAGGGGAACAAGGACTATTTCTAACAGGAACTCACTGGCTGGCTCTTTGACCTCCCCACCCCCCAAGAGAGGAACAGTCCTGTTAGGCCACAGAGGACGACTTTGCAGCCAGCCCTGAAGATACCTGATAAAACAGGGTCAGATGAAAGGAGAGGAGGTCCTCCCCTATCAGTGGACTTGGAAAGGGGCAGGGAGGAGATGAGGGAGGGAGGGTGGGATTGGGAGGGAATGAGGGAGCAGGATACAGCTGGGATACAGAATTAACAAAATGTAACTAGTAAGAAAAAAAAAAAAAAGAAACAAAAACCAAATCATGTCCTAATTAACCTAACACACTAAGGAGGGCAGGACAGGGTCAATTACTTAGAATCCCATAAAAATCATTACAAGGCTGGGCTAAGTTGGCACATGCCTTTAATTCCAGCAGAGGCAGAGGCAGAGAGGGGCAGATCTCTGTGAGTTTGAGCCTGGTCTACAAAGTAAGTGACAGGACAGCCAGCCAGAGAAACCCTGTCTCAAAAACAAAAACCACAAAAGAAAAAAAAAAAAGTATGCAAGATGGCTAAAATATATGATGGAGTTTGTAAAAAAAATCAAAGTGACTTATGTAAAACCCAAACCTGCTACAAAAAAATGCTGACCAGTAAGCACAAGTAAAATTTAACTCTATTACACAGGAAGTCTTCTGAGGAGTCACTGAAACCTCTTACCACAGGCTACAAACCCTGCTGTACCTGGCTGCTTAGCCACCGATGGAGGTTCTATGGTGCAGAAGAACACAGGTTCTGGAATCTCCACCCCAGCTAACAGCAGGCTCTCTGCTTCACTGTTTTGTCCATGCTTCTTTCCCCCTCTTCCCACTCTACGAGCTGCAGCTAGGGCGCTGGACTTGGAAGAGACCATGGTGTCTCCAGTAGCAGTCTGCAAGAAAAGAGGACAGCAAGCACTCATCTTCCACCCAGACCACAAGGCAAAATGTCAGCATAGTATGTTCTTCTCATTTGAACTTAAGAGAAATAATCACAGATGCCAGACCTTTACATAAGTCAAGCTCATTTAACTTATGTAAGCTCTCTATGCAAAATGTCATTGTGATAAATTCTAACTAATAATGAAACATACATACATACAATACACACCAAAATTTATTAGTAAAAAATGTATCTGTCTAACAATATATTTCTCAAAAATATATTTGCTGAATTTCTTATGAGAGCAAGGCAGGTTCAGTAAAAGCTCATGAAGTGCTTTAACAACACTTAGGTTATCTTACTATTTTACAGAAAATTCTCTATTAACTCAAATATCCAATTAAGCAGAACACACACCCTAACACTAAGTAAAAGCTCCATGGAAATAAAGCAGTATTTTAAATAAGCCTAAGATACACCTATATGTAGAATGGCCTGTGTAACCTCTGAAACTGTCATTCACCTCTACTCTGCATACCAAGGCTGGTTTCCTTCTACAGACAGCTTCCAAATGTCTGCAGTACTCCTTCAGACGTGCACAAGACAGAGAGGGAAGACCGAGAAAACACCTGAGTACAGCCAGGTACAGCCAGGTACGGTGGCACACACCTTTAATCCCAGCACTCAGGAAGCCTCCATGTTGCAGGCTGCCCTAGGCTACAGAGAGTGTTTCAGGACAACCATGGCTAAACCGAGAAAGCCTGTCTTGAAAATACCTCAGTTACAAAATTCACATCAGGGAAGTTTTCTCCTAAACCTTTCTGAAATCTGAAGTTAATCACAAGGAGTTAAAAGTTTAAAGTAACATTTTTTTTTTTAATCTCAACATGAGATATGCCGAAGTTTAATGAAAAATTACATTTGATTAATCTGAATTAAAAGAAAGTCCTCAGTTTTAACCAACCCAAACCAGATGTAGCACCAAGTATTTCCTTCCATTCACCCAATTCATGTCTAGGTTGCACCTGCTATGTGTAAGCACTGATGAGCTGTGAACTGAGGACAGAACTGGGAGCAAAAGAAACCCAAACCCTGGCCCTTAAAGAGCCCTCCTTAGCAAAACATCTTCCATTATTACCTGAGCAGCTTGTAAAGTTATATCAAACTTTAGGCCAAACACTCAACACGCACACTGGAGAAGAGTTTGAGACCAACCAGGGCCAGAGAGCAAGTTCAAGGCAAGCCTGGGCAACTTAGTGACAGAGAAAGAGAGAATCCCTTCCCACACGCGCATATGCACAACACAGGCAAAGATTCCATGGGAATAAAACAGTGTTTTAAATAAACTTGACATACACATTTCAACAAGCAATAGACTTCCTTTGGAGTTGAACTTTAACTATGATCCATTCTGTCCATGAGCTTCTGTAATCTATTTTTCCTTCTAGCCAATGTCTGACATTTAACCATACTGATGAATATGCCATCATATTCACATTTAGAAATTCTGATGACCTGGGAACTTTTTGCAGCTATAAAGTATTTGAAAATCACATTTACATGCTTGGTTGTGGAACCCCTGTGGTTACTCACTTGTTTAAGCCCAACTGTCAAAGCAATGTTACCAGCAGTCAAGGAAGGGATTTCTACATATTGGTCAGCAAATGGCAAAAGCAGACGACTCATTCTCTCCCTATAAAAACCATGATTTATATTAGTAAAGTACTTTTAAGAAAATGGGTGCAATTTCAGAAAATAACCCAAACTTCTCCTTAAAGAATCTTTTTAATTTTTTTAAGATTTTATTTTATTATTTATACAACATTCTGCCTGCACACCAGATCTTACTATAGATGGTTATGAGCCACCATAGGGTTGCTGTGAATTGAACTCAGGACCTTTGGAAGAACAGCCAGTGTCCTTAACCTCTGAGCCATCTCGCCAGCCCCCCAAACTTCTCCTTACGTGCAGTTTCTATTAACATTATGGATGGCCGACTGGGGCGTCAGTGTGCCTGAGTAAATGCGCAGGAAAACCAGGGGTCCTCGCTGCTTGTCATGCAGAACTTTAAATGCCAGGGCACACAAGTCATCCTTATACCACCGCCTGCAAGATAAAAGAGGTATCAGAGAAGACCTGGCTATCTGCACAGATCAGTCACGGTCCTCCCAAACAGCTCAGACCCAGGAAGTGATGTCACTACAGCCCGCCCTTCCGTCACTGACTACTCAATGGGTGCCTTACCAATAAACATTCAAAACTAAAACTAAAAATGGGTACTCTTTCAATTACTGGATATTTGTAATCATCTTCACTGCATGAAGTCTCCTTAAAAAGCGTATCTTCAAAGGTCACCAAGGACTCTACACTAGATAAACAAATGTTCTTTCCAATGTTTGCTGTCAGGCTCTTACTTCACTTTGTGTCTAGCTGATGATACCATCAATCTACAGTAAAAACCTGAACGTGTTTACAGAAATGTTTTTTTTTTTTTGTTTTTTTTTTTTCATTTTGGTTTTTGTTGTTTTCTGAGGACAGGGTTTCTCTGTGTAGCCCTGGTTGTCCTGTTTCTCACTGTGTAGACCATGCTGGCCTCGAACTCACAGAGATCCACCTGCCTCTGCCTCCCTGAGTGCTGGGATTACAGGTGTACAGCACTGTATCCAGCTAGAAATGGTACTCTTAAAGAAGCGTGTTTAAATTGGCATTCACTAAAAAAAGTTTTGGAAGGTTTGAATTTTCCTGAAATTGACAAATTTTGTCAATTAGGTACATTTTTCTGAGGAAAAATACTATTTTCATCAGTCCCAAGGAGGTCCATGACTCAAAGTAAGTCAAACACTTTTAATTAGTCTTTTTCCAATCTTATTCCCAGTCCTTCTTGATGGTGCTAATGTGGAAGCTTTCTACAGTGGTCCTATCACCTACACGCACTGATATAGAGGTTAAGTAACTTGGATATGGGACAAAGCCACATGGCGTCAAGTCCATGCACACACTCACGTCACATGACGCCTTTCTAATTTCAAGATGTGAAGTCACTGCTGTCCTTATTACACAAACCCACTTCTCTGCTGCTTCAGAGGTCACAGATCTATTATGCAAGCACAGAGCTGGACCGCAGGGAGGAAACAACAAACTTCCTCTACAGCCACAAAATAACTTGATTACGGGAAAATCCTGAAATCTAGATGAACATACACATATCTACTAAATGAGTAACAAAGTAAAACAAACAAACAACAACAACAAAAACTGAGAATCAACACACAGGAAAAAGCCACCTTCACAGCTCTACCTACAATTACGACAGGTATTAAAAGAGAACAAGAAATGTCTTTTCCAAGTGAAAATTGCTATGGCTCTATGGGATTTACAGAGATATTCTCTACCACTTTTTAAATGGACACTTTAAACTATTTTTAAGAAGCAAGTTTATGAGGTTAATGTATGTGGTCACGTACTTACAGAAGCCCGTGCTGTCGCTCTTCGGGTGACGGCAGGTACACAGTCACAGCATCCAGCAAGGGCTGAACGCCCTTGTTTTTCAAGGCACTCCCACACAACACAGGCACTGCAGCCTGAGCCAGCGTTACTCTGTGTATTGCAGTCTGCAGCTAGAAGCAGAGACAGAGAGTGCACTGGTCCCTGTCAGGCTCTCTCAGTCAGAGGTGTCCTCTGAATACCCTTGTGGACAGCACTCTTCCCCACAGTCTGTCATTTCTCATAGCTGTATTTTTTATACACCCGGCATCTTCACTGTCTAGTACTATCTCTTGTTCAACAGAGTAAATCTTCATTAGCATTATAGTGAGGCCTCTGACAACATAGCCTCAGAAGATAGAAAAGTTTGAGATAAAATAAGTGCTTTAAAATAATGAAAGTATTGCATCCACTGGGGCTGGGGCTGGGGCTGGGGCTGGGGCTGGGGTTTTCTGTCGAGGTGTCTGTTTGCTGCAAGAGAAGCAAGCCTTGATGCCTGATGAGAGCTGCACTTAGCTGTGGGCATAAGGAGGAGTCTGAGAACGCACCTAGGAATCACGAAGTTTTAGTGCAGTAGTAGGTTCTTCTCCTCTAGGAGTTACGACCACCCTAGCCCCACATGGTTGGCTAGTCTCCAGCACTGGGGATAATCCCCTCCTGCTGAGTGGGCTCAGGCCCATTAAAAGAGAGCCGCTGCTATGAGAAAATTTGCTGACTCAACTTCTAAGTCTGCAAAGTGTATTTGGAAATAGCATGTGGCTGGCACCAGGTACTAATATGAGCAGCGACTTTCATTTTTAATAATGTAAAAAGTTAACACACACTTCAAAGACAGAAAAAACAAACCATATTCACTTAAGTAAAAATTTGTTTAGATGACATTACCTTTTCAACAGGTACCAAATCAAAATTTTCACTAAATTCTCCCAAAAGCAAGCCAGCAAATTCATCATCTAAATCTGCAACCTGTAAAAGAAAGGCAAACTTGCATAATTTGTGTGTAGTTTCATCCTTAGCTATTTAACTTTACATGTATGTGCCAGTGAGATCCTTGAAGGTAGCAGCATAACCTGCCAAGTACAGGCCAAACAACTCTTTACACCTTTTGAAAATACAGTTCAGTTTTGTTTTGCTCTGTTTTCCCTAAGAAAAGAAATGGGAAATTGAAGGTGTGTTGTGACTTTCTTAAAGTCACAGAGTCACAGCTGGACTCGATGACCTGTTCTCCACTCAGGGAGAGAAGAAAGAAAATGCCTAACGCATAGCCAATGATATTCACACACAGGACTGCTGGTTTGAGGATAAATTAGGAACTTTCAGTCCATAACATGTACCATTCTGTACTCCTGAATTTGAATGCATAATGATCACCAGATTTCCCATGATTAACCAAATTGAAAGCTCTGATCTTCCACCAGGGAGGCATGGTGGCATACAACTTTGAAACCAGTACCTGGGAGGCGGAAACAGGCAGAACTGTGAGCTCAAGGCTTCATGTTCTACAAGGCAATTTCCAGGCCATCAGGGATTACATAGTAAGACACCGTCTTTAAAGAAAGAGGGGAGAAGAGAGAGAGGAGGAGGAAGAGGAGGCAGCCTGGTGCATGCCTTTAATTCTAGCACTCGGGGAGGCAGAGGCAGGCAGATTGCTGTGAGTTTGAGGTCAGCCTGGTCTACGAAGTGAGTCTAGGACAGTCAAGCCTACACAGAGAAACATGACTCAAATTAAAAAATAAATAAAGAGAAAGCAATTAGCAAAGTGGGTAGTAGTTTGAGCTCTGATCTGACTCTGATCTGAGTTCAGATCCCAGCACTTCCCTTTATTAGCTGTAAAACATTTAAATACTCTAAGCTTCTGACTTGTGTGTAAAATGGGGAAGATACATGGATGTGAGAATAAAACAGTGCATATAAAGCACTCATCCTAGCAAACACTAGGCCCTCAGTAACCACTATGCAGTAACAATTATCATGTTAATTATAGTCAATGAATACTAAAAATTATAAATGGCAAGTAATTTCTCTAAAAGTATCTACCTACACAAGACAGAAGTTAGAAAATGCAGACAGAATCTGTTTGGACTGAACAAGTATGGTAGCACATACTTGCAATCCTAGCACCCAGGAGTATGAGGCGGTAAGATGGCATGTTCCAGGCAAGTCTTGCTATATTCTATTAAAGTTTTGAGAACTGATGCAGACCTGAGCTACATACTAACTATAATAAATTGATGGTTTTATTTTTTTCTAAATAATTTCACATCTGATAACGTAGAAGACAGGCAGGTTACTTGATGCAGAGATTCTGTTGTTGAAATGTCAGGAACATTTTCTACATCGCACAGTAGATAGAATATGGTTTCCCTATTTGCCTGCTTTCTTTGAGACAGGTCTGTAATCTCAGGTTGGCCTGGAACTCACTATGTAGCCTGGGCTGGCCTTCAACTCACTTCTGTTCTCCTGCTACAATCCCAGAAGCACTGAGACTACAGGTGTATCCCACAGCAAACTCAGCAACATTATTTCTAACAGCAAAAGAGAAAAACAACCTCACGTCAATCTGCTGGGAAAGAGACAATAAACTGTACTATAACCATATATCAGAACACCACAAAACACACTGTCACTACATATGCCAATGGTGACCAGTCTCCATCACAATATAAAACAAGAAAACACGCACAATACCATTCCACTTATAAGGAAAGAATACGCAAATTAATGCAAAAATGAAAATAATGTTTGGGGTATATGTAGCTCAGTTATAAAGCACATGCTCAGCGTCTATCTACCAAGTCTTATGTTCAACTCAGCACATACACAATAAAACCAAACTAGGGCCAGAGAGATGGCTCAGCAGTGAAGAGCGCTTCTTGCTTGTGCAGAGGACGTGAGTTATCTATCAGCACCCACATGGCAGCTAACAACCATCTGTTTACTCCAGTTCCAAAGGATCCCAATGCCCTCTTCTGGTCATCTTGGGCACTAGGCACGCATATGGTAAACACAAATCCGTGCAGGAAAAACACTCACACATATGAAAATAAATAAATAAATCCTAAAATGGAAAAAAAAAAAAAGGCACCAACTAAAAAGAATGTACAGTTATATAGAAAACAAGCAGTTACAATTTCACTTTTATTTGTGGTTGGTACAGACACATTGCTGTTCATTTTCACTCCCTACATTTTACATATTACATATGTAATTTTATATAAATATGACCAAAGTTACTGAACACTTAGGGAATTTTAAATGAAAATATTTACTTGTTCAATCAAAGAGCTCCTTGCTTCAACAGTCTCCTTCAGCAATCCTGGATCACTCGTCTCTGAGAGGGGCTTTCTCTCAAAGTCTTTTCCATCATCAGAGTTAGAGTTCCAAAGAAGCTTCTCCTTGTTTATCACATCCACCACTCCTCGGAATGCTTTGCCCTCCCCAATTGGCAGCTGTAAGTCAGAGAGTACTCCGTATTGTAAACGAAACAAATCTAGAGCCACCACACTGGTGACAAAACGTACCATCATACCACTTTCCTCAATTATCAACTGACTGTTCCTATCGAAATCTTTAACTGTATTTACTTAAGATTTGAGTTTGCTTCAAACGTGTGCATGCCACTAACAACGAAGTATCAGAGTATGATATGAATTAACCAGTTACCTGTACAATCAGGGGTGTAGCCTTCAACTTCTCTCTGATGCTTTCAACTGCATAGTTAAAACTATAAAAAGCGAAACAATCTGTTAGAAGCAAAGTAAACACTTCTCAAATGTTCTCTAAAATAGCCCTTTGTTCTCCATAATGCTCACAACACTCTCCCACAGGTATCTTAAATAAATCTGGTAACAGCAATTGAGTATTTACCAATATCTCACATGTGCAAGTTTAAGCAATTATTATTGCAAACTTCATATAACCAAGTTTTGATACTAATATTAAAGTCCCACAGTTAATAAGTTAGAGTTAAATTCAAGATTTCTATTTAATTTGAGGATTTTCTTTTATAGCTATGTACACTATTGGTTCTCTTCCAAGACTCAGACTGACTAATATTCTATGGGGTTTTATGGTTGTTTGTTTTTCAAGACAGGGTTTCTCTGTGTAGCCTTGGCTGTCCTGGAACTCATGTTGTAGACCAGGGTGGCCTCAAACTCACAGAGATCCTCCTGCCTCTCCCTCCCAAGTGCTGAGATTAAAGGTGTATTAGTATCATATGCTCTGAGGCTTGTTTCTATGTTAACACTGGGGATGGCTACCTTGGTATACATGCTATAATTTGCACACAGGCTGATTTATACATACATGCACATCACTCTGGCCCCAACATCTTTGAGAACTAATCTAGTATCCAGGCATCACCCTCATCACTACAGATACTCTCTAAGTCAGTAAACGAGTACTTGTATTGACTAGAAGAAATCCCCAATAGGAAAGGTTCAAATTTGAGTCTAGCAAATGTTACAGGCTGCTGTGCCAATAGTAATCAAGGGAACTTTAAACAGAGTTGCCAAGGAAGCCACATGAACACAAAGAACATGGCTATAGTCTTGGAGAAGGGCAGATGAACTTTTACCACACCTTCATCACTGACCAATGTCTTCCTGCATTTCCTCCACAATCACTAACATTCTTGATTCATTTCTGTTCACGTCACAGAACCCTTCATGCATTTCTGATTCTCTACGTTGCCAGAACAATGTATTCACTGTGGCTGCCACTCTACATAAGCCTCAATGCATGACTGCTGCATCTCAGCATTAATTTCCACCTTCCACAGGGCATTCTCCTTCCCACTTCCCTATTGTTGAGCCCACTACTCACTAAGAAAAGCAGAAGACAGAGAAAGATGCTATTTTCTGAGGTAACGACAAGAAACAACCCTATTCTCCAACTCTAGCAACCAGGAGGTCACAGCAGCCTTCCAGAGCAAAGGTGCTATGCTGATGAGCTCAAGAGAGAACAGAAACAGCAAGATTCTGCACTCCATCGGGATTCTACAAAATGCCCCATATTAGATCCAGATGGCTCTCCACTTAGCAGATCTCAATCTCAACTACAGCTGAGCTGCTCTGAAATTATTTTACATTGTTGAAGAACAACTGTTCAACAATTGTTGAAGAACAATTTAAAATAGGATTCCATAGGATAATTTTTTTATAAGGAAGAATTGCTTTTTCTAAACTTAAGCCTAGGCCATGAGTTCTAGTCTTTGCTTTGCAACCTTAACAGCCTAGCAAGCACTCTTCAAATACCTTGCTCCAGTCTTGTCCATCTTGTTTAGAAAACAAATCCGGGGTATCCTGTGTTTGTCAGCTTGCCTCCATACAGTGAGAGTCTGGGCCTAAAGCAAAAATTAAAGAAAATGCCTGTGGCTGTTGTGGAGACATGGGGTGACTAGATCCATGAAACTGTGGTGATGTGGAATTGGGCCTGATGCTGGCAGAGCTTCTGCAGTTCATTTCCAGGGACCCTCTTTTGCTTTCCAGAGAACAGAGCAGGGATACAATGAAGTGACTGGAAGATGCTTCTTGCTGCTTGGGAACAGTGTTTCAGTTTAGGTGAACTAAGTTCCCACACAAAGTGATTTAAAATCTGGGAGACACCCAAAGCTCAAGAGAAAATTAAGTTACAACCAGAAGACCTTCTATTTGCTTCTCTTCCCAGTATGCAATAATGAGCTAATTTGTTTTAAGTAGTATTTTATAGACCAGGTCTCAGAAACCCTAGGTTAGCCTGAAACTTGCTACACAGCAAGGCTGACCCTGAACTCCCAATCCTCCTCCATCCTCCTCACAATTGCTAAGATTACAGGCAGGTGCCACCGATTCTCCTAATGTCAGTCTTTGATATGTAGAACAGTGATTTTTTTTTTCCCTTTAGGAATAAATTAGAACATAATAAAAGCACCATTATGACAAAATCCTATTTCATTTAAATATCTTAATGTTCATGTGAAAAAATATGGTAAAGGGTGATAGACTATTACCTATATTTATAAGCAATTCCCACTTTCCCTCTAATTGATTTCATTTCTGCACATATTAAATTTGTAAATATAATTGAATTTTATTAAAACATCTGTACCTCATGGAGTCCTAAAGACTCAAATGCATAAACAGGCTAATGTTCAGCCTTTTATCTGATTAGGTAAAATTTACGCACAGCAAAACCCACATATTAGCATATAGATAAGAGTTTGGTAAGAAATAGAGCTGTGTAACTACTACTGTAATCAGTACACAGAGCATGCTAACCCTCCAGAAGAGTCTCTCATGCCCCTCCAGCCTCTGTAAGAACCCAGCCCAGAGGCTCATGGAACCAGTATGGCTTCGATTTGTCCACCTATCCCTTTACGCAAACAGACCAGCTTCTCTACCAATCAGTGGATATGCACTTATGATTCTAGCCACTATACACATTCTGAACTCTGGTGAATAAATGTTTTCATTCCCATGAAAAAGATACAGAACTATGGGGCTTAGGGGTAGGTGTGAATAGCTTTACATGAAGCTGCCAAACTGTCTTCTGAAGTCACTGCATCAACAACTGTGCGCTCCAGCGGAACCACCCTCATCAATATTTCCTATTGCTCTTTTGAATTTCAGTCACTCTTCAAGGTACAAAATGTTATGTTGCTAGCTCCCTGTCAAGCCCTGCAATATGGACTAAATACACAGTGGATATGGCTGGGTCAGGACAGTAGGTGGGGGATTTGGTAATGCTGCACGTACTTCCAAATAAAGGTTTTCTCCTAAATAACCAATTATAATGACCACATTCAGAAAATTTTACACACATAAATTTTTTGTTGGAGGTACCCTGCTGGTTGAGGATGCAGTTCTTGCAAAGGCAGAACTCCCTCCCCTTGGCGGGGTCTCCTGCTCTCTGCCTGACTTCATCTGGTGAGTGTCTCTGGATGCTGACTTCCCTAGCCACACTTGATGTATGGCGTCTGGCACACCTCCCTGCCAGTTCTCCCCTCCCTGTGCCTGCATGTTAATTAGGTACTGACATTCGATACTTATCATATTTATGATAGGATCGTGCTGTATAATGCAAATCAAGCATCCTTGAAGTTCACAGTTCCAACCAATTATGCACACCAATTCTCCCCCCCCTCAACTCCCCTAGGGGTATACAGCCTTTGTTCTCTGGAATTAAAGCAGAACTAGCCATCAGCTGTTCCTGGGGTATGTGATCCCACTTGGTTCTCACTAGCCATTCTCATCTCCTGCCCCTCCAGACTTCGTTGTGGCCTGCTGGGAAGCAGGCCCCAGGCAGGAGAACCACACATTTTCACATATATATATAATTCAAGTATCTGTTTTTCTCAATGATGTCATCTAATTCACTTTAAAATGAGGATCCAACCAAGGGTTTAAAAATACATTCCCTTTTCTTGGTTTTTTAAAAATCCTTTTATCCAGAATAGTTCTTCAGAAGTCCCTTTAGTCATTTATAATGTTTACATTAAAAGGTTTGTTTTTTTTATTTCCAAAAAGTTGTAAATAGCTGTCCTTGCTTTTTACTTAGATTTCACTAATCACAGTCCCATGATTAGACATGTGTTAGTCAAGTTTCATGAGTAAACATTTTGGGCAGGATAACACAAATTTGTTGTGTCTTTCTCATAGTATCACATTGTGTCAGTTTGTCCCATTTTTTTTAAAAGATACTGATTTTTATAATTTAACTAAAAAAATTTTAAGGGCAGAAGAACTTATATGAATTATATATTCAACAAAGCCAATTTTGAAGGACACAGTCACTAAAGATAGTATAACTCACCCGTATAATCACAGCACAAACCAGGTGGGAGCACACACCTTTAATACCAATCCTTGGGAAGCAGAGGCAGGTGGATCTCTATGAGTTTGAGCACAGCCTACTCTACATATACAATGAGACCCTGTTTAAAACAAAGAAAAGCAAAAGAAATAATATAAACAGCAGAGTTCACCCTACTAGCAATAAGCTCTATTAAAAAATCCATTTTCAGAATTTACTCAAGGACTTAATGCACACCTTACATGTATGGGGGAGAGGGTAGCAATTCTTGCACTGAACCTAGGTGCTCACACATGCTAGGTATATACTCCAGATATGAGCTAGTATTGGCCTCTCCTAAGAATCTTTTGGTTGTTGTTTTGTTTTTCGAGACAGGGTCTCTCTGTAAAGCCCTGGCCATCCTGAACTCACTCTGTAGACCAGGCTAGCCTCAAACTCAGAGCTCCACCTGCCTCTGGTTCTGTAATCCTGGGATTACAGTGTGTGTCTGATTGTTAACTGTGAGGAGATAATTACTCATGTGTCTCTCGTATTTCACGTGTTGCTAGAAGTGCTGACACCCCTCTTCACACTATATTCTAACAGTGCTTTTATAGCCGTCTAGTGAGGCTGTACCTCCCTTGGGGAAAAGGTGGGTTTGCTGACTGCCCTAGGAGGAGACACTGTCCATCCTCCAGAACAGCATGAGGAATGCTAACTGCACATGGAGAAGTCTTCCCGCTCCTCTTACCCTTGCCCGTGACCAGCTGGCCCCTGACTCCTTCCACGATACCCTCTGGACTAGGACTAGGAGGACACTGACTCTCTGGTGGTCACTACCTGTATACAGACTAGTAAAGTCCCCTGACTCTCACCTGGTGACCTCTGACAAAATCCGTGAAACTAATGCATAGGGACCTGCTAGCTTAAAGTCAGCAGAACCCCAGGCTCCTTGCAGTTCCCCAAGCCAACACTAATATTTTCTACAGAAAAACAATCTTCCCTTCCATCTGAGGTCACGTTTCATTATTAAGTTCCATAACCTGACCGGTATCGATTTCTCAAGCAAAGGGTTAAAATGAACTAATCCTGACACAGTCTGTGCTGTTTTGAGATCACTCTGGCTGTTTTACCTCTACACCGGCTGAGGCATCAAGCACGGCCACTGCACCATCCAACACCCTCAAGCAGCGCTCAACCTCCACGGTGAAGTCCACGTGACCTAAGCAAAGCACATCACAACAGTCCCATGGGCCAGCAATGTCTGCTAAGGACACACAAAAGAAGGTGGGCACCTGGAAGGAGTGATCAAGAAGCTACTGGTGCCCACATTCAAAGCCAACAAACCAAATGCAGGGTAGTCCCCTGCCTACACCCACAGGTCCAAGTCTGGAGCTGCAGCCATGGGCAGAAAAGAGTCAGGGAAAAAGGTGTCTGCTCTAAGCATAGTCAGGCTTTTTTTTTTTTTTTTTTTTGTCATTATTCTTTAAACAATACAGAATAACAACTACACTGTAAGTATACAAGAGGATATAGATAGGCCATATAGAAATATTTCACCATTCTATAAGTGAGTTGAATACTGACAAATTTTAGTATCTACATGGGATCCTAAAATCAGTTATTCATGTAAACTGAAAGGACACCTTAAAAGGAAGAAAGCCTTGCCACATGAAGACTTTCTACTAATGGAAATAAATAAGCCAATCACAAAAGGTAACTAGGGTGTGAGTGCACTTAGAGGAAGTGCGCAGAGCAGTCATGTGGGCAGACGTGAAAAGCAGGATGGTGGGGAGAGGAGGACACGAAAGCAACTGCTTCCTAGGTGCAGAGCCTGAGCTCTAGAAGATGGAAAGCTCTAGAGATCTGTTCCACAGTAACATAAATATAATAAATATGATGGGGCTGTCCACTCAGAAGTGGTGAAGATAGACACAGAAACAGCCTAAGTGACACATCATCTCTGCATGGGAAGCTGTGTTGTACCTGGCGTGTCAATCAGATTGACTCTGTACCCTCTCCAGTCCAAAGTCACAGCTGCTGACTGGATGGTAATGCCCCTTTCTCGCTCCTGAGCCATGAAGTCTGTCACTGTGTCGCCATCGTCCACCTCTAGTCGGGAAAAGGCCACACTTTAGTTCAGAACAAATACATCCTGCTGCTTTTCAGATAGTTTCATCTGCTCTGAGAAAAAGCACCCCAGGATATTGGATATTGACTTTAATACTCATAGCCCCTTCTTTTCTCTATATAAAACCTTCATAAAAAAAAAAAAAAAAGGCTTTTTCAGGAAGATTACTAATTCTGTCATAAAAGTAAGTTCCTTCCTTCCTTCCTTCCTTCCTTCCTTAATTTTTAAGACAGGGTTTCTCCGTGTAGCCCTGGCTGTCCTTGAACTCAGAGATCTACCTGCCTCTGTCTTCCCAGTTGTGGGATTAAAGGCATGTGGCACCACCACCACCTGGCTGCTGTTTTTTTCCTATAATTTTACTAAACCATATTACCTTAGTCCTCAGTTGATGTTTCTGTTCCCTCTGTGCCCCATATCTCTTGCTAGGATCTATAGCAGTGCAATAAAAATCCACTGATTAGACTCCCTCCTATCTTTTCTTTTTTTAGATTTACTTGTTTATTATTTATACAATATTCTGCCTGCATGTACACTGCACACCAGAAAAGGGCACCATCCACCATGTGGTTGCTGGGAATTGAACTCAAGACCTTTGGAAGAAGGCCAGTGCTACTGACCTCTGAGCCATCTCTCCAGCCCTTAACTTTATTCTTACTCCAGCCATCTTCATTACCCTGTCTGTGCGGTCAAGCCACTGTAACAGAATCACCCCTGCCAGGCACAAGCACACAAGACAGGACCAGAAGCAGCCACACTGCATGAGGAACAGAAAACATTCTTTCCAACTTAAGTTAGCCTTTACAGATACCCTCACTGCTGTTTTCCAGAGCAGGGATTTGTCTGCAAATAAAGCCTGAGGACAAATCTTCCGTATAAACCCAGGCTTAAATTTAAGTCTGAAAGCTCATTGAGTCTTGAATTATGCCTTTTATTCTGATTTAAATTTACAGGTAACAAACACATGAAAGTTACTTTTACAATTCAAAATTCATGAATATAGAATATGACACTATACGCTACCATTCATATCAACAGAAGACCCCTAAAGTGGCATCTCACTTCCCTTTACTCTCCTCTCTCTTCTCTCTTTCTCAACACCAATATCAGGGAAAAATAAGGAAATATATTTGCAACAGCTCTGACTGGCCTGGAATTTACTATGTAGCTCAGGCTAGACCTGACCTCCCAGAGATGTGCTTGCCTCTGCTTCCCTAGTGCTGGGATAAAAGGTGTGCACTGCTATATCTGGCTCATATTATTTATGATTAATATTCTAACAAACAAAACAAACTCTGGGTCACCAAGCTGGACAGCACAGTTTATGGGCCTACAGAAATCTAAAATCAGTTCTTAATGCTTCAGATTTTGAAGTATTTCCAATTTCCAGTTTTAGATTTCCAAAATAGAAATGCCCAGTCAGTGAAGATCATGAAACCATTCCTAAATAAAAATTCTAACATCTGAAATATTTCTAATATCTCAATAACACTGGATAAGGGATACTTAATTTATACTGACTGTAAATACGCTTAAAACTGGTTACCTTTTACAACGTTTAAAAACCGAAACTTAGAAACTGTATGCTCACTTCAAGTATCCAAACTGGAGGTATAAGAGAAGGATTATCATCAGACCCATGAAACAAGAGAAGCCTGACAAGCCCACATCATGCTGTCAGTCATATACTCGTTAATGTAAAATAACACATGAAAGTCCAGGTGGCCATATATTTAAGAACTTACTATCATCTTAATGTTCCTTTTCCTCTATCACACTTACAGACACACTCAAACACTTGCACACTCAAACAAATCTACTCCCACCCACTCACACTCATATACACTCACATATACAGTCATAAAAATGGACCAATTGGGAAGAAGGGGTTCAGCAGGAAGGTGTGGGGGCAAGAGAAGGTAATGATGGATGAAAATATACTATATGCACAAATGAAATTGTTAAAAAATAAATAAGGAATGCACAGAAAAACTGACATAAATAAAACCAAAGAAGCCGTTCTGAGAAAGCGTAAGTGCAAGTGTTAGAATATCTTGTGTTGCATGGAGGCAGAAAGAATACTGGATTAGAGCTAGGCATGGAAGAGACTGGCTGGCAAGATGTGAGGACGACAGACACACAGTACTTGAACACTGGTAACCAGAAATGTGGCAAAATGTACATTAGTGTAATGAGTTATTTTAAGTTATTACTAGTCAGAGAAGAGCCTGGCTATACCTAAAAATATATTGAGTCTCATGAGTTATGATTCTGGAAGCTTAAGGCAGAGAAGAAAGGCACCTGTAACACCCAAGCCTACTGAGAATTAACTACAATTTGCAAAAGCTACAATGAAGCGGTAAATTGCAGACTTCAGAAAATACAGCACTGAGCAAAGGATTAACAAAATCATCTCCTTTTCCATATAAGCATTTGACCTTACTTTGCTGTTTTTTTTCTTCTAGAAATCAGACAATAGAAATATGTCAACTGTGTGGCTAGGCCACAGCCACAGCATCATTTTACTGGTACTCTACTGACTTGGAAAGAATTACAGCTTGGCATTACATACCTTGTGCTTTCCTGAGTTGGGTATGAAATGTCCCTTACATGAACCCTGGAAACTGTAGCTGAGTCTTCTCACTAGCGCAGCTCTTGTAGAAAGGAACATCTAATGCAAAATGTGGTTCTGTCCTAAAACTATCTAGTAGACCAGTGTCAAACGAGGCTTATGACAGCCTTTAGGACTCAATGCTGAGCTAAATCTCAGAAGGTCCTTTGGTGATGCTATAGCTACCTTCAGACATCAGAGACTCCACACCATAC
Source organism: Psammomys obesus (assembly GCF_907164565.1). Taxonomy (NCBI): domain Eukaryota; kingdom Metazoa; phylum Chordata; class Mammalia; order Rodentia; family Muridae; genus Psammomys; species Psammomys obesus. Next base: position 3,427,456 of record NW_026596463.1, on the reverse strand, counting down.
TCTAGCTGACATCTTAAAATCTTTCCCATTGATGCTTTTGCTAGTGGGGGATTGGGGAGAAGAGGAATCCATTCTAACCTCCCAGTGATCTTGTATATCCAGAATAGTACAAAATTCTTTCTGTGGTGGTAGTTTTGCCTGCATCAATATGAGCCATAATTCCAATATTACGAATTCTGTTTAAAAGAAAAGGAAATGCATTATTATAATCAAAATATCTGTGCTGTGCACATTTTAAAGGTGATATGTACAAAGACAAATACAAAACATATTTTTGGTTTATTATCAGCATATTTAAGTATACATAAAAATAGGCTGCACCATGACATTTTATACATGTGCGTGATATACTCTGGTCACATTCACCCCACATCACCCTCTCCTGTTCCTTACCCACTGCCACTGATGTATGCTACCATATTATCATACAAAATAGCTAAGGAATAAAAGGGCTAGTTATAACCTTAGGAATATCTCATATTTAATTTTGTTCCATTAAAAATTCTTAATATTTAACTGAGAAAAAAAAATCTTTGGAGATACATACTAACATTTATGTAGAAATCACAGAAATTACATGAGTCACTAGTAAAACCTGTCAAGACCTGTAAACTTCCTCAACAGCCTACAGGAAACCAGTATAAAGACAATACTTACTTAGCCACAGGAGGGTTAATGATGGAATGAAGGGATTTGACATCATTTCCTACTATGCCTAATAGGAAGAGAATTAAAATAAAACTGTTAAGTTTATAAAAAATTTTAACTTATATATGCAAACATACAAAATAAATGAAAGCAAAACCAAGCTCAATAAAAATGTACTTAGGATTCATTTTCTACCAATAAGTAAGAAAGCTGTGGTTGATGGTACCAAGTTCTGGATATCAATTTTTCTTCTTTTAACTCACACCCACAAACCAATTTCTAAATCAAATCCTTAAAAAAATACAGATTTTCCGGGCGACTGTTAAGCACACCTTTAATCCCAGGACTTCAGAGGTAGAGGTAGGCAGATCCCTGAGTTCAAGGCCAGCCTGGTCTACAGAGGGACAGCCAAGACTACACAGAGAAACCTTGTCTTGAAAAAACAAAAACAAAAACAAAAAAAAAACCCAAAAAAAACAACAACAAAAAAAGAAAACCAAAATAAAAAAAACAAACAGATTATTTCAGTCAGTTACTTATTATACCTCTATTTATAGAACTGTATAGTTAGTTTTCACAGCAATGATGGAAGGTAACAGTAGATCTTAGATCAAAGGAAAAATGTGAGTGTGCAGCAGTGTAAGCCTGCATTGTCAAGTCTTGAGGCTCTCAGAGGGATTAGCCGATTTGAAAGTGAACTGCCACCAGGCTGGTGCCCCCCTTCTTTCAACACTGCCAGGCTCGATGCCTTCAGACAGATGGACAGCCTGAGCGAATCTGTCAACAGAAGCTGCAACACCCTAACACTTCCAAAGAGCTAAGCAGTGTTGTGGGTTTTGTTTTTGGGGTTTTTGTTTGATTGTTTGGTTGTTTTTTTTCATTTAATTTTATTTATTTAATGTTTGGCTTGTGGTTTTTTTTGTTTGTTTGTTTGTTTTGTTTTTTTGGTTTTTTTGTTTTGTTTTGTTTTGTTTTTGAGGCAGTGTCTCACCATGAAGCCTTGGATGACTTGGAACTTCCTATGTACACCAGACTGGCCTCGAACTCACAGAGTGCCTCCTTCCTTGGAATTCTGAGGTTATAGGTGTGCACACACCACACCCAGTTTTATCTCAGGTTTCTGAGGCAGAGGCTTGTATGTAGTCCTATCTGGAGTTACATTCTCACACCTCCTTTCTCAGCTTTGTTCATACTAGAATTTTAATGTGAGCCACCACTCAGCCATAGGCACTTAATAGGAGAAACGTCCACAATGATCACTCCATGCTAGCTTAAGTTTCAGTAATTATACTGAAGCAACAACAGTTTTACTTGTGAATTTAATCTCTACTTTCATGTTATTTAAGTCAGGTATTCTAAATTTCTAAAATAAGAACAGTTTTACATTTTAAAAATCTTACTGGGAGTCTAAAGACCAGGAAGCAAAGTGCGTGCCACAGTTAAATTAGCATGGGCAGAATACAAAAGCCCATGTACACACGAACAATGCAGCCATGAAACTCATATATGCTTGTAAAGCAACAGCCAATCAGTATTATTTCACTTTGTTATTTACTCATGATGAATCTGAGTTCTTTTCATTCAGTACTATTTGCTCACTTCAGACACAGGAAGGCCAGGGGGAATGAAGCATTCCAGGTTTTACCTGTCATGCACCTCATCTAAACTATTCCACATAAATATGTCACCAAGCTTCTACTAAAACTCTTCAAAGTAAATTATCCTAGTAAATCTCTAGTGCCAGAAAACATGCTAACACAAAAATTAGCAATGAACTAACAAGAAGTATTTTACGGGGGCCAATCCACAAGCAGATTCACATAGTAAGCTTAGAGTTCAGCTACTAAGCCCATCCACTGTCCCTTTGCTCAGGTCAGCAAAGACCCAGGAGAGGAGGAACATAACTCCACTGGTCCCCATCCCCCTTGCATCTACCAAACACGCTCACCTAATAATCTCAAGGAAACAGCCAACAACTTAAAATAGTTCAGAACCTCTGAAAAAGAAAGCTTCTTCATGAAAAAGAAATGAAAGACAACATGACAGAGAAGGGAAAGCACAATTTCAGGCAAAGCTGGAGGGGTCTAACAGCTGTACCTGGTGGGGAACTGTAGTCTCTTGTAAGAGGCACACGAGCCTTTGATCTTTTTAAACTTGCTTTTATTTTACAGTAACACATGGTCTAGGATGGACAAAAAGAAATTGACATTAATTTTACTTTAGCATTACACATTCAATGCAGAAAATAGAAAATACAAATTCTTGCTGGGTGCAGTGACACCTGCCTGTAATCCCAGGAATCAGGAGGCTGAGGCAAGAAGATGTCGAGCTTGAGGCCAGCCTCTACTACAGAACAAGAGCCTCTCTATATACTCTCTCAATGGAAGTAGACATTCCTCAGAAAGCTACGCAAGTAATTTTAAGGTAGCAAACGGAATTGCTAGCCTAATGACAAGGCATGTGCCATTTGGGCTACAGGCTCTCCAAAGCTCCCTGCTGGGTCACTGCTGGAGGAGAAACAGCCCAGACAAGCTCAGTCCCAGTAGGTGAGTGACAGAGGGCATGGTTCCACTTGAGGATTCATATTTGCAACACATGATGAAAATGTGGGTTTACTAAATGACATATAAAGGTCTAGCATTAGAAAAGCTTATAACTAAGATGCTATTCATGAAACATGAGGCAAGTGTCAAACTGCCTTAGAAATTAGCTTCCAACAGCTCTGCACAAAGTTGTACTTCAACTATTTAATAATGATGCTCTGTCTTGACATAACATCACAAAACTTTACTTCACAGACATTTCAACACACACAAACACACACACATACAGCATACTCTTACTTAGTAGATATGGGTGAGCATTAAGTATTGCCATGCTTGGAAGAGACAGAAATCATCAGCTTCCTTCAAAACACTTGACATTTTATTACCTCAAGAGAACATCATTTCATTTTGTCTGTTGCTCTTTTTATTGCTATAAGAAAATTTTAAGTTGCATATCCAATTAAATTAAGGTGGTTTGACCAAATTAAATTGTGAATGATAAGCTATACTAAACCTCTGAGAAAAAAATAATTAGGCTAATAAAGTAAACCATTTTTGTAAGAATCACTTACATTAATGTGCCCACTGAATATTTTCTGCTGATTCACTGCAAAAATCCTCCAGCTGGAAAACATTGTGGTCTTCTAAAATGCTATCACTGAAAAAACAAACAAACAAAAAAACTTAACATATACAAGCCAGTAAGGCATATAGAATAAAACTATATATTTTAGAAAGTAATTTAGAATAATTTTAGCTACCAAAATTTCAATGCATCATTCAAAAAGTAAAACTTTGTACTAAATGAAACACTCATTTAGTTAAGCTTAAACTGTTCCCCTTTAAAACAAACAAACAAACAAAAAACCACTTAATTTTTTTTCTTTTCTTTTTTAATACAGGGTTCCTCTGTGTATCTGTGGCTGTCCTGTCTTTGTAGAGTAGGCTGGCCCTGAACTCACAGAGATCTGCCTGCCTCTGCTGGGATTACAGGTGTGCACCCAGCGACATCTTAATTCTTAAAGAAAGATGTGGATGGCTGAAGGTTTGGTAGCCCTCGGGAAGCAGAGAGGAAAGATGCCAAATTTTAGGTCCCCTGGGCTACATAGTACAACTCAAAGAAAAACCAACCCCCCCCAAAAAAAAACCCAAACAAACAAAACTTCAAGACATAATTAAAGCACATTTATTGAAATTTTAAAATTAAACAAATAAAAATATTTTAGGCAAATATATAAAATTAAGTATAGTAAATATTCTCATGGAAACTTGGTAGTTTATCATTGACAACAAAACCTATCTATCATGATTTTTAAACAATATGTGAAAATAAAACACATAAAGGCTACAGTAAAGTGAGCTGCTTTTCTGTGACTATAGAAACAGAGCACCATGACTTCACAAACATTTACTAACACGAGATGCAACTCCCAGGTAGAGCATCTGCTTAGAATGCCAAGGTCCTGGGTTTGACTTCAGCACAACAAGCCCCTAAACCCACATTTACCAAGTTTTCCCTGGGCTTAAAGCACAAGATCAAAGGTGTGAGAAAAGGACAGAAGTATCTAAGGCCTAGGACACAGGAGACAATGCTAAATCAGTTATGCAGTAAGTCATGCTGAAACTATCCTCCTTCCGAACCTGCTCTTCCTTGCCCTCTGCCTTGCTAAAAACTTTTAAATTACATTCCTAAAACTGGTCACCAAGGTCTAGTCCCTTATTTGGCTACTTCCTCCTCCTGAGGCTGACTGTGGTCCAGCTATCAAAGTACTGAAGTCCCCCTTTGGCTCACCTAATTAACATACCCAATCAAAATTAAACACCCCATCCTAACACGGTGTTTCCCATTTTACCTTTATAATCTGCCATTTGCCTATGGGTCACGCCTGTCTCTCTATTCAGAGGCAGTCCTTTGTCCCTCTGGGACAAACACCCCTTCCCACTCTCCCTTGTACCCTCTGCCTCATCCTCTATCGCCTGTCCTTGTCTCTTACTCCCCGACCTTTGTTCCTCTGGGGCAAATAAATCTCCTTTGTGCGAAGAATGAGGTCTTGGGGGTCCTGAGACAATACTGATCTCTTCTATCAGGGGTCATCCTTGGCATTAACCTAGGCACTGGCAATAGAATATTTCATCAGTTGGCCAGGAGTGGTGGGGCACTCCTTTAATCCTATCAGAAACAGCTGACTCTGTGAGTCCAAGACCAGCCTGATCTACATAGTCCTAGAACTCTAGGACAGCCAAGGCTACGTAGAGGGGCCCTGTCTCAACCCCACCCCCACAAAAAGAAAAAGAATAATGCATTATCAGTTACTACACTGTTTTCTGTTGTTTTTCGCTGTTGTTGTTTTATTTTTGTTTGTTTTTTTCAAGACAGGCTTTCTCTGCGTAGCTTTGGCTTTGTAGACCAGGCTAGCCTCAAACTCACAGTGATCCGCCTGCTTCGGCCTTCCATATTGCTGGGATTACAGGCGTGTGCCATCGCATCCGGCAACCAGTTTAGCAATTTCAATTAAGAATATGCATGTCGGACTGAACACTGAGTGGTTAAGAGTGCACGCTGCTCTTGCAGAAGACTAAGTTCAGGCTGCAGCACAGCCTCCACAATGGCAGCTCACAAGTGGCATAACTAGCTTCAGAGAACCTGACATTTCTGGCCTCCATGGCCTCCAAAAGCACCAGCACTCACGTGCACACACCCATACATAGTCAAAGTCAAAAAAAAAAAAAATCTTTTTGAAACTAAAGGGATGAATATGACTGGTCAAGGGGAAGATGGATCTGGGAGTTGAGACAATGATCAAAATTCACTGTATGCCTGTATAAATGTGTTGAATATGAAACAGTAAAATTTCCTCAATTAAATCTCAACCCATAACTACACACTTATTCTTAACAGTGAAATCAAAGGATGTTGACTGATTGTGTTGGAAGCTCATCTGCCTTTCAGGCCTTCTGAAGTCTTAGATAAATCACCAAAAATCTCAGAGCTTCGGTCTTTCATCTGTGACAAAACAGAGACAGCATGAGAACTAAACCCACAGGTTCAGTAAGAACTGTGTTTAACTGGTTTTCTAGGTACTGGAGCTAAAGCAGCGACTCAACAAACACTAACCAACTCAAGGGCTACAAAAAAAACAAAACAAGAGCAGAGAGTAAATAAAATATACAACATCCTAATATCATAGATGCTGTAGAAAAGAATTAAGCCACAAAAGGAAATGGGACAGTTATGGTGGGTATGACAAGGGAGACACTTCACTAAAACGGTTTAATCAAAGCAAATACCTAAAGTAGGCAAGGGAGGCAATGGGGAGGAGGGCGCATACTCTGGCCCGAGAACGTACATAATCTACTGCACCTGGAAATACACGAAGGCTAATCAGTATTAGCTCTGGATTAAAACAAAATCACACTGTACTATGGAGACTTGGAAGACAGCCTGAATCCGAGCACTAAGACTTCCTGAGATGAAAACTTTCTAATTTGGTAGTTCCAAACTAGAGTTTATTAGGGGCCTTCTGTGACTACAGTAAAAAGGTAAAACTGGGGATTGGAGAGGTGACTCAGCAGCTAAGAGTTTGACTGTTCTTCCAGGAAACCCAGGTTCAATTCCCAGAAGCTACTAGCACTCCCAACTATATTTGTGATTTAACACCCTGTTCTTTGCACCAGGCACGCATGTGATGCGCATATACACATATAGGCAAAAACACTCATACACATTAAAAAAGTAAAACGACAAAAACAATTTTCTAAACGGTAAAACTGACCTTAATTAGATGTGCTTTCCTGGGAATTCCTACCCACAATTTAAGTCCCTTCAGTCCAAGTTCCGGGATACAAAAAAAAAAAAAGGTCTCAAGAATGTAGGGGGGAAAAAATCTGGGCCTCCGCAAAACCGAAATTAATCTCCTGCTTTGGCCCAGCAGCTTTACTTTCTACATAATATAAATTAATTGTGCATACAATAGCAAAGGGAGAAGGGAAAAAATCGGTCGCCGTTGATAAAGGACGAAGATTAAAAAACTGTCCCTAATTGAGCACACCTCAAGCTACAAGGTCAGCAGTGCAAGACTGTGGCATCCATAGGGCGCTCGGCTGTGCATCAACCACTAGCTCCTCTCCGCCAGACTGCGGGGAGCAAGAGGCACCGGCCACTCCAAAACTGGCAACGGCCTCACGCTACAACGCCCCACCGCAAACACTACCCTCACAACCGCAGAAGGAACCTACAGAGTCCCGGATCGCGGCTCCCTAAACGGCTCGCTCTCCTCACTTCCGGTGGGGCATCAGCTAAATGTCGCCTGCTATCAACTTCCGCTCTTCTACCTAAAGCCGAGCCGGAACTGTTGTGTGGAGCTTGCGCTTCACTCGGCCCACTTAAAGGACTGCCTTTTCCCGTTCCGGCCTGGGCGAGCCAGGCTCGTGGGCCAGCGAGACCCCGAATTGAAGAGGTTTTCGGCGCCCGGGAGGTCGCGGACGGCTGCCCCGCGGCAGTCATCATGGTAAGGAGGCAGCCTCGGGCGCAGGCGACGGAGGGCGTCGGGGTTGGCGTGGTTGGGCTGTCGGGGCGTGAGGACCGCAGTGAGCGGAACTGAGGTGCCGAAGACCCCGATGCAGACTCCGTGAACCCACGCTCAGCTTCCGGGAACACAAGTGAGACAAGAGTTAGTATTAAAGTTCTGATCTTGCCAGCGTGGCATCAGTGCCCCACTAAATCGCATCACACCTTTTTACTTGTCAGTAAACCTGTGGCCGCACAGTGAATGGATTGCGAAACCAAACATGCCGGTCCGGACTGCCTGCCTTTCTCTTTTCTACTGGATGTTTCTTTACAGTATGGAATGCTTCATACCTTTCTTGTAGTTGCTGCAAGGTTTATATGATAGCTGTTGAAAACACCACCCGTAATGATTTTATTGCTTAGCATAATTCTCTTTGCTGGACTTGGCCTTCCATCGTCGTGTGTGTTTGTTTTGTGGGGTCAAAATAATAAATAAATGCTGGCCATAGTTTATTGTTAAATTAATAAAAACGAAACTATTTAAAACGCAAAAGAGATCCCATACAATACCGGCAACGTGCATGTAATACACACACTTTGGAAGACAGTATGTCAGACAATTTCCATACAGAGATCTGAATTCAACTATATGTATTGCAACTTTATTCCTGATAACAAAGAAAATGGTCAGTCCAAATATCTTTCAAATGGTCAGTGGATAAATAAATAAGTTTATATCATTTATATACATCGTAGGATACTACCAATCACGAAATACACAAGATGGTTGTATATTATTCTGTTCACTGGGAAAAGTAAACCATAGAAATATAAGATTGAGGATGAGGAAATAAGATTGACTTCATAGTAGCACAAAGGAACATTTTGAGGTGATAGGAAATAAATATGCCATCTTGGTTATAATGGTTACAGAAATGTGTAATTGGCCAGAAATTACAGCTACAAACCCACAACTCAAAATGACAAATTTTGTTTTATGTAAATTATGTTTAAGCAAAACTAACAAAAATAAAAAAAAATCAAAAACCTGAAAATAACCTACCTTATTGTCTGAGGGAAGAAAAAGAAAAAAAAGAATGAAATCCTGTAGTAGATTTTGGATAAATCCCTTCATTGAACAGTAGCTTTTCCAAAGAGTCATGCAGGTGTAAACATACATAAGCTGTCCAAGGTGAGAATGTATTTAACTCACATCATATGAAGGGTTAGTAGTGCTAGAGTTATTAAAGCTTTAGGTAGTATGAGTCTTATCTACTTTATATTCTATGTAAAGTGTTAGGATAATCTTGTTGGTAGTACTTGGAAAAATTAAGATAACATTTCTTCAATCGTTACAGCCACAAAATGAATATATTGAATTACACCGTAAACGATATGGGCATCGTTTGGATTACCATGAGAAAAAGAGAAAGAAAGAAGGCCGGGAGGCCCATGAACGCTCAAAGAAGGCAAAAAAAATGATTGGCCTGAAGGCTAAGCTCTATCATAAACAGCGCCATGCCGAGAAAATACAAATGAAAAAGACGTAAGTGGTCCTGTTCAATTCTCATAAGCAGGTAACAGCCATTAGGTAATAATTACTAAACATAGTCTGAGTCTCTTTCCTTTCTGATAGTATCAAGATGCATGAAAAGAGAAACACGAAACAGAAGAATGATGAGAAGACTCCTCAGGGAGCAGTGCCTGCCTACCTGCTGGACAGAGAGGGACAGTCGAGAGCAAAAGTGCTCTCCAACATGATTAAGCAGAAACGGAAAGAGAAAGCGGTAAGGAGAAAAAAAAGTCTTATTTTGCTTGAGAGAAATATTTAAGTGAAAAGTTGGCATTCTAGATTTGTCTCCAGTTTAATTTGAAGCATTTAAGGACAATAAATTAAGTTACATTATTTGGATCTTGAAGTCTTAGAATGTTTTGTAAATGTTTTCATTTTGATGATGAGGATTTAAGATTTGCTTATTTTATGTGTATGTTTGCCTGAGTGTGTATATTTATGATACCACATAGTGCCAACAAAGGCTACAAGAGGATGTTAGATTCCCTGGAGCTGGAATTAATTGACTATTATGAGCTGCTGTGTGGGTGCTGGGAACTGAACCCAGGTTCTCTGAAGAGCAGCAAGTGCTTTTAAGTGCTAAGCCATCTCTCCAGCTCAATTTTATAAATTTAGTTTGTCTTATCACCAAAGTTGATATACCCTGGTTGAAAGAATTTTAGAATTTTAAGTTTCAACAAAATTTATTAGAGGGAGCTGTGGATATAGCTCAGTTGATAGAGTATTTGCCTAACATATCTGTAATCCCAGCACTTGGGGGAGGCAGAAGGTTCAGAAGCCAAGGTCATCCTTGACTACATAGCAGATCTGAGGCCAGCTTGGTCTACATGAGACCCTATAAGCCACCTTTCATTTAAAAATTTAATTAAAAATTAAGCAGTAAATCTTAAAATTTCAGTAGCTAATGACTTCCTCCATTTGAAAATCCCTAATGTTGTGCTATTGTGGAGAAAAATACACCTTTGTTTTTTTTGCTTTGCAGTGCCAAAATTGGTTCCAGCAGAAAATTTCCAAAGGGATTTAATTTACATAAAAATTGAGCAATTCTTTCAGCACACCTTTTACAATTACTGTCAAACCAGCTAAAATTCTGTCCCAAAACAGAAAGAACAGATATTTTTAAGCACCTGTGAGTAGATTTATTTAAGAACTCCAATAGGAAAATACAATATTAAAGTCTTCAATTTGTAAGATCTCAAAGTAGGATGGTATTGAGTGGTATTGATTACCCGTGATTACCTACTCAGTGACTGCACGGACTGAGTCTGATTGCAGATAAGAGACTAGAGTCCAGAGGATTAGAAATCATTCTTGTAGTCACGCACTGTGAAATGCTAGTTGCTCCTAGAACCCACGTCTTAGTAATATCAGTCCAGAACCCTTTCCACTGCCTTACACTGCTATAGCTTTAAGGGTTTTCTTTTTGTGTTATATATTTCTATGCACTCTGGAGCAGTACAAAACACATGGTGTTACCAGAAATCTTGAAGTCTGTTTTAGAGAAGTCTGTGATTTTTTACAAAGAAATGAAGTACAGTCAACCCTCTGGTACCAGTAACAAGCGTGTACGCTGGTTATAAACTGCCTTAGAGGTGTATGGTTTTGTTCTCTAGCAGTATGAAGAGAATTTAGCTGAACCGAACCATTTACTTACTGTACCCATGATACACAAACTTAACTGGTTTTGCTTAATTATGGCTTAAGTAACAGCAGACTTCTCCGAAACAGTTGAACAACAAAAGTGTGTTGAATGGTTACCGGAAGGCAGTCTTCCACTTTGTATAACTTAGAACTCTTGGCTTACTCTTATTATCGTTTTCTTATAAACCTACACTTTTAGGGAAAATGGGAAGTCCCTCTACCCAAAGTCCGTGCCCAAGGAGAAACAGAAGTATTGAAAGTTATTCGAACAGGAAAGAGAAAAAAGAAGGCATGGAAGAGGATGGTTACTAAAGTCTGCTTTGTTGGTGATGGTTTTACCAGAAAACCACCTAAATACGAAAGGTTCATCAGACCAATGGTAAGCCTATAGGAGTGTGGTGACTTAATGTTAGTTTCCTTAGGAAGCACGATAAACTGAATTACTGTTTCTTGAAACTACTAAGATTGGTGTGAAAAAGTCTGAGCAGCATTTGTGCTGCTGGTTTTTCTGTTTCTTTTTTTTTTTTTTTTTCCTTGTGTAGCCTTGACTATCCTGGGCTTGCTCTGTAGACCAGGCTGGCCTCAAACTCACAAAGACCTACCTGTCTGTGCCTCTGCCTCCCCAAATGCTGGGATTATAAGCGTGCGCCACCATGCTGGCTATTTTGTGCTATTTTTGTTAATTTAAGTCATTAGTAGGAAGTATGTAGCATTTTTCCATGAATCTAGGCTAAATCTTAACTTCCGATTCATAATAGATTTGAAATGAAAGAATTCTTATAACACATTGCCAGTGAATTCTTCTATTTAAATGTGATACATTAGACTTCATTTTTTATAGTATATTTTCCTATTCAGCAAGTGAACTGCTGTATGCCTGAAGTGCTAGGCCTCAAACTTAGATCTATTAAACAAAGGAATGTTTTGTCTTAGACAAAAGAACAAAAGGCATTGGGCTGTGCACTGAAATTTAGTGAGATAAATGTCTTTTATTGCTTTTGAGTACATCCTGTATGTAACCATTTTGTCTTCATAGGAGACTATAAAAGTAACTTAATTTCTGTTGATAGCAATAATGATACTATCTCCAACAAACTAATTTCTCCCATCTCCCAGAATTTTCTCTACTGTTTTGAAAAATATGGAACTGAATTAAATTTTTTCAGAATCCTTTCAAAGAGTTTAGCCTGCTTAGAAAACGGGAATGTTGGTGCTGTTGATCTTAACGGTCAATCTGAATAACTTGTTACGCTGTAATCACTGCCAACAGTCATGCACACTTCAGCAGTACAGTTTCTCCTCTCCCCAGTTCACCTACTAACCAGGGACTACCTGGCTGCAAAGCCTAGAACATTATTCATTCCTGGACTGTATGATGATTCCCCTGATTTTGATTTTGTATCATACTTTTTAGAGTACATTTCGGTAGCATTTTTTCAGGGAGCGAAGGTTCTCAAAATTCGTCCAATACTAAGAATTTAATGTCATTTTCCTTTCATTCCCACACAGTTAAGAATAAGGCATAGAATTCTGACATTTAAAGTGCTGTGCTTATAGGACCCCATTTGGGTGACTGGGTAACATTTCTGTAACAAACTCCTCTCTGAATATCCTCCCGTCTTTTCATCATGTTACTACCTACATAAAGAAAGTTAACAGCCTCCAATCCCTTTCTCTTCTCCTGCAAAGTGGCTGAGGTGTTTGGAATCCTGAAATTGGAGCTAGTAGGTTTGATTTCATTTACCATGATTTAAACTGCAAACAAAATTCAAGCCTGCATACCCTTGCTTCACTGTTAATTGTGAAGGTGAGCTTGGATAAGGTTGTCGTATATAAATGAGACACTTGTGAGCTATGGCACCCTGGCCTAGTAAGCCTTCAGTAACTATGAGCGCTAGAGAAAGAAAACTACAAGTATCGACAGGATATTCTTACATGGGAAAACCTTTTTTGGATTGTATCTACTTCTATCCACTGTGAGATTTTTAATCTGTAGACATGTTAATATTTTATCTGATGCTTTAAGCCATCGTTCCTCCCCTAGTTGAGATGACTAGAAAAGGTGGATTCTGAAGCCTGTACTAACCCTGTTTGACTTATTAGGGTCTGCGTTTCAAAAAAGCCCACGTCACACATCCTGAGCTGAAAGCTACTTTTTGCCTGCCTATACTTGGTGTGAAAAAGAATCCATCATCCCCATTATATACAACTTTGGGTGTAATCACCAAAGGTACAGTTATTGAAGTGAATGTGAGCGAGCTGGGCCTTGTGACACAAGGAGGCAAGGTTATTTGGGGTAAGTAAAAATTTAAATGGGGGTTGCTTTCCCGTAGTTCTAGTACAAACACTTTTCTGAGCATTAAAAGTATATGAGCTAAGTTAGGGAGTTGGAGAGAAGAGGAAAGAAAAATCTTATCATTGATTTAGTTTCTACTTTTACTGCCCAAAGTATCCATAAACTTAGATGTTGTAAAATAGGTCATTAAAGTGTTTTGAAATACATTAAGGGAAAAAAGTCATCTTGGGAAAGTAGATACTAATATAATTATTAATAAAATGGAGCCAACTACTGTTTGTGAACGCTTTACATAAACTTAGTACAACTTGATCTTGAATTAGCTTGTCTTCTGCTCATTTCTTACTTGTATGGATATGGTAATTAGAAATGTTATAAGATAAAAGGTTTTATTCTTTAAAATTGTTTTTAACATTCCTCCCTTTTCTTCCTTTGGGTTTGGTTTTCCTTAGGAAAGTATGCCCAAGTTACCAACAATCCTGAAAACGATGGGTGCATAAATGCGGTTTTGCTGGTTTGAGAGCAACATCATCCACGTCACTCCAACCACTACCAAAGACTACACACTAGGCAAACACCATCGCTGTGATCCTTCTGAACCACCAAGCAGCCTTACCCCATGTGCAGTTGTCAAGAAGTATTTATTAAATTGTAAAGAAAAATAAAAACTGCCCAGTTTTACAGTTAGTCTTCAGTTTGGGGCCTAAGGGCTTACATGTTAATAAAATTTAGTGCCTGAATAGCAAGCATACAAGTAGATAAGACGTGTACTAAAGAGTGGGCCTGCGGGGCTGGAGAGATGGCTCAGGGGGTAAGAGCACTGTCTGCTCTCCCAGAGGATGCTGGTTTAATTCCCAGCGCCCACATGGCAGCTTTTAACTGTCAGTAATGTCAATTCCAAGGGATCTGTCACCTTCACACTAATGTACATATAATAAAATTAAATCATTCAACAAAGAGTGGACATTCCGCAATGCAGGCTACCAGTGTAGTTGTAAGACCCATAAAGGTCAATAAAAACAATTGAGTAGGCTAGGAAATTTAGATATTTTCCATTTTGTTGCCATTAATCCTAAAAAATGACACATTGAAACAGTGTTTAAGTTCATAAAATATTCCAATAAGCCAGGCATGATGGTGTGCACGTGCCTCCCAGCACTCAGGGAGGCAGAGGCAGGTGAATCTCTGAGTTTGAAGCCAGCCTGGTCTACAAAAGTGAGCCCAGGACAGCCAAGGGTACACAGAAAAACCCTGTCTCCAAAAACAAAAATAAGTAAATAAAAATGCAGGAAGGTAAATTTAGACTGAAAAATTTTTTCACAATTTTTTTCACTTATATCTATTCTCAAAATAGGGAATGCATTTATACTGCCACAATGATGTTAAAAATTGCTTTAGAAAATTCTAGACTGTGCCAGTGCCCTGAGATGTGAGTCTAAGGTCATTAGGTGTTATAAGGTAATCCACACTCTTCTGTGATGTATGAATCATATGGTCATGGCCTTGAGCTTCAGAGAGTATATTAATCTGTAGTCACCATATTGCTTTAAATTGTTTATTTTCTTAAGTCTGCCTTCATAATACAGTCAGTGTGATTAGTTGTGCCTTTAACAGAGTCATTCAATGGCTAACACAATATCTTAAGCACTTCTTCATGAATGAACCAGGGGGAGGGGGATTTAAAACAGACTAGAAAACAATCACAAAATATAGGTTTAATTACTATTTTAAACATTAAAGGGGGGAAAAAACCCTAGCAAGGAAACAAACCATAAGTTCTCCAGCAAGACTTGGTACTCTGATTAATATGACATTTTAATATAACATTTTCTTTTTTAAGTTTTAGGACGTATAAAGATCGTTAGCAAAAAGGAAGGCTAGTTTCTTGGAAGTGACCATTTGGTACAGACAAATCACTTCAGGACCCTTTTTACAATGATATTGTAACAGTTTCCAACCAATAAAAATGGATAATGTCTATTTGCCTAAGTTACAGTGAAAGGAAGCCTGACCTCAGGTGAGCAGTGAGTATTGCTGAGGTGCATTTGCTTATTGTTTCAGAGTTAAAAACAGCAAACAATCTTGTACCAAAATAGCATGGCAGGAAGTATGAAAACAAGCATGACATCTGTAACAGACCACACCAAAAACACCAGATTGTTAATGGACATAAAAGGCAGAAACTGATTTCTAAAATTGTTACATATGTGTAGTGTTAATATAAATTCTTTATTTACATTGAAGTGTGAGTTTGCTGGTGTGACCACACCTTAGAAAGTAATCACAAAAGGAAGACAACCACCAGCAGACGTTCAGTTGATGGAAAGGACTTGAAGGTATCCTATTCTAAAATCAGACCCTTATGCTACAAACACGAGGTCACCTGTTAAAAGTAGACAACCGCTGACTGCATGTCCTTACTCTGCAAATCGATGGGCTGTGAGCACATGTAGAAGACTGACATTCAAAGTCATGCCATTTCATTTTCTTTAAAAATTGTAATAGAATCCTTCATCTTTAAAAGTGGTAAAGGGGCTTTACAGTAAAATTCTTAAATTTTTGTGTGGTCTAATAGTTTCAGTTTGAAAGTAGAACTAAAATTTTGCAAATACTCATCTGCTCTATGTTACATAAGGAAATATATATGTATATACACCAGAAGGGAACTTCAGAAAAGTACCAGTTCACGAGACTACAGAATATGACTGAACACTCAACAGCTGCTTGAAATCACAGAAGTCCTCCTAATACCTTGCAAAAACTTGTTTATTTAGATTCCCTACTGAACATAACTTTTATTACAAAGTTTATATAATCAACATGTTACTGAATATGAAAGATTTTTCCAGTGACCTGGCCTCTGGTATCTATAAACTTTAACTTCTGTCACAGACAATAAGTAACAAATTTTCTTGTGTGCTGAACAAAATGTTTGAAATCTCTCTGAATTCCATTTATATCAAACAAGTTTGGTAAGTATAAGTTTATACTGCTAGTCCCTAGTGTGATATGTGAAAATTTTAGCTCTAGAGACTGTTCACACAGAGCTGCCAGTGAATGCAATCTCTTAAAAACATTTAAAGAATGTAAGGGAAACAAATAGCAAAAAAAAAAAAAAACCAAACTAGAAAATTTTAAATGTATATTTAAAATGAAAATTAGATTTTAAGTTTCTGAATCTTAAACTCTTCAGTTACTATTTCTAGTTGAGATGTTAACCAAGTTTCTCCAAATGAATACAGCATCAGCATTTGGCAAAGTCAGGGTTAATCATAATTATTCTTTAACTTAGCATTTACTGAGAAAAATTGTCCCAAGCATAATTTCCACTTGGAATGAAATCATCTAACAACTTCTAACCAGAAATTGGAGAAACAGGTATGTGCAGGTGTTCTACAATCACACAAGGGTATTTGGTCTGCTTAAAGACTAACTTATTGAGACTTCTAAAATACCAGCATCCCTAAATAAAATATAAGATGTGACATTACCAGATCACCTGTGAAGACCAAATAAACTGAACATTAACTCACAGCACCTCAAATATAAGGATACAAAATCCCAGCATTTGTCTCACAAGGTTCAAACTGTTTCAAAAACTAAGTGGTCTCAAAAATAATATCCAATTGAAGTACTAATCACAGTACTACTGATAAATTTTCTATGGAGTCTAATAACCAATTTATTCATTCCTACTGTCAAGGAAAAAAAAAAGTTTCTCCAAATAGCAAATGCTCTTGCCATGGAAATAAAGTATATGTCCGACCCAAAGGGACAGCAGAACCTGACAGAACTTAGGTTTTTTTATAACTCAGGGCAGTTTTACTCCTATGATCTAGGTCTAAAGATGGTGAGGTACAGTTCTAAACCTATCCAAAAATGGACAGAAGGGCTGGTAAGCTAGATGGAGATCTTTGGACAAGAATCACAGTGAGTGAGCAGCAGAAGAATAAAGGAGGTATAGCTAAGGGCATATACTTGTAGTAACTGATAAAGATCACAGTCCAAATTAAACTATATGCTAAATTCAACTACTTGAGGTGTTTAGCAGATTAAAGATAAAAGTGTACTCAAGCTTTTCAGCATCTGCAAATATACAGAGAAAAAATATAGCAAACTAATACATCAGGTGGAGTTTTAAATTATGTATCCATGTGCCACAGTTAAATCTAACAATACTGTTACTGTTAACATCAGAAGATAAAAAGTCTAGACTGTGTGTACCTCTCCACATATGCTGAAGAAACTCCATCTATAACTGATAATAAGAAATAACTAAAACAATCTTCATAAGCCAATGACCATAAACTATGTTTGTCCTCTCACTTGAGATTATATTTATTGACATGGATTTGTTTTGTTTACATATGCCTGCACTTTAAAAATGGAGATTGTTTTTGATACTAAGATAAAACTTTGAGAACCCTCACCAAGTTTTACCATTAAAACCCGTAGTATAAAAGATTTCTATGATCAAAGTGTACTAGTTCTTTTAATTTGTAGTTTTAAAATATCAATAGATGTTCCACCTGCTGAAAAAAATATGACATGGATTCTCAAAACTGACCCATGGTTCATAAAATAAGTTACTTACAGAAAATAGCCTGAAAAATTAAGAAGAATGGTGAATCCTAGTCCTGAAGAGAAAACCTCCATGTGTAAAGAAGTTCAAAGTAGGCATCTGGAAGAGGGGTCCAGCAGCGTGTGACTCCATCTACACCTTCATGGCCAACTGAAGGCTCATGGAAGGAGCGGAAAGGGCTCTCAGCATACAGCAACCATGAAATACTTTCACTAAAAATATCTCCCAGCACGATCTACAAGGGTTACCTGACCGCCCTAGGGAATCAGGAGGGAGGCCAGGGTCAAAGTCAGGGCCAGAAGATGGGTTCTTCTTGATAAGGCCACAGACTACACCCCAGCCCATCTGGACTGACTGGCCCTCCTTCCCAAGGCACAAATCACACACACAAAAGAATCTTCCTCACTCCAGCCTGGGAAGACAGCCCTTCCTCTTGACCCACAGGCTCTTTATCAACCTCCCAGCCCATCTACCCTCTTTCACACTATACTAAATAAAATAAAGTAAATAAATGAATGGGAAAAAAAAAGTTCATCATGAAATTTTGGAATTTGTCCTTTGCCCCATGCTGTTTATCAATTCCCATGATTTAAAAACAAGAACTATGTTACAGAGAAGAGGATTTATCGTCCGCGTTTCTTTGTCCTTTAGGCCAGCTTGGCTTTCTTCTTGCCAGGCCCTTTATGCCCTTTGGCCTTTCTTCTCAGGCTGCGCCTGTCTACGACAGGTGCTTCCACTTCTATCTCCTCGGAGCTGCTGTCCACAGCTTTCTCTGCTGACGGTGCCAACTGGTCCAGCTGCTCAGACGACGCTTCTGACTGCTCCTCTGACTGGTTCTTCTGTCCTGCATTCTGTGGAAAGGGCACATCTTCAAGTTCTACTTCTATCAGAGAACTCTGAGCAGCAGATGGCTCCTGGGCCTCAGGTGCCCCTTCCTCACCCTGATCTTCCAATGAGGAAGTCATGGTGGGTGTTAAATTCTCAGAGACTGGTTCCTCAGGAAATTCTGCTGCTACAGAATTTGGAAAATCACTGTCAGACTTTTCTTCATTTGATACAGTGGCAACACTGTCTGAGCTCCCCAAATGTGTTTTCTTTTTTGAAACTAGAGACAGCTTTTCTGTAATATATCCTTTATCATCAGATGGGCCTTGATCTGGCAACATTTCTGAGTCAGTAACAGGTGAAGTCTGGGGGGAAAAAACATAATAAAACAAAGCTCAGTAAAGAGTTTTACTACAGTTCTAAAATGACTCATTCTCATACAATCATTGAACTACTGTGTCAAGAACTCAGAACTCATTCTCTTTGTTAAGCATGAATACATATTCTAAGTCCAATTCAATTTCTTTAAAATTGTCTCATGGTGAATTTAACACAATAAACTTAGAAGAAATAATTTTGCCTCAGAGTATCTAAGACTTTAAGCTTTAAGATCCTACCGAACCATCAACTGCCTCTAAGTTTTAATGCTGCTGGAGCTAGAAAAGTCTGACTGCTTTCATTAGACAATACCATTAAAGGCGATAGGAGTTCTATTCACCAACTTCAGCAAGACATTTAGAAAGCATTGCTATACGGTTCTGTCTTTCAGCCAGTTCAAACTAACCAAATTGATTTAAATACTATACCAAATTTTCCGTTAGCCTGTCTACTGAACTTAAAAAACATTTTGTTATCGGAGAACAATACCTCACTTTGTTACCATATAGTAGATATGATGTGGCGTGGGAATAGATTTGAACCTTGAAAGGCAAATATAAAAATTTATACCTGAAATAAAAGTTTTCCTAAAGGACTACATGTTATGGTGGAGGAAAAGATTCTGAATCCTCTACCATCTACCTAATTGCACCAATACTGGCAAACTTTACCTATGAAAAGTAAGGTCATTTCTGCCTTACCTTCTCTGGTATAGCCTCAAGAGCTTTTGAAGATTCTGCTACCAGTGGAACAAGATTCACAGTCTCTCCGCTGGAATTAAAAGGTGCAACTTTTAACTCTTCTTCAAGACCTTCACTGGTGGAGTCTTCCTCTTCAGTTACAAGTGAGGTCTTAAGGGCATCATCCATTACCTCACCATTCACAGGCTCTAATGCAGAGTCCTACACCAAGAGGGAAAGTCAGGATTTAATTATAGATGATTGTTCAAATTAGGTCCACTCTCAGTCCCTACTTCTCATCCATGAAGATTCACAACAGATTTAAAACAATATAGAGTATTAAAGAACAGATTTGCTGAAGGCGGAGGGACTCAGCAAAGTAACAAATCCCCAAGGACTGCACACTCCTGCTACACTCTGGTAACAGGGAGAGGCCAGGATGCCCAGGGGTTATGCAATGGGGTCTAAGAGTCAGGGAAAAGATCCTGTTCCTTCTTTCAGGACAATTATGGGATGAAGTTTTTAGTAAAGAGGCAACAGAGCAAGTTGAGACTTAATACCAGCCCTGTGAAACACTGCCCGCTGCTCACCACCAGGGAAGTTGGGGCTATGCGCAGATAGCTTACCATGCCGGACAGAGGAGCACTACCAGTCCTGTGAAAACTGAGGTCTACTTGCTTCTTGCGGGGAAAACAAAAGTCCTAGTCTCAGCTGGCTCAGTCAGTCAACCCAGGGTGATTTCTGAACAATCAGTTCTTTGCTTCATATTATTAAAGTACAGAAAAGAGATCTGATGGCACAAACCTTCCAATTTTTGAGCTTTTCTCCTAATATTTACTAATTTACATCTATTTTATGTTAAATATTTCAAATTCCTAATAATAGTCTAATAACCAGAAGGTATACTATTACCATTTTTAAAAATTAGAAAATTAACATACCTGACCATTTGAAATTAAATCCAATACTAGATTCCTGAAAGCATATAAAAGAAAACCTTTCTACTGGGTGTGGAGACACTCACCTTTAATAGCAGCATTAGGGAGGCTGAGGCAAGCGGGTCACCTTGAGTTCAAGGCTAGCCTGGTCTACATAGTGAGCTCTAGGACAGCCAGGGCTCTGTAGAGAACCCTGTCTCAAAAAAAACAAAAAACAAACAAAAAAAAAAAAAAAAAAAAAAAAAAAAAAAAAAAAAAAAAAAACACAAGCAAACAAATCCAAAGTTTTCCAAAAGAGATGTTTAAATTATACTTAACTTTTCCAAAAGAAAACTTTTCTAAAGTAAAAAACTTTCAGGGTGATCTTGGGGTATGCCTATAATCCTAGTACCTAGAAGACTAAAGTAGGAGAATTACAAGTTTGAGGAGAGTCTAATTCTAAGGTGAGCCTGGCTTATAGAAAAGGAGATTCTGTCTCACAAATAAGGAGAGGAGAGAATGTTTTCTATCATTAATATGTATCTTACTCGTACTCGCTGGCTTTGTGTGAACTTGACTCAAGTTAAAGTCATCAGAGTGAAAGGATCCTCAGATGAGGAAATGCCTCCATGAGATCCAGCTGCAAGGCATTTTTTCAATTAGTAATCAATGATGGAGGGCCCAGCCCACATGGGTGGGGCCATCCCTGGATGGTCCTGGTTCTATCAGAAAGCAGACTGAGCAAGCCATGGGGAGCAAGCTGGTGAGTAGCACCCTTCCATGGCTTCTGTATCAGCTCCTGCTTCCAGGTTCCAGCTCTGCTTGAGTTCCTGTCCTGACTTCCTCCAAAGAAGGACTATGATCTGGAAGTGTAAGCTGAAAAAGTGCTTTCCTCCCAAACTTGCCCTTTGGTCGTGGTGTTTTGTTGCAGCAATAGAAACCTTAACTAAGATATTACTATTATACCAAGCGGTATACAGAGCTGGTTATACACAGAAGGTAATTACAGAAAACTCACAGAAGAACCAACCAGAGTGGGAAAATGTTAAGGGGAAGAAAATGAGAAAGACAGAACATAAGATAAAACTGTGTTTGGAGCGGGGGGGGGGGGGGGGGGGGGGGAGAAACCTGTGGTCACAAAAAAAGAAGCAAAGAAAAGGAAAAAGTCAGCCCTTCAAGGTCTAGATTTGAGAACAGAATGAATAAAACAGGGAAGTAGACTCAACACAGAAGAATTAAGATGGCTTTAAGGTTAAGAGTACTGCTCTTGCAGGAGAGGAGTAGGTTCAGTTCCTAGCTCCCATGTTATGTGGTTCACAACTAACTGTAATGATAGCTTCAGAGGTTCCAGCACACTCTTGTGGGCACCTGCATGCATATGCACACGCTCACACACAAATATAACCACCTATACACAATAAAAAATAAATGACAAATCAACAGAAGTATTATTGGACTTAGGGTGACAGAAATGCAGTAGGCAAGTGACTCTGTAGATCTAGACCTAAGGTTGGGAAGGAGTTCAGTTAGTAAGGAGCGCTAGGTATGTAAGGTGATAGACCTGAGTTCAAATCCCCAGCATCCACATAAAAAAATGTAGACACGGGGCTGCTTGTTCCTGTAACTACCAGCAGTAGGAACCAGAGATAAATGGATCCTAGGCTCACTGGTCAACCATTCTAGCCAGCCAGTCTAGATAAAGCCAAGCTTGAGCTCAGTGAAAGACCCTGTCTCAGC
Organism: Psammomys obesus; assembly: GCF_907164565.1. Lineage (NCBI taxonomy): Eukaryota > Metazoa > Chordata > Mammalia > Rodentia > Muridae > Psammomys > Psammomys obesus. The sequence continues at coordinate 3,405,126 of NW_026596463.1, read as the reverse complement.
ACTAAGGAGACAGAAAGGGAAGAGAACCACCATCCGTCCCTGGCCTTTCCATGTGTGCACATGCACACGCACCCCCACGCCACAAAAGTGGCAACAAGCCAAAGATCAAAAGGGAAAACAACCTCCCAGAATATACATATTAAGGAGGAAAAAAGCATGTTTCAAACATATATGCAGTCACATGGACATAATACACATCCAGGAAACTAAAGAACTTTGAGGTGGGTAAAGCAATCTGTCACCCCAAGTAGGAGAAAGCACTAGAATTACAGTGGTGCTGTCACTGGGGCGCTGTAGTAACATATGCTCAATGTCTTGCTGGATGAGACAGGTTATATGACATATACTGTCTCACAACATACTACACTATATTACAGTTTAAGAGGGAAAAACTATAAACATTCATTTTCCCCTCAAAGTATGTGCTTTGCTTTTCCCCAGTTTCCTAAAAGAAAAAAAATTCCATTTGAAAATATAGTTTCATAAAGTAGAGAGAACAAAGGCTGCAGTGCACTGACTTAAGAAACCGGCAGAAGGGCAGAGGAGATGCTCGGCAGTTCAGAGCTGGCTGCTTTTCCAGGGGACCCACATTCAATTAGCAGCATGAACACACAACTCACAACTGTCTGTAACTCTGATTCCAGGGACTCTCAGGCCTTCTATTTTGTTTTTCTCAGACAGAATCTCTATATAGTCCTGGCTGTTCTAGAACTATGTAAACCAGGCTGGCCTGAAACTCAGACATAACTCCCAAGTGCTGGAATTAAAGGTGTGCATCTCCATGGCTGCCTGGGTCCTTTTGACCTTCAAAGGCAGCAGGCAGCAGGCACATACATGGTTCACAGACGTAATGGAGGCGAGACACCCGTACACATGAAAAAATAATAACAGAAAATCGGTGGTACTGTTATACTGTATACACTAGGAAAGTAGATGAGTCTTCAAGAAAGGAAGGTGCATACGAAACAATGACAAGGAATATATGCAACAGAAAGAACTGACGATATCAAAAATGAAGGACAAACGAGGAAAGGTGAGAAAAAAGGAGAAGAGGCTAATAAACATATAAAGGGGTCAAGTACCAAGCCCAAAGGATTGGGCTAGCTACAGAAGATTTATCTATTTTGTTTTAGGGTGTTGTTTTGGTTTTGTAACTACTTTACCTATCTTTCTAGAAAATGAGTTGCAGTGAGAAATAAAAACTCCAAATGCAAATCACGACTTTCTAGTCTTCTAATAACCCTGGTCCCACAAGGCACCATCACCCGTGCGCCTGTTAAGTGTGCATCCCCCCAGTGGCAGTCTATTCTCCCCACGCACTGAGGGCTCTCATTATTTCCCTAGCTTTATACACCCCAGCCCATGTGTCCATTTCCTTAACCACCAACACAACTTGTAACCATGGCCTCATTTCTCTCTCAGTGTATGGGTGGGGGTGGTGTCTTCTTCTTACTTTGTCCACATCTTCTCTGTCCAGGCGTGGCTGAGTGTCTGGGGCAGGCGGTGCATCTTTATCGCTGCTCCCATCTTCACACTCGGTCACTCTAGGCTCCGGTTCTTCTTCCAGGAACTCTTCTGAGCTCTCTGATGGACGTGCAGCGGACTCTAGTCTAGACAACAAACCAGCATCACTCTTGCTTTTTCTTATTATGGTCAAGGTAAAATGTCAAGGACCCGTTTTTGGGACCATACAGTTGATGAAGTCAGGAGCTCTTGTTTAGCAAGCAATGTACAATCCCAGCCCTTTTTATTTTGAAAAGGGTCTTACTAAAATTGTCCAACATGGCTTGAGACTCACAATCCTCCTGCCTCGGCATACTACAATCCCTTCTGAACAAAGTAACATTTTATAATCAATAATGTTATTCTATCAGTTTTAGATCTTGTAGGTACAAAGCTAATCTTTTTATTCTGATAAATTTGTCCCTTTTGCCTGTTCAAACATCACCACCTTCTCTATTTAAACTACACTTTTCATTTATTCTACTGAAATGAACATAGATCACAGTTTACTTCCAATATTGTTAGTGCCTAATCGTAAGTACTATCTATAACCACAGGTACTGACTACTTGACATATGCCCAAAGAACCTGACATCATACTCTACAATGTTCGCTGCCACTCTGTTCAAAATAGATAGGAAATGGAAATAACCTAAATGTCCTTCAGCTGATGAATGGAAAGGGAAAATGTGATAAATATGTAACGTGGATTTCTATTCAGCTGTAAAGAAAAATGAAATTTTTAAGTGAATGGATGGAACTAGAAAATACATATGTGGTTTCAAAGGTAAAGGCTCCCACAGGCTCCTAAGTTTGAATTCTTAGTGCCTAGTTGGTAGGACTGTTTGGGAAAGATTAGGAGGTATGTCATTGGGAGTATGCTCTCAGCTTCCTGTTTGTGGTGTAGGATGTGCTCTCGACTGCTGCTCTAGAACCAGACTTCCCTGCCTCCTGTCATACTCTTGGCCATTCTAGTGATGGACTCCTACCCTCTGGAACTTTAACCAAGTGAACCATGGTTTTAAGTTGATTTTGCCATGGTCTTTTGTCATACCAACAGAGAAGGAGCTAAGAAGGTGGAACCATGGCACGGGCAACTGCCGTGACAAACACGACCATCTAGTTTGGGTGGTTTTGGTTTTGGTTTTCCTTTTCCTTTTTCTCCTTGAAGGAATATGGAAGACTTTGGGACTCTGGACTAGGAAAGTGGCTGAATGCTGTAAGGAGAGCTTTACCGTCCATCCTGGTAGACGATTGGAAGACGGCAGTACAGAAAACTACATGAACTGTGGAGACCCAACTCAAGAGGCCTCAGTGGGGAAGAGTATTAGCAACCTGGCTAATATCTTGTTGATATTTTGGCAAAGAATGTGGCTGCCTCCCATCTGTCCTAAGAACTTGTCTGACACCAAACTGAAAAGTAACGGCACAATTTCTTCAGCAGAGGAGATGTCAAGGCGGGCTAATCAGCCTTGAAATCTTAATAATCATTCTGCCCTGTGGTTATTACTAATCACGCTTATACAGGTTGACAACGAAAAAGAGTAGCGGGGCAAAAAGGAATACAAAACACAGTTTAAAAAGAAAAGGAACACCATGAAACACAGAGCCACAGGACCTGGAGTTTTCTATCATGGGTTTCAGTTTTGCTTTGGTCCAGTATTTCCTCACTATGCTCCCTTTCCTCTCTCAATGAATATTCTGTGCCTTGTATGTTGATGGTATGTAATTTGCTTTTTGATTTTACAGGGGGTTACAACTGAAAAATTCTTTTTTTTATTTTTTGTTTTGTTTGTTTTTTGTTGTTGTCTCCTTGTTGTTTTGGTTTGGTTTGATTTTTCAAGATAGCTTGTGCAGCTTTAGTTGTCCTGGACTCTGTAGACCAGGCTGGCCTGGAACTTAGAGATCCACCTGCCTCTGCCTCCCAAGTGCTAGGATTCAAGGTGTGTGCCTCCGAGCCCACAGTGCATTACAATTAGGAGATTGCCTCGAGTCTCATGAGTGTCTTTGAACCTTGGACTTTTAAAGTACTGAAACTGAAAATTTATGGTGACTTTTGAAGTTGGATTAAATGCATTATGATATGGCCACAACCCTATGGTAGTCAGGGAGTTAAATATGGTTGCTTGAATAAAAATGAGATAGAGTTGGAGAAAAACACAAGAAGAGTTGCAAGGGGAAGAGGGAAGGGTAGAAAGAAGTAAACACATTAACTGTGTATGAAATAACTCGTGTAATACGGAAGTGGGGAGAGATGGTGCATGCTTTTAACCCCAGCACTTGGGAGACAGAGACAGGAGGTTCTCTGTGAGCTTGAGGCCAGCCTGGTCTACAGAGTGAATGCCAGAATGCCAGCACTACACAGAGAAACTCTGTCTCAGGAAGAACTTACATGTGTGAGGCCCTGGGTTCAATGTCTGCCCTACCATGCAAAAATAATCAAAACCAAACAAAGAGATGGTCGGCCATATTGAGCCTGCAGAGCATGGCTGGGAGGCCTTGAATCCAAAGTCTCTCCTAACCGTGCTTCTAAATGTCTACTTATCTTTGAAAACCCGGCCCTAAAGGAACAGGCAGACAGTGAACAGGCACCCAGTGCTCTCTTCTGGATGCTGCATAAGCTCACAGGTACACACATGCACACACACACACACAAACCTTAAAAATTCAAACATAAGTCATTACATTAAATAATAGCTTGTGAGAATAAGGCATAATTATCTAAACCTATTATTCATTTCATACATTTTGAGATTTATGTATTTATTTATATCTTTAATGTAAACATTTTATTATCCCAATCTAAAATTATTTACATAGTCAAATTGACAGATTTTTTTGAGTAAATAATTTGGCATCTAAAATGACAAAGCTATAAATTAACTAAATGATTAAACTGAATGGTTGGTAGTCTAATTTTAATATAAAACATAAAATCTTGGTTTTCATTAGATGCTAAGGAAGGGCTATGGAGATGGCTCAGTAGAGAACTCATGAAGCATACACAAAGCCCTTGGTTCAATCCCCCTGTACTATATAAACTTGATACTGTGCTGGACTCCTGTAGTAAGAGGCAGAAGGAAATGGCCATAAAGCAAGTTTCAGACCACTGAAAGCCTCCTTCAAAAACTGAAAAATAAAATAGGAGAAACTTCATCATTTTCACCTTTTTCAGAAAGAGATTTACCATACAGTACAAGATAGCCTCACATTCTCAGCCTCCCAAGTTGTGGGGCATGAGTCACCATGTCCGGTCTGAAGATAAACGCTTACTCAGCGCTCTGTTGACTCTGCTGACTGCCAAGGCTCTGGAAGAACTGACTGTAGTTTTGGGGTTATCACTAACCTACAAACTATGTCCAGTAGCCCAGGTAGAGTGGATTCATTATAAAGTAACTTATTAAAAAAAAAAAAAAAAAACAGGCTTTAAGTTTCAGGATTACTAAAACCTATCCTATCAAATTCAGAGCTGATGATAATGAATCTTCTGGGAGAACACAATGACTAGAATATTCTGGATTTGCACATACATTCCGCTCTTACTCGCTAGCGCTTTTCATAACACTGTCCAGATAGTACACTCCTGGGAAGCCTGACAAAAAGCTAACCCTCAACAAGGCTAACTGCTGCACCAGCAAAAGGCAGCTCCGCCTTCCTGGCTAACAGATACCAACAGTACAGAAGCAATAATACATGAAATAATCTGAAAGAAATATCATGTCTTCCTTACTTGTTCATTGGAGCGATAGGTGAAGTCTGGGCAGTGTTTTCATCTTCACCTTGAGAACTATTAAATTCAGAATCCTGAAACCGCTTTCCAATCTTTGGTCGTTTTAGGTGACCGCTTCGCGTGCGAGTGGAAACAGGTGTCTTTTCGAGACCTGAGAGAAAACCAGTAGAAATGCCTTTCACTATGCATGGAAAGGACTACCTATTAAGACACACAGAAATGCAAAAACTACAGTAGATTAACCCACCCACTGTCCCATTACAGTTTTGCTCCTTCCTTCAGATCAAGCTACAAAAACAATGTCAGCTTTGTTTTCATTATAAAATAACTGTCAATGTTCACTCCTCATATCCCTACATGAGGTTTACTCTGCTTCTGCACTTTCGTTTATGCGCTCTCTTACTAACTTGGGGGGAATGAGGCAGACATTATGATCCCTATGTGACAAGAAGAGAGGGGGGGTTCAACAGCACCCTCAGTGCTCACACACAGTAAAACCAGGGGCCGTGGTGGCATGAGGACAGAGAGCCCAAAGCTAGAACACTTACTAAGAGAACAGCTGATTTTCTTACCTTCAGAAGTGCTAGCAAAGGCATCTTTTAGGGAATGGATCTAAAATAGAGATAAAGATTAAAATCTAATGTTTTAAGCTATCCTTTCTCACTATGGACCTATTTCGTTCATACTTTCAAAGAAAAATATTTAACTGTATTCAAACAGTAATTTTTATTACAAAATCTACCTTCAAAATTAAATTTATAGCCTTTGTTCATTATAAGCCTAAGAACTTATCCGAGGATCTAAAATGTTCACACCTATTTGTTCTGCTGGGGTTTTTGGTTTTGGTGTTTTGGGGGTTTTGTTGTTGGATTTTGTTTTGTTTAGCATGCTATCTTCACACAGGTATCTACTGCTAATGTTTTTAAACATACAACTAAAGTTCCCCAACTTCTACCTTGATTTCCAAAGCAAGTATCTCCAAATAAATGGTTCCTCTGATTTCACATTAAACCTAGCTAAAGATAAATTCCCGACTTTATTCCTTATCTACATTAATGGCAACAACAATTACAGTCACTCTAGTTAAAACACAGAAAATGAGGTCTTTCTAGCCCTCATTCAAGCAATCACAAAGCTTGCTGATTTTAAATGAAGGCTCACTCGGAACTACCCTGTCCTATCAGCACTGCTTTCCCCAGGCCTTTACCATCTTAATCTGAGCAAGAAAAGAAAAGAAATACAGCTTCCTCACCGGTCAAGTATTCCCACTGCATCCTATCTGATCCTTCACACCCAAGAGAATAATGCTTCCCAACACAAACTTTGCTTAAACCTTAAATAAACACCTTAGCACTGTATAGAATGCAAACTAAAAAACTTTTTGATAACCCTTTCACTTCAAATGTTATTTCTTTTACATGTTATCGCCTAAAATGCCCTAGCAACCCTTTTCATAGAGCTCCCACCTGTCCTTAAATCATCCTTTAGCTATATACCTTCAATCTTTGCGACAATAACAATTAGTATCCTGTAGTTTATTTTTCCAACAAGGGATCAACTAGTTCTCTCATGTATACAAGAACCATGCCTCTGGATGTCCACTTCATGCTGACGCCTACTCCATTACAAAACACCATCCACTCATTTACCATTCCACACTTACTCAACTACAACATGATAAGCACAGATGTCAAAAGATCTATTTAAGGTCGACAAGAACTGATACTGTATTTCAGAACAGCTAGTAGAGCTATGTGCATTTGAAAGATACCAATAAAGTAATTGCAAGTGTTTTGAGGCAATAGGTATGCAAATTATCCAAATCCAATCATACACATAATGTACGTAATAAAATTTCACATTGTACTGTGTAAATGTATGTATATATGCAGTAATGAAAAATTTAAAGTCTAATTATGGTAGGTAACTGTGGCAAATGCATAATAAAAACCTTGCCCTCAGGAAGTCTATATTATTCAACTAGAAAGATAAAAATGAAAAGATAAAGAGATTCAAAGAGAAACACATGTAATGATTTATGTACACAAATAAGTAAAAGCAAGAATAAACCATGTAGTCTAACTAAAACTACTAGGTGGCTACAAAGTTTTCTTGAACTAAAACATTAAATAGTATGAAGAATATGAACTTCAAAAATGACAGAATATACAATTTATGCTATTAAGCTTATGACAGACTATCACCTCAACAGTTTCTCAATCAAATGACATTTAAAAGTGTTTGGCTTTATATTAAAATAAACAAGATTCCTGGTTCTCCTTGCTTTTGTAGTAACTGAAAGCAGTGGGTGGATATGGCTCTGAGGAGTATGGACTGTGGCATAAAGAGAGCAGGCTCTGCTGGGCATGGCGGCACACAGTCCAAGACCTCAGGACCAAGAAGCATGTAGGTCTCCGTGAGTTCCAGGCCAGTCAGGACAGCCGATTTAGACACTGTCTCAACAACAAACAACTAAAGAGAAGGAACAGGGACAGTGACTTATGACAATGTTCTAAATATAGGAATATAGAGAAAAATTAAAACGGAGTTTTCAGTAGTTCTACTATGTGTGTTATCGTTAGAAAGGTTAGAAACCTTTTCTTTTCTTTTTCTGTTTTTCCAGACAGGGCTTCTCTGTGTAGCCTTGGCTGACTTGCTTTGTAGATCAGGCTGGCCTCGAACTCACAATGATCCACCTGCCCTCTGCCTCCTTGAGTGCTGGGATTAAAGGCGTGTACCACCACGCTGGCTCTACAGTCAACTCATGTGTCAACTAAGACATGGAGTAAAAGTTGTATTACGTATACATGCAAAAAAAAAAAAAAAAAAAAAAAAAAAAAAAATGGCTAAAAAAATGGGGGGTAGTAATATATTTTTTTTTTTTTTTTCATTTGTATCCTAAATTGGGTTTTTTTTTTTTTTTTTTCCCCCCCCCCCCCAAGACAGGGTTTCTCTGTGTAGCTTTGGCTGTCCTGGAACTCGCTCTATAGATCAGGCTGAACTTAAAGAGACCCACCTGCCTCTGCCTCCCCAGTACTGGGATCAAAGGTGTGTACCATCACTGCCCAGCTTTAAATTAGTTTTAATTAGCTTGTAATATTGTAAACATCATTATAAATATGTTTTCAAAGAGCATTAAATCTTTAATAATCAATTGAAAGAAGCCACAAAGAAAACAAATACAGCTGGAGTTTCCTAAATTTGTTGAATAAACTGTAATGTTTGAAACTTTAGCTGGGCCTCATAGTGTAAATACAGACTGAACTAGTCGTAAGGCTAAGGCAGGACAGTTTAAAGGTTAAGGCCAGGCTAGAATAACAGCTAGCCAAGCAACTTGATGAGACTCACCCCAAAACAAATAGTAAACAGGTGGCTGGGCCAGAGATAACTCAGTGGTGAAACACTTGCCTAACATACATAAGGCCCCACGCTCAATGCTCACTGTCACCAGAACAAACAGCAAAAACAAAAGACACAAAAACATTACTATTTCCTATGATGGTCAAAGAGTATACCTGCATTTCACTAGATTGGCTGTCTTCCATTTCAGGTTCATATTCTGGTACAGCAGCAAGACCATATTCTACAGATACAGGTCTTTTGGCTTCATATTGAGAAATCTCTATATATATAGAAAAAAATTTAAATTATGAGCCAATCATATTTGATTTTCATTTTAAAGTACATTATTTTCACAGGCTCCCAAGAGCAGCACAGATAAAAAAGAATCAAGAATCTAGGTATGACACGTCTTTCCTTTATAATACCTAAACTAATCCTTTGACCCAGAAAGCCTAACCCTTGCTTCTTCATTAATATACTTATTTTTTACTCCCAATTCCCATTGGGCTATTTCAGTGTTTAGGCTAGTCTAGGTCTGTTTTTGCTTTTATCTTTTGTTTTTTAATTTTACATTTGCCAGCAGGTATGTACACACCACGTGTGTACCTGGTGCCCATGGAGGAGGTCAGAAGAAGGTGTTAGATCCCATGGAACTGGAGATAGAACAGCCACCGTGTGGGTGCTGGGAATTGAGGCCAGTCCTTTAGAAGAGCAACAAGTGTCCCTAAATGCTGAGGCATCTCTCCAGCCGCCTCTTAAGCCCGTTTTTTATTAGTGACTCGTAAGTAAAAGCATAACTAAAACTCCAAACTTTCAAAGGGGGTCTGCACCCAGAAAGGTCACATCACTGAGGAGTAAGGCACCACCACTATGGGTTGCTCCTTTTTAAACAGTCCCATATCCTACCAGTCTCACCTGTAACTTTAATTGCTTCTCTCTGTAATGCTCTGGTGACTGGTATCCGCTGATGCCAATGACCCACACCTTCAACTTCCCAAAGAAGTTCATGATCTCCCGGATACTTTTCAAAGTATTGCTTGGAAGCTGCAAAACACATTTAACAATTTCCTAGAAATCTCAAATGGCAAAAAGAACAGACAAGGGGGCTGGAGAGATGGCTCAGGTTGGGAGCACTGACTGTTCTTCCAAAGGTCCTGAGTTCAATTCCCAGCAACCACATGGTGGCTCACAGCCATCTGTAATGAGATCTGGTGCAGGTGTACATGTAGACAGAAGAATGTATACATAATGAATAAGTAAATATTTAAAAAAAAGAACAGACAAAAGGTGCCCAAGTCAGTCAGTGAGGGGCGTAAACCTGTCACCAAAAACACAGCCAAGGTAACTCTAAGAGTACACAGCAGTCTCAGTCACAAGTCACACTCTTGAGGCTGGAGAGAAGGCTTCCTGGTTAAGAGCATTTGCTGCTCTTCCAGAGTACCTGAGTTTGGTTCTCAGAACCCATGATGACTCACAACCATCTGTAACTCCAATTCCAGGAGATCTCACAGCCTCTTCTAACCTCCACAGACACTGAGCACTCACATTGTACAGGTACACATGCCAGTCAAATACTCATACACATAAAATAGTAAACAAAGCTTTTAAAAAAGTAAAAATCTCATAAATTTTCAAATAAAAATTGTTAATTAAAGAATATCAATACACGTATGAATGGAGTCACTGTGTAAAGTTGAAAATCATACAAAAAATGTTACAGGAAAACATTTGATAGTTTGTCAAAATAAGTCACAAACAAGAGGCCAATCACTATGTAATCCCATTTATGTGATCTAGCTAGAATAGGCAATACAAAGGTTAACAAAAGGCAACTCATGTTGGGCATGAAAAAAAGGGTTGGAAATAGTGATGATGAGTATACAGCACTGTGTACAAACAACAGAAATTACTTACTAAATGACAAATATCATCATCACAACTGTAAAACTGGTTAACACAAGAACAACCACAAAGCACACTATGCTTTAAAAGTTTATGAACATGCAAATGTGACACCATGGGAAAGAAGGATGCACTCACTGATTTCAGGAGTGCAATTATGTCTAGATACCAAAGGAAAAGGAAGGGCTGCCGGAATTCAACAGCTCCACAGAGAAGATGAACGATACAAAACCCCATTATCTGAAATGCTGTTTCCAATTTTAGAGTTTTTCATATTTTAAATATTTGAATAGGCTTTACAGTATTGTAAATTGATCTGAAATTTTAAAATGCTCTAAAACATGAAACTTTTTGGGTGACATACGCTTCCTATGTTTCAGACTTGGAGCATTTTCCATTTTGGTGAAGCATACTCAGCCTGTAGGTAATTCTCATTAAATGCAAACTTTTGTAATCCGTATACTGAATTCAAAGATACTATTCTATCACATAAACAGATTTTGTGCAAATCCACAGACTGACTTGTAACTGAGGATTTTCCAGCCCTCTCAAATCATAGAGCTATGCCCCTGGGCTAGAATAAGAAATGTAATTCTTGGAGCGGCGGGAATTCTAACCCAAGGTAACTCTCATACACATGTGTAAATGGTCACTAGACTGTTCTGCATCTACTACATAGGTATCTCTTATCCCAAATGCTTTAGACAGAAGTTGTTTTGGATTTCTTTTCAGATGTTTTAATATTTGCCAACCTTAAATACAAAGACGTTTTTGTTATATATCCCTTATACGTACAGCCTGAAGATAACTATATATATTATTTTTGGTAAGTCTATGCTTCTGACTTCACATGAAGTCCACTGTGGAATTTCATACCTGTGGCATCAAATCAGCGCTCAGAGTTGTTCAGATTTTATATTAGCTATTGGATTGTCTGAGATGTTGGAGTAAGGAAGACAGAGATAGGAATTAGCAGGCTTGGAAGCCAATGAAGATGGTCACCGTCAGCGTTGGGCCTGGACTCCCACTTACCATATGAAAAAGTGGAGGTTCAGACAACTACTAAGGAAAGCTACTTCCTCCTGGTCTGCCTTCGGTCTCTTAGTGGAGCCTTCTTTCTTTTCTTTGTTTCACTCTATGTATAAATTTTGGTCTCGAATAAAGTGTAATTAATAAAAAAAAAATAAAAGATTTAAAAAAAAAAATTTTTGGTCTCTCTCTATGTAGCCCTGGTTGTTCTGGAATTCACTCTCCTGGTCTTACTTCTGGCCTTGGGTGGAGACATGACATTTTATTTGTTTGTCTATGTATTTCGGTCTCTCTGTGTGTTGTCACTTGCTTTGTAGTCCAGGCTGACCTCAAATTCAGAGATTTGCCTTCCCAGCATCCCAAAGAAGAGAACACTATGCACTACTGTTCCCTTCCTTAAGAATTAATCCATAGGAGGACAGGTGTGCTGGCATATACCTTTAATCCTAGCACTCTAGAGGCAGGTGGATTTCTGTGAGTTGGAGGGCAGTCTGGTCTACAAAGTGAATGGAGGACAGCCAAGGATACACAGAGAAACCCTGACTAAAAAACAAACAAAAAAACAACAAGCAAACAAAAACAAAAAGCAATACACAGGCCTGCCAATGACCTGGGCACCCACCCCTCAGGAAAAGTAATTTCTCTAAGACTGAGAGATAATTAGCCCCTCACACATCCCAGGAGTCCATCTCTTCTGGGGGTTGCTCACAAACAGTCACTGCTAAGCCTGCCGCTTTTCTGAGCTGACTCTTCCTTTTGCCCTTTATGTCTATCCTTTGAATGCAACCCAAAACAACCTAAGCACGCGCTCCTCAACATTGTGGGATTTCTCACTCTTTACTGTTCAGGCGGCTACTTGCACGTCCGTCCCCATGGCTGACCACAATTCAAAAGGCATGACTCTCACTCTTCCTTTTCTCCATCTCCCCCAGCGGCTGCCGGGACTTACAGTTTGCCAATCCTGCTGTTTGTTTTTCTTTCAAATTCTCAAGTTTTATTCTTAAGCTTTCTTCTGAGTCTGTTTTCAAATTTTTTACCAAGGAATATAAACCTGTAAAAGGAAATTCTAATTCCTCTGTAACACATGTCTTGTTCAGTTTTATATTTGAAAACCAGAGTAAACTTGCAGGACACAAAAGCAGCATATAAACGCCACTAGGGCTGCTATACAGAAAGAGCAAACTATTTTGTTTAATGTAGCTCTTTCATGTGTATGCGTGTTTTGCCTGCATGTGTGTCTGTGTAGCACATGTTTATCTGCTGCTCATGGAGGCCAGGAAAGAGATTAGGATCCTGCATGACTGGAGTTATGGACGGGTGGTGCTGGGAATCAAACAAAAGTCCTCTAGAAAAGCAGCGAGTGCTCTCAACTGATGAGCCATCTCTCCAGCTCCTATGTATTTGTTTAATTTATGTACATATTTATTGTGTAGATAGGGTATGTGTGGTGTGTAAGTGTGTAAAGTATATGCACATGTATGTGTGTATGTACCAGGCATGCAGAAGCCAGAGGAAAACAGATGTATCTTCCTCTATTACTCTGGTTTATTACCTGAGATGGTCTCTTACTAAACTCAAGGCTCACAGTTTTGGCAAAGCTCGGGATATATGTCCATACTTAACCCTCCAACGCTGGAGTTACAGGCACTTGCAGCCATGCTCAACTTTGACCTGGGTGGTGGGAATTTGAGTTCATGTTCTTTTGCTTTCGAAGCTGGGTATTCTTACTCACTGAGCCATATCCTCAGACCCACTAATGTCAAATTATTAGAAAGGGAAATCAGGAAAACTATATCATTCATAAGAGCCTAAAAACTAAACTATACCTAAAAATAAATTTAACCAAAAATGTCCTAGAACAAACAGTATAAATACCGGTACACAACTTGAAAAGAAGGGCTGAAAGATGGTCCAGCTGTTAAGACCAGCTGTTCCAGTGGACCAGTTTGGCTCCCAGCAGCCATGTTGGGAGGCTCCCAGCTTGCCTATGAATCCAGCTCTAGGAGGTTCACAGCCCTTTCCAGAATCACAGGCACTAGCACACCTGGGGCAAGTAGGCAGGCACACATGTACACAGAAGTATACACACACAGGTACAAGTACACACATATGAAAATGCACACGCACACACAAGGTGCATTCTAAAGGCTGGTTTACTAAAAAGGAGTAGAAGTGGGAGAGGTCAGAACCTTAGGAAACCCTTCTCTTCAATACCTATCCTCCACTCAGACTATTACACAGTGGATTTCAGAGTACAAATGACCCCAGAAATTATTTTAAATTCCATTTTAATGAGAGAATATGAATTAGTGTAAAATAAACGCACAAGTGGAATAAACTGTCTCGGACAACAGTGTTAGGAGCACAGAGGTCCTTGAGCTCACAGATCCATACCAGGGAAACCAGGAATATGGAACATGCAGGGTTGTCTCTTCAAAGGGAACGATGTATAATCTGTTTTCTGACCAGAAGGCTGAGAATGACGGTGGTCAATAGTCTAGATGGCCTCTGTGTTTTCTGTAGGGCCAGGCCACATGTGGCTACCCCAGGCTCCCACACAGCGGAGCAGAAAAGGTTGACAGCCTCAGTGACCTCTGTACTACCTCCATGACTGTTGAGCACCTGCCACACCAGCCCCTCCCATGGCTCAAGATAACACATGTAGCATATCTTTACGTAAGAAGTGACATGGACCTTGAAAGAATTCCAATGTAATTACGTCTTAGGCTTTAAGACATGGGATTGTGTTAAACCAGGAAACTTTTTCCAGAGTGTACTGTACTTAAATATGCCTAAATATGCCTTAAATAAACTGCCCAGCATCAGACTCTAGAAGTTTGACCCAACACTGGCTACCGAGTCATACTAACTGGATTTCCTCCTTGCCTCGCACTCCCACAGCAGGGTTTATTTGCATGTAACCAACTCTGAACAGTTGATTACTGGAACACTGGTTATCAGTGGTGTGGGGTGGCAGACTAAGTGAGACATCTCAGCACCCTAAGAGAGGACATCTACAGAAGGTTTTTAGAACAGTAAGGAATCAGGAAAATATGACATAGAAGGCACAGAAATTTCTCATCTCAAAATAAACAAGCTTTGGAAAAAAATGAAAAAAGCCTTGCAAAAAATGTTATACCATCCTTGACATGTAATCCCAGAGCCTGGAGGTCACAGCAGAAAGGTCATTATGCCAGCCTGTCTCCACATAACATTAAAAAATGTTATGTTCTATATAACAGCCAGATACCATCAAATAAAACTACATTTGGAAAGGTAAGTCCTAAAAAATGAAAAATTCCAATCTCAATTAAACTGATAATATACATTTACCAAATTCTGGAAAAACAAATTTTAGGTGAGATTACGTTTAATATTTTTCAGCTCAGTCCACTCACCTGTGTACATGAGAGAAGACAGTGGATATCTCAAGCCAAGAGCATCTTCTGTGAAGGAATCAACAAAATCCTCCAGCATGTGAAGCCCCAAATCTTTTCCTCTATATTTCTTTCTTATAAACATTGTATCAAGAACTGGCAGTTGGTAATTCTGAGTAAGAAATGAGGCACATAAGCTTCCTGCAGTAAAGAAACAACATGCACATTTAGTAAATATGAGCTAACATTTCTGAAAATAGTTTTTTCCCTTATGTCAAGAAGCACATCAAAAAATGTGTATATTTTGTAATATAAAATGTATCACAACTAGCTGGGTGCGGAGGCAGTCGCCTATAATCCCAGCACTTAGGGAGGCAGAGACATGTGAATTTCTTTGAGTTCAAGGCCAGCCTGGTCTACAAGTGAGTCCAGGACAGTCAAAGCTACAAAAAGAAACACTATCTCGAAAAAAAAAAAAAAAGTATTATAACCTTTGTTATATAACTATAAAGTACACATGTGGTAAGAGCTGTTATTTTTTTTGCCAATAATAAAATAGGAGAAAGAGCTTATAAACATTTCACGACACAATTATTTGAATATATGTACACTATTACTACCTTTAGACATAAACTAACCTTCTCCCAGTGTCCACCATGAACTAAAACCTCTAAAACCATGAACCAAAAATAAACCTTCCTTCAATTGCTTCTGCTCAGGTCACAGCAACCAGTAAGTGCAACTACAGTACTGTACAAGGAAATGTTACTTAGTCCTAAGAAGATATGAAGAGTTGGAACTGGAGAGATGGCTCAGGAAGAGCCTGGGTTTGGTTCACATCAATGGCTAACAACCATCCATAACTCTACTCCTGGGGATTCAATGGCCACATCTGATCTTTCAGGGCACAAGACATACACACAGCACACACACATACATGTGAACAAAACACTAACACAGATATAATAAATAAATCTTTAAATTTTTTTAACGAAGTATTGATACACTATAATATACATGAGACTTGGAAAAAAAAGAAAAAGAAAGCCTGATACAAGCCACATGATATATCATCTAGATTAATTAATTGTTGCCAAAAGCTGGAAATAAGAGTGATTATTGTGTATAGACTGTATATAGTATACTACTGCATAGAGATTTTTTGTTTTGTAACAACAAAAATGACCTAAAATTGGTGAGATATGATACATTTGAATGGGTAAATTTTGTGGTATCTAAATATACAAACCTGTTATTTAAAATATAAATAAAATATTTAATAATTTACACATTTAATGTATACCATTTATAATCAAATTCTGCAGAGACAAGTCTGAAAATATGTTCCTTCAAGTTTTAAGTCTCACCACCCACTCGTCCAGTTACTCTGAGCACAAAACCTAGAATGCACCCCTGGTTCTGTCTACAGTCTATGACAATCCATCAAATCCTGCCGCTTTTACAGCAGCAATCCCTTGGGCATTGTCTCCTGTCCAGACTACATTGCTCAACAGGCCTTCCAAAGCAGCCTGATCACTAAGTTCTCAGGCCTGTGGACACTCATTCGGTTGTAAGCTGTCAAAAGCTGTCCCAGCTCACTGTGAATCTGGTTCTGGAGGTCCTGCCCCATTTCACACCTAAACATATTTTTTATAAAGTACCCTCTAAGGCCTCTGTCTAGGCATGTGCTGTCCACTCCTCCCTCCAAAAAAAAAACCCTACTATGACAGAGAGAGAAGAGAATAAACCAGCCCAAAACATCATGTTCTTAAAAACAAGGAGAAAAGGCAAACTATTTCCAATAGGTGTTAATTATTATTTATCCCATGATATAAGAGTGGAAAGAAGTTGGAAGTTCAGCAATAGGAATCTCATCCCTGGAGAGAAAGCCCAACAGGGAATTCCACCTGGCTGTGTCAACTGGTTTTAGCCGATTATCAGGAGATTTGATGATGCTATTGCTCTCTGGCGCCTTGCTGGAGAGATTGCTCAGCCAGAGGCTCTCCTGACCTGGAGCTCCAGCTGGCCACTTCCCCACTGGGTTTCTAATGGTTACCCCTTAGCTGCTATTTATTTCTTCTTTTACTTGGAAACTTCAAAGTGGGGATGAGAGGACATGGAACACTCTCAAGAACTCTAGATACCTGCCTCAACAGGGCTTTTCCAATTGACTTCTGCTGGATATTTTAAGCATCTCATTTAAAGATGTTCCGGTATCTGTGACTTGATATTTATTCTTACCGTGACTTGCTATATATTTAAATAAACTCCCTCATTCAAAACCAAAACTATGGGTAGAGATAGATCAGTAATTAAGAACACTTAGTCAGCCAGGTGTGGTGGCGCAGGCCTTTAATCCCAGCACTTGGGAGGCAGAGGCAGGTAGGTTTCTGTGAGTTCGAGACCAGCCTTGTCTACAAAACCAAGCCCAGGACAATCAGAGCTGTTACACAGAGAAACCCAGTCTCAAAAAAAATCAGTCAAACAAAAAGAACAATTACTCTTACAAAGGACCTGGGTTCAGTTCCTAGCACCCATATGGTGGCTCATCCATAACTCTAGTTCCACTGAATCTGACTCCCACCTCTGACTTGTATGGGAACCATACACATAGTGTACATACATACATGCAGGCAAAACACTCATACACATAAAATAAAAAGATAAACTGAAAGCATGACTTATTTTATTGCAGGTCATTCTCCCTGGATCTGGATCCCAGTGCGGCCTGGTGCCTTCTAAAAGAGCAAGAAGGATGGTGTTACCCTTAGCCTTGAAATCCCTTCACTAGGAGCAGAATTCACTCTCTCTGTCCTAGAGAGCTTTCAAGACACAACCTCTACCCTCTCCCAAATTCTATCACTCACTCTAGAGACCAGGCTTGGAAGTCTTCTGCTTCTGAAGCATTCAAACCTGTTTCTCCACTTTCAGTTCCTGCCTGAGAGTCTTTTTAGACACTTCACTCCTCCTAAAAATAACATGAATAAATACACTTCAGTGATATTGTTCTAGATCTATACGCAGAAATCAAAAACCTATTGCCACCCTGAGCAGCTTCCTCTCAAAGAATCCCGTCTTTGTCCATGGAAAGGTATTCCTTCACCTAAGTCCCAAAAAGCACCTTTAGAATCTCTTAAAAGTATCAGTGTGAAGCTCAAAGAACTGCAGTGGCTGGGGAGATAGCTCGGTCAGTAAAATGTCTGTCATGCATGAAAACCTAAATTACAACCCCGATGCTCACATTAAAAAGCCAGGTGTGGCAGTGCACATCTGTAAATTTGATCCCTAACTTCTATGTTTAAAAAAGGCCTGTTGGTTTGGAAATCTCGTACTTTTCCTTACTGCCCTGGCTGTCCTGCACCCACTTTATACAACAGCCTGGCCTCAAACTCAAAGATATCCACCTGCTTCTGCCTCCTAGGTGCTGGGATTAAAGGTGTGCACCACTATGCCCAATCTATTTTTCCAGTTTTTAAAAATTTACACAGAACACTTGTTTTTATTCATCAAAATGTGAAAAACTAAAGCATGTGGAGGTATTATGTGAAAGCATTACAAACTGCAGCAGCCAGAAGAGAGAGGGCCAACACTCTGGTGGACCAGTTTAAAAGGGTATAAAGTATTTTTGCAGGTAAGTTTTTGTTAAATACAGAACAACAAAGGGAAATAAGATAAAATAGGAAGTTTGTGGTCACAAACATTTCCAATCACACTTCATTAAATGTTGTTCTTTAAGTCATTCGCAGTATGTTGTAAGACGAACATATCCATAGATTTAATATCTATGCTTTTTATAAATCCATGGGAGCATGCAGGTCCAAGACAGGTAATAATTTATAATTCTCTTTAGTGACACAATTATACTCTATTTGTTGTCAAACTTCCATTCTATAAGTATGTTACAGAAAAAGTCTCCTAAAAACAAAAACAGAAAGCCAGTCATGGTGGTCACTCCTTTAATCCCAGCCCTCAGGAAGCAGAGGCAGGGGGAGCTCTGAGTTCAAGGGCACCCTGGTCTACACAGTGAGTTCCAGCATAGGGCTGGGGGCAGCAGGCCCGTCCGTGCACACATGTCTGCCCACACACAGAACAGATAGGACCCTGCAATGGTCAGTTAACACAATGTGTTCAAGCAATCACAAACTTGACTTGAGGGTACCTGTCCTTAACAGACATTCAACTTTCCAAGATGTAGACATCTCAGGGAAAAACAACACCTAAGACCAACCTACTTGTTTTGTTTTTGTGTTTAAATATTGTAATTCTAGCCTAGCTGTGTCACAAAACAAGCAGCTCTCTCCTGATGTGCCCCTGGCTACTGTACCAAGATTACCACTCACACAGAGAGTTGGAGGAGCGAAATCAGTGCACTCCTGTCTACTAAACCATAACTTTCTAAAAATCTGGAATAATTTTTTCTAATAAAGGAACTAAGGGAACAAGTTATGCTATGTAGTTTCCAAATGTATTTAAATTTGGGACAGCAAAGATCTGAAAGATACAACACAATTGTCTTTATTTCTTTAAGTCTCTTTAAGTCTATTTTCTACTTTTAAATATTTATTTTTCTGCTTCCATTCAAATGCTGATACCAATATTTAAAGGAAAATAGATTTCCTTCCTATGAATCTTTTGAATGAAGTAAATATGAAAGTGGGTTTTTCTAACTTAAGAAATGGGTCCTTGCCAGGTGCAGTGAAGCAAGCCTTTAAGCTCAGCACCTGAGAGGCAGAAGCAGGTGGATCTTTGTGAGTTTGAGGCAAGTCTGGTCTACAAAGCGAGTCCAGAACAGCCAAAGCTGCACAGAAAAACCCTGTCTTGAAAAACAAAACAAAAAAGCCTTTTCTCATAAAGAAATATTCTTATTTTTAAAGTAATTCTTACTGTTTCTATTTAATTTAAATTAAATTCCTACTTTGGAAATATAATCTACAAAGCCCTTTACTTGCAGATATAATTTGAACTCTACTTAAGATGCTAGCAAAGTAACAGATGACCAAAATATTAATTTATGAACAAAAAGTAAAATATGATACAATGTGAAAAAATCTAGCAGTTCAGTATGCTAGAGCATTCACCATACTAATGACATTCATGACCTGAGGTAGTTATTATTATTATCACTGCTCAAACTATCTACTAATAAATACAAGGCTTGAGGACACAGACTGTTATTACTGGGTAGATAAAGCTTCTAGGAACCAGAATTATAAAACGTAAGATTTTTAACACAGGTCACAAATACATGTGCTTCAACCACATGATTAAAATAAAAGCCCTCTTTCAACAGCAAAATAAACAAGAAAATTTTTTTGCACTTTACTTATTTGAAAAATTACTTTGAAATATGTGATGCTTCTCAATTGTTTTGAAAGTGTAAAAAGAAATTGTAAGATCCGAGGATGTAGGAGAGTGATGGAGTACATCTCAGCATCTTTAAGGCCTTTGGTATGGGTGATATAATCACAAAGAAACACAGGAGTAAGTTAATGCAAACTTCATTAAAATAACCAAACAGCCGGGTGTGATGGCACACACGTGGGATTCCAGGGGCCAGCGGCATGGCTCAGAAGGTAAAGGCACCTGGCTGAGTCTGACCTGAGTTCTATCCCTAGGACCCACAGGATGAAAAGAGAGAACTGACTGCTACACATTGTCCTCTGACTGCCACACATGCACTGTAGCATACACACATACACACATACACACACACACACACACACACACACACACAAACTGATATAAATTTTTAGAAGATTTTATCTTATAGCTACAGGTATAACTTTTTCCAACCATGTGTATATAATGGATAGGGAAGGAAAGCAAGAAAGGAGGTAAGGGTGTTTCAGATTTTCTTTGGGACAGTTTCTCAAAATAATTTTAGTTACGTTTTAGTTTCCTTTAAAGAAAGAGCGCACCACAGCTGGGATACAAAGTTAATAAGCTGTAACTAATATAAAAAAATAAATAAAAAATTTAATTGAAAAGAAAAAGAAAAAGAAAAGGAAAGAAAGAGCACTCCCTTGATATAAAGTTACTTACTAATCCAAAGGCTGGCATTAGCACCCCAAGTTCCACTACTACCCAGCAGAGGAAGACGGAGCTCAAAAGGAAAATACAATGACGACATAGAAGTTAGAAAGAATGGGGGGGGCGGGTGCTGAAATTGGTAGTTGCTGCTGCAGCACCTCACAGCTCCAGGATATAAAATGGACCTGACCACCAGAACAGGAGGAGCGGAGCCCAGGTCCCAGAAGAGAAGGGATCCCCATCAAATGAAGAACAGCATACTCAGAGTCAGCTTGGGCTACAGAGTTAGAACAAGACCCTACCTCAAAGAACAAAGCTAAAATAATCAATTAATAGTACTTTAAGCACTCTAAGTAGAAATGGCAATGCGCGTAAGCCTTGTGGATCTTTTTAAGTAATAGGAACAGCAGCAGAAATCAAAATAGCAACCTTAAATGAAAGAGCAAAAGCACGGCTAAGAAGACTGCAAGGTCTTTTTCTTTGTCTAAAGCTTGTTTTTACTTTTCAAAAGGCTTTCACAGGACAGTAAAGCTGGGACATTCCCAAGAAACCCTGAGTGCACTCTAGAGTTGATTTAACAAATACTGACACAGCTGCGGGTCAAAATAGAGATTTCCATAGCACAGTTGAAGTAGCTTGTAAAACTCACCTGTAGGCTTAACTGAATAAAACCCAATGGCCTCTCCTTTCTTCCACAGAATCTTAGCATAGTCAGTACTGCTATGACACAGGAATGGGATCTCATGTCTCTCCATTTCCTGTTTTCTATAAATAATTCGATTGAGAACATACAGAACCACTCTTTCTCCAAGAGTGCTCACCTACAAAGAGATCAAACAGCAGGCAAGCAGTTACAATATGCAGCTACTAGGAAACGCCAATCACCTTGTTCCCAGCTCCCAAAGTTCCTACGCTCATTCAGCGCTTCAGATACAGTCAACACAATCTGAAAATATTCTATTACATAAAATCAAGGCTAATCATTTATAACAAGAACAGCCCACTCCCACAAACACATGTTATGCATGGGATACTACCTTGGAGCAAATTCTAAAACAGCAGAACAGGTTCCAAGGCGCACACTGTCTTGGCCCTCACCCAGTGCAGTGTCTTCAGGGTTCTAGCTCCCCAGATCCAAGGGGTCTCTGTGGCCCCAACTACTGGGCTCCACTCTATACTCTGCTTCAATCCTTTCACCCCATTCCTGCCCCTACATTAAGAAAATTATTTCCTTTTAAAAACTAGTACTATTCCCAGGAGTCTTTCAGAACAATCACCTCATTTCATGAAAGCGGCCCTTGGGAAAGAAATCTTTCTCTCCTTTTTCAGGTTAAACGTTCCTTTACAACTGTCTTTCCATTAGGATATCCAGCCCTTCCATCCACACAGCCCATTGCTAAAGCAGATGAACAAATATGGTGACAGCAGGAAGTCTCTGAAACCCATATGGAGCATACAATGACAAAAAGAGGCCAGCTCCTACTCCTAGAGCCACACCATCGCAGCACTACAGAGCACCTTTGCCTTCTGTCATTAAAATCCAAGACTTCTGTCTATGAAGTCTATTTTCTTGCAAGTGCCCTGAAAGGAAAATAACTTTGTCCTGATTATCTGTGCAGAGTAAGAAACTATCAACTATGTGCACACACTACTCCAAAGATACCCCTGGCAGAGGCTCTCCCGAGCCAAACAATACAAGAAATGGCATAACAGCCTATCTCTTAATTGACAAAGCCACTTCTTCTTCATGCAGCACCAACCAACATAAGACTCCGTCTCACACTGAACTGAAATCTACTTTCCTAGTGGTTATTCTTTGATATTATGCAGACAGACAGAGTACCAGCATTTGAAGACAGCCATGTTCTTTTTAAATCTTACCCCAATGCAACCTAACTACTGAAGAAACAGAGTAGGCCAGTTGAGACTAACTTTGGAATCCTCTTCTTTGGGAGTGCCTCAGACCTCTAATGTCTCTGTCCATGCTTGGCACATTTGTTACAAACAGAGAAGAGTGTGGAGCTAATGTGAGCTTCCTGTGCAAACCCAAGGCTTCTTAGCCTTGTTTTATTTACAATCACTGAAGCCCAACCTTTCTCACACACGCTGCTGTTTCAGTTTGGGATTAGTGGTGTGCGTGTACAACTAATCTTTCTGAAATGTATACATATTACTTTACATTTATTCCTTTTGAAGTTTATTTGTTCCTATTAATATTTTAAGAGACAGTGGCTCATGAAGCCAAGGGTGACCCTGAACTTACTCTGTTGCTGAGAATGACCTGGAGTTTCTGATCCTCCTGTGTCCACCTCCCAGGTGCTGGGATTTGCAGGCACCAGACCCACTTCTTACGGTGATGGGGATCAAAACTAGGGCATGAGCTAGGCAAAACTCTACCAATTGAGATACATACGAAGCATGGTGGTTTAAATGAGAAATGTCCCCCATAGGCTCAGGTACTTCAACACTTGGATCCTAGTTGGTTGCACAATTTGGGGAGATTTAAAAGGTTCAGTCCTGCTGGAAAGGTATATCACTGGTGACAGGCTTTGAGATAATATAGCTTTGCCCTACTTCAGCTGTTCTCTTTGCTTGGTGCTTACAGTTCAGGATGTAATCTCTCAGCTTCCTACTCTGGCCACTGTGTATGCTTGCTGACATGAATCCCTGTCATGAGGAACTCTTCCTTCTGGATCTGTAGGCTCACACAACTCTTCCGTTAACTGCCTTAGTTATGGTATTTTAACAGAGGAAAACGGCTAATGCATCCAGGTTAAGAAGTCTTTGTTTCTGGATTCTGCTTTGCAGAGATTAGTTCCCTCAGTCAACACAGAGACAAAAACAGGGACATAGAGAACAGGTAAGCATGCCATCCATGTCCTTCAGGAAACTGGCAGTGAGACTGAAAGGGGGAAAGTCTTGCAGCATGCCTGAACACCACCAGCTATAACTAAGCCTAAGTGTGAATCCTAGGTTGTAATCTTAATTTTACCATAACATATAAGGCAGAGGAAAATAAGATCTACAACAATAATGTCATTTGCTCACGGTTATATATTTATAAACAATGGTTATTTCCCACTTGTGACTTTACCAACTTTTCTTAATTAGCCAGAATAGAACAACTAATTCTTCTGGGCCACCCCTCACTGATTTCCCTAAATCTCAAAGGTGATACTGTCATATAGATATTGATATTAAAGCTGAACGAAGTCATCAGTCTTATTTTTGGTCTTAAGTCATCCTCCTTTCCCAGGTCATACCTGGAGGCTTCAGTTTCCTCACCTGAGTAGAAGACATTATAAATAGTTGTCCTCTATCCTTTAACTCTCATCTAGATGTCCTCTGTAAGATGCCATACCTGAGTCAGACTTCAAATCTATGGGATATTTGTTTTGTTTATGTATCCTTCCACTGTCCAAGCTAACAAGTTACACTATTGCACAGCTATCTGTATCTATTTTTTTGGCTTTATGCAAGTTTTGAATCCTTCTTCCTCTCTACAGGAAGACTACAAGATTGTATTACAAGGATTGGCAGGTACCAGATGTTCATTCCCCCAGCTGCTATGGGATGGCCTCTGACTTTGGAATCTAAAGGCATAGTCAAGAATAAATACAATATTCAGAAGAAATAATGCTTGGTATATTACTCTCCTAAGACTTATTACTTTCAAGAATAAATACAATATCCAGAAGAAATAATACTCATATTACTGCTTCCCTAAAATCCCTTCCCTTTGAGTCTAATGTCTCTCAAAGTTACAACCTCAAAAGAAAAAATAAGAACAGGAACTACAATACAGCCTATCCGAGATGTCAAAATTTGACACAACTCTTGTTCCTTCCAATTGGTGTGGTTCAAGTGCAACCAGACCAAAAAACTAGCTTCTCCTCTACCAGATCAGAAGCTTAAGGAGACAGCTCAGTCAACCAAGCCCACAGAAACCGTTCTTCTCACCTAATTATTGGGAAAGGCAGGATCATATAAACAAAGGAAGCCAAAACTGAGTCCTGTTTTCACCATAAGAAAACCCAGGAGTTCATTATAACTTTTATATGAAAATGGGAGTTCAGTAACTTCAAAAACTATCATCATTTATAGGGATCACTGAAGAACATGATCTATTACCTGCTTCAGCCCTTCTCTAGAAGGTTCAGATGTTTTCACAATATCATCAACGGCCCACCATTGATCAACAAGGTAAAGTGCCACAGCTAAAAACAGAAAAATGGCCATTAACATTTAAGTCTAAAGCGTTAAAATAGACAGATTGCTACTTGATAAAGATTATATACACACTATAAATTACACCCATTCTCACTTGTTTTCCTTTTCTCTCATGTTTAGAGTCAAATCCAGTATCCCTCACATCCAGCTCTATCGTTCAGCTACAGCCTCTCCTCCCAGGATCACAGTTCTACACTTTACACTTTCATTTTACTTCATTCATTGAATGTTTAGTTATAAGCAACTGAGAATTACATTTTTCTAAAACTAAAATTTGAAAAAAGTTTCTACAATAAATCTTTTGTGTAGTTTCTCAGTAAATTCCTATCAGTCTGAATTAAAGTTCCTCAATTTACAGAAATGAAGCAAAGAAGAAACCTGTGAGTGAATCTTCAGGCGCAAAGAGAGCAAGGACTTTCTGGGTCTGACTGCCACCATAAAGGGGTACAAAGCCCACATTTGACAGGCTAATAGGAATCTGAAATAAAAGATGATTCAAGATTAGTTGAGACTTTAATAAAAATACATGACAAAATACCAAAGGATTTACCAGAATTTAAGCTTTTCTCAATTCTTATTTTAATATATAGCTTCATTTCACAGGAGGTAATATCCCTAGTCTCCTCCAAAAAGTAAAAATAAAAACAAACAAGCAACAATGAAAGCAGGCTTCTCTTCTCCAAGAATTTTATTTTCTCATGGAAAAGTGAAAATTTGTTTCTATAAGTAGTTCTAGACGACAACCATGCTACTGAGTAAAGAGCAAACGTCACTATAAAACCAACTGTAGTTAATATTATCACTAGACTTCCCAAGAGGGACATATTTCATTTTCTAGTAAAAGAAAAGTCAGGTAAACTGATGCTTCAGCAAGATACATGCAATACTTTAACACTGTTTTGCCTTCACTGACCTGGCATCAATCTTCCACTTAGAATGAAGTTAGAGAATTAGAAAATGCTGGTGCAGGAAGTCATTAAACTGCTCTACATCTGAGCAGGTGAGACAGTTCAGTGGGGAAAGGAGCTCGCTGCCAAACCTGATAACCTGAGTTTACCACCAGGTCCCATGTGGCAGGAGGAGAGAGCTGACTGAAAGCTGTCCTCTGATTCCCACGTGTCCCATCTCCCACCATATATAAAATTTTATTTTTTCCACCCATCATTCTGAGACGAAAGCTACAAGGCCCAACATAGTAATAAATCTGGCCACTTCAGTTCATAGTGGAATTTACATGATCCCAAGACTCAAAGAAACACACTTACTGATTACATTTTTTATTTTTCAAAATCACAAAATTTTCAGAGGGAAGAAAAGATTTATGATGGAAAAATGCAATTTTGAGTCTTTGTAACTTTTTAAATTAAAAGACATTTCTAAATTCACAAAATCCAAATCTAAAATAAATTTAAGTAGCACAGCTTTGACATGGTACCTTGTCCTAGCAAAACTAGTAAACTTCGTACTATAAAATTAACTGCAAAAAGAGAAACACTGAGTAATAACCTGTGCATTTTGTCTAAAGAGGTCAGGAGGAGAGGTCAACGGGAAAGGCACTTCACCTAAGTAAGCATGGGAACTTGAATCAAACGGCCAGCACCCACATGAAATCCAGGCACGGCCATTCCTCTCATGCCTGCGTCCTAGCATGGGGCTGGGGACGGATGAATGCTGCGAGTTCTGGCCAGCAAGCCTCACTGAAAAGGCAAGCTTCAGGCTTGGTCAAAGGCCCCGTCTCAAAGGAAAAAAGTATAAAGCAATAGAAGAAGATAGCCATGTCCTCCTCTAGCCTCTGCGTGCACATGTAGCAACGCACACACCTTCAAACACACACACACCCCAAAACCCTGATTTGCCAATTTGTTAACACATTTTACTGGTAGATTTCTGGCAAATATTTCAAAATTGAATGATTTTTTTTTTTACCCTGATATGTAGCTGGACTTCTGAAAGGTTGGTAAAAATCACTGCAGAATGTCTTACCGTAATATCGAGAATAGAAAAACGCTCTGGATTTTCAGGGTCCCCACACCTTAAGTTGGAGAGGTAATCCTCAGCAGAATTTTCCAATTCCTCATGTGTACAGTTAGCCAGCAAATCCACAGGGAATGCCATCCTCTAACAAACATGGAACAGACACACTTAGAATGGATGTCATCTTTTCTTACTCAAAAAACAACTCCCTAATTGTAAGGGGACTTCTATTTCACTATGTCAAGACAGAAAGCTCGAGTCTGTTGATTTAGGTATGTATGGCCAAAACTTTCTAGTATTATTCATTTATATTTCAAAAAAACAGGCAATAAAGCCAGATATGGTGGCTCACACCTAAATCCAAGCACTCTGGAGAGAGAAGCAAAATAATTGGTTAGAGTTTGAGAATATCGAATGTCTTGGACTCCGAGTTCCTGGCCACCCCAGGCTATACGGTATAAGACCTTATTTCAAAACAACAAAATAGGCAATGAAGCAGGAACTGTATGGGTACTTTGTAAATGTGTATACAGTTATAAGACACACATAGGCTCATACACATAAAAACATATATATAAATATACCCTTTACATACACCTCAACATAAAAGTCACTATAAAACACACAGGAGTGGGATAGAGAAGTGGCTGAGCAGTTAAGAAAGAATTCGTGTCGCTCTTACTGGCTCTGGGTCTGGTTTTCCAGAAGCCATGTAGTGGCTCACAACCATCCATCACTCCAGTCCCAAGGGATCCAACACCCTCTCTGACCTCCACTGGTACCAACCAGGTTCCCATGTAGTACACATGTATACAAGTAAAACACATAACAGCAGCCAGGTGTCATCGCACAAGCCTTTAACCCCAGCACTCTGGGAAGCAGAGGCAGGTGAATCTCTGCGAGTTTGAGGCCAGCCTGTCCACAAAGCAAGTACAGGACAGCCAGGGCTACACAGAGAAACCATGTCTCAAAACAAACAAACAAACAAACAAAAAAACAGTACACACATGAAATAAATAAATCTTTTTTTTTTTTTTAATTTTAAAAATATGTGGGTCCAAGAGGTGTGGCACATCACACCTTTTGGGCAGCAGAAGTAGGTGGATCTCTGAATGTGAGGCCCATGTGGTCTACAGAGCTAGTTCCAGGACATCCAGGGCTACACAGGGACATCCTGTCTCAAAAAAAGCAAAACAAACAAAAACAAATAAGGACTGGAAAGATGGCTCAGAGGTTAAGAGCACTGGCTGCCCTTCCAAAGGTCCTCAGTTCAATTCCCAGCAACCACATGGTGGCTCCCAAACATGTATGGTGAGATCTGGTGCCCTCTTCTGGCATGTAGTCTGAACACTGTGTATACATAATAAATAAATCTTAAAAAAAAAAAAAAATTAAAAATGGCAACTTTCTGAAATGACACAAATGTAATTTCAGACATGACCTAAATGTTAGGTCCATAGTTTGATATGTATTTTTAAAGCAAGTTAACTGTAAAATGTAAGCCCCCCAAATAAAAACATAAATCTAGTCCAGCTAATAGACCTACAAACCTGCTTTAAAAAAAAAATCACTATACATGCACAAACATACAAAAATCAAAAATCACTATATCATATACACTCAAAATGGGCGAATGTTGTGGTAAGCAGGACATACCTCATATGAAAATGTCCACAGAAGAAAATGAAAAAACATTAAAAAAAAAAAATCCAGCCTGTTATTCATTTCATCTCAACACTTAGGATGCAGAAGCAGGCAGATCTCTGTGAGTTCTAGACAAGCCTGGTCTACAAAGTGAGTCTAGGACAGTCAGGCTATTATACAGAGAAACTCTGTCTTGAAAAACCAATAAACAAGATGGTCTGGGATTAAAGGCATATGCCATGACATCTGGCTTGACTATTTTATTTAAAACAGTAAAAATAAGCCTAAATTCATCAACAATATAATGGTTCTCCCTAAAATAGTTTAATATGATGTCAATACTAATGAAAAGACCTTTGCCTCTTTTTTTCCTTGAAGCTACTTAAGTTGATTGAAGTTAGTATGAAAAAAGCAAACAAGCAAAATAGCTAGGAAAACCCTTAAAAGTCAGAAATAAAAACAACACTTCTGTAACTACAACATGATACAATCACATTAATGGATGAACAGAACCATGATGTAAAAATCCATCCAAGATCCTCTAAAACTGAGTAGAAAAGATACTTCTATCAGTGGAGAAAGGATTTGGTCAAAGTGATTGTTTCACCATCCTATGATTGGTTTTGCTGACTTTTTCACTCAGAACTGAACTCCTTTAGTACACTCTACTAACCCTACTCAACCCTGCTTCTGTGAAAAATATAAACGCTACTGTATGTGCCAACTAGTATGTTTTGGGTTTCATTCTGAGTCATACAATTTATTTACCTGTTCTATTGCTGATAGACAACTGGGCAATTTTCAGTATTTAGCAATGCTGAATAAACCCACCACAAGAAGGACTACAAAATCTTCTGTTAGACATATGCCCTCCTTTGTTAGGTCTATACAGACATGCTAACTAATCTCACTAAAACCAAGATAAGCAGGCCTTACATTCTGATGTGATGTAACAAGAAATCTATCCAAAGGTAACCAACCCATTAACAAAATATATGACAAGCTACCAAAATACAAGTCAGCCAAACTCAAAGAGTTTCCTCTATAATATGTGGTGTGAATTGTGTAGGAAAAAAGGAGGGAAATAATGTAAAGTCAAAGAAACTTAAGAGATAAACCAATACTATGTATTCTGAAGAGGATCTTGATCAGTGTGCTCTTGAAATTTTTCATGAAAAAAAGGCCAATAAGAAATAAAATTGGAAAAAAAAAAAAAAAGAAATAAAATTGGCTCAGTGGTTAAGAGCACTGACTGCTCTTCCTGAGGTACTGAGTTCAATTCCCAGCAACCACATGGTGGTTCATAATAATCTGCACTGGGATCTGAGTTTCTCTTCTGCTGCGTGTAAAGACAAAGCACTCATATTCTCACACACACACACACACACACATTTTTTTTTTAAAGAAAATTGTGGGGCTACAGCAATAGCTCAGCACTTAGAACCCTGGTTGCTCCTCCAGAGGACCCAGATTCAATTCCCAGCACTAACAGGGTGACTCACATCCATCTGTTACTCCCAGTTCTAGGGGATCCGATACCCTCCTCTGCCCTTTACAGGCACCAGAAAGGCCATGTAGATACAGATGCAGAGAAAGCACTTATACACATAACATTTCTTAAAAAGAAAATTGTGACCTATGACAGTTACTGAGCTACCAGGTTTTGGTTGGTTGGTTTGGTTTTTTGAAACCAAGTTTCTCTGTGTAGCCTTGGCTATCCTGGAACTTGCTCTGTAGACCAGGCTAGCCTTTTACTCACCTACCAAGCTGGGACGCCTGGCTGAGCTACCAGTTCAGAAAGAGGTAAGAACAAAGCTAGGATACACTGTCCTGATCTACAAGTTCCCTGATTCATATGCTTTTCATAGTTTTTAATGTATTTAATGTATGTGTCCACACCATGGCTGGAGAGGACAACCTGCAGGGATCAGCTTCTCCTTTTACGTGGGTACTGGAGACTGAACTCAGGTATTCAGCATGGTATCAGGCTTCTTTACCTGTTGAGTCACCTGGGACCCACCCAACCCCATTTTTATTTAACCAAAACAAAAACTAGAAAGCCTAGCCAGGTGTGGTGACATACACCTTTAACCCCAAACACTCAGGAGGCAGACGCAGGTGGCTAGCTATGAGTTCGAGGCCAGCCTAGTCTACAAATGAGTCCTGGACAGCCAAAGCTACACAGAAAAATCCTGTCCAAAACAAAACAAAACCGAAAGACAAACAAACACTAGAAAGCCTAATGGTAACATTTGTTAACAGTCCCTGGCTTGTTTTGTTGTTAGGCAGCGGGGTGTAAGGTGAGAACAACTTGCACGAACTGGCTTTCTCCTTCATGTTGTCAGTACAACATGCCATCAAGTGCTTTCTGTCTGCTAGGCCATCTTGCCAGCCCCTCAACTCAATTTAAAGAAATCATAAAAGAATTTAAAAAATTAACAGAACTTTCCACTCCTGTCACCACCAAAAAGGAGGGCAAAGAGAGGAGAGACGAGATCACAAGAACTGAAGGACGCCACCTCAGTGGAGTGAGTTCCTCCTGAAAGGGCCTCTGAACTCTTTTCCTACATAGGAGAGACTCACAGTACCGTGATGCACCGCTCAGTGTTTTTTCTGAATCTTGAAGATATGATAAGGAGGCATAATTTTTTATCGCTACCTGAAATTTGGTCTTAAGGACTTTACCACCATGTGCACATTAAACTGAAAATCAAATTTTATATTTATATTTTTAATCAAATTGATTTTAAAAATCAAAATCTATTAACAGAACACTTAAATTCAATCCTGCAATTAGTAAATATAAATGCCTAAAATTCTCATTTTAGGGAAAGAAAAGTTTGTAAAACTATTTGAAAGTAATAACAATTCCCAGACAATTTTAAAAAGAAAACAAACCTTTATGATTTTCGGTGATAGCTTGGCTGGATAAAATGTTATTAGAAAGAAACCACAAAATAAAGTATTAGCTCTACAGTAACATAGCTTAAATGTCATCTTAGGCAATCTTTTTGTTTGTCATAAACTTAAATTGTAAAAAAATAAACTTGGGAACTAGCTTACACTCCATACTGAAAGTAAATGAGAAGCCGGGGGCTAGATTCTGGTTGGGAGAAAGAATACAGCACAGGCAAGTAAAAGGGAGGGGAGGAAAGAAGAGGAAAAGAAAAGAGAAAACAATAAAATGCACTATTTTATGGGCTATTCATTATGACTCTCCTATAGATCAAAGGCAAATGGAATACCACTAAAGTACAAAACAACTCATTCTCCTTCATTCTTAAGACTTAAGATTTCTAAGTGGAAACATAACTTCAGGGTTTGATTTTATTGCCCAGTATTTTGTATACTTGCATATGAAATTTTATCAAAGTGGAAAACAATTCTGTTTCTCGAGTTGGCAAATTAAATGTTCTCAAACTCAAAAGCACAAAAGCACCAAAAAGAAAAAAAAAAACCTTTGAAACTATAACTTATGAATAGGAAAAAAAATTAAAAATAACTACCTCTAAAAACGTAGTAACAATTAAATACATCATTCATCTTAATATGGAAAAAAATACTAATCACGCACACACCTACCTTCTAAAACCTGTGTTTCCAAGTGTATCCTTACAGCACTACTTTCCTTTCTAGCCACTCTCAATGCTAAACTTCATTAAACTTGAAAGTCAGTAGAAACCCTTAAGGCTTATAGCTGTCATAATTTGAATGTTCACATGAGCACCATTTAAAAATATCTCCTAAAGGCCTAAGTTACAGATTTACACCATTTTAGAGAGTCACAATTGAAGAAACTTGAACAGTATCATGCCACTATTGAAGAAGAAAAAATATGGACCCAGGCATCAAAATACAGCTTCCATTATAATTATTTTTATATGCAAATCACACATTAGCATTTTTCATAGCTAATTTTTCTGTTAAACTGTTGTGTTTCATGATCTAGCGTTCTGTACACACACTGCATTAGAAAGAACATTAGAATTGGAACTCCGTGACCCTGGGTCAGCCCCTTTACTGTAATATGCAAGCTACTTACCAATTTCAGGCTTCTACACTCACATTAGTGATTCGATGCAACTGGATAAGAGTCCTAAAGACCTTTTAAACCTCTAAGTTCTTATAACTACAAAGAAATCTTGGTGGGTGACTTAGGACTACATAAACTGCTAGGATTATAATGGCTCCGTCCCACTTTACAAAAGCAGGGAAGATGTGAGGTTTGAATGAGAGAGGGGGATGTTATGATAAATCCCTGGATTCTCCCTCTTGTTTTTCAGCTTCTGTTCTATGTTACATAACTGTAAAGCTGTCAGGTCAAATTTTGTCAAGTACTTTAGGCTCTGCCCATGTAAGGCCTAAACAGATTCCACATGACTGAGAAAGCTGAGTGCAGCCATAAGCCAACTAGCGCATCGAAACACAGACACAGAATGGACAGTGAGGTGTAAAAAGTGTCCACATTAATCTATAAATTAAACCCATGGTATGCTCAGGAATCCTACCAAGCTGCAGAGAAACCTAAACAGGCCTCTCTCAGAAGAGCTCCCAGGTGAGCCCCAGACACTCTGCCTCTATCTCTCCATACTTTCACCCTCCCTAGAGTGCAATAGGAAAAAGCAGAGCAGAAAAAAAGAGCCTATCAGTTCATGTCCCTCTACTTACTGTTGATGAATGCCAGTCACCTGTACCTAAAACCAGAACATATTCTGTATTCGTTCTAGAATTATTACATGATTTCCATAGGTTTCTGCTACTGTTTGGGTACTTCTCAGGAACAGACTCCAAATCAAAACACAACAATTTTTGAGGTGAAAGAATTCTCAGAGAAAACATTCAACCAATCCAAGTCATGAGCATGTCCTGAGTTGCAATCATTTCTTCTTCAAGGACAGGTTAGGTTTCAATGTTCTCAACATCACTCAGAAAGTGAGTTTCTACACTAAGACTCTTTACTCCTCCCTTCCTCCCTCACACGAGCCCTGTACTACATCCTCTCAACTCATGTCTTTGCCTTATCTCTTTTTCAACATCCTTGATGCCGTACATGCTTCCAAACCCGCACCTTCCTCTGAGAGCTAAGCTGAGTGTGCCAATAATGAAATAACTGAAAAGGCTACTACTACCCAAATCCAAACGTTGCTTGGCAGTGCTCAGCAAACCCTTTCTACTTCCTGTAAAAGCTTTACTTACAGTTGAGTAAGGACTGCCTCTAGGTTTGTAGGTGGGTGGATGGAATCTTAAGTAAAATTTATACCTGCTGCCTCCAATAGCTGAATTGCAAACCTTATATTCATTTGACAGAAAACAAAACTAAAAACACATTTTACTTTTCAAGGGCATACACCTAGTAAGCAACAGAGGTAAAGGACTTTAGTCAGTATCTGCTCTTTCTATGACAATTGTGCACCATCTCTAAAAACATAGGCATCAGGGACCTTAAGAGCATCTATCAGTAAAATCCTAAATATAAATACCATTTTCAAAAATATTTTAAGAAATATTCTAACTAAAGCTTTAATTCTCTCTTCATGACTAAGAAAATACTTGGCGCTAAGGAATCATTTAAACCTTCTGTACTGGCATTTTGTATGCTATGGGGTCTACACTGGCTAATGTCATGTGCCCTAAGAGACAAACTGACACCAAAAAATGCCAAATTCTTTTTAAAAAGCCTACCAGCATATATATATATATATTTAAATTATTAATAGTATCAGTATAATTGTATATGCAAAAATCTTAAAGAATATACATTGTATTGCTAACAGTACGGAATCCTGATGGAAAAAAGGAGCCTAAGGAAGAACACACAAGACCATAGATTGCATTCAGAGCCTCCTTGCTCTACAGGCTCACTCTGTAGCTCAGCTTCTCTGGAATGTATGTGATAAGAGGCTGTGCCTTCAACCTACCTTTAAAGGCAGAGTATGAATTTGGGGCTCCATAGTGAAAGCAAAGCAGGACTCATATAACTCAACTAAGACTCAACAATGTTTGAAAGGTATTGCATAATAAGCACTAAATGATTGTCCCCAGGAGTGGATGATAAATCCTGCTTATGAATCCAAAACTATGGACAAGATACAGAGAATGCTTTACACTCCTGACACATTGCGAAGTCTAACAATGACTTCATGATCTTAAATACAGAAAATCAGGAGCTGCAGCTGACACTTCCACTTAAACACTGGCTGGCTCGCTCTGGCTTACTCAACCTGCTTTCTTACAGAACCCAGGGCCACTAGCCAGGAATGGCACCACCCACAGTGTGTGTGGGCGGGTCCCTTCGCCCATAGATTTTTGTGTTTGTTTGTTGTTTCTGTTTTTCACGGAAGGGTTTCTCTGTGTAGTTAATGGCTGTCCTGGAACTGGCTCTCTGTAAACCAAGCTGGTCTGAAACTCACAGAGATCCACCTGCCTCTGCCTCCTGTGTGCTGGGATTAAAGGCGAGCACCACCACTGCCTGGGTTCTCTTTGAGAAAAGATCTCAGCTCTGCAGCCCAACCTAACTAGAACTATGAAGTCAAGGCTGGCCCCAACCTCACAGCCACCCTCCTGCCTCAGCTTCCTAAGAGCTGGATTATAAATGTCATCTATGGTCCCAGCATTTAGCTGTGTTTTCCACTTGAGTCTAAGTAACAGAAATAAAACCAATAAAAGAAATGCAAAGCAAAACCACACTGAGATTCCCTCTCACTCTAGTCAGAAAGGGTCTCACCAAGAAAACAACAAATGGGGGTGAGATGCAAACAAAAACTACTGTGGGAATATACTCAATGCAGCCACTGTGGAAATTCCTGGAAAAAACAAGAAACTAAAAGAGAACGATCATACGATCCTGCCATACCAGTAATTCCTGGTTATACACCCAAAGGAATTTAAGTCAAAGTGCCACAGAGACCAATACACCCAAATGTATTCAGAATCAACCTAGCTACCAACCCACAAATGAATGGGTAAAGAATGTGGTCTATATATACAATGAGGTATTATTCAGCCATGAAGAAGAATGAACATTTATCATTTGCAGAAAAATGGATGGAACTGGAAATGATGACGAGTAAAATAAGACATGTTGTTTTTAATACAAAATCTAGAAAATCTGC
Organism: Psammomys obesus; assembly: GCF_907164565.1. Taxonomy (NCBI): domain Eukaryota; kingdom Metazoa; phylum Chordata; class Mammalia; order Rodentia; family Muridae; genus Psammomys; species Psammomys obesus. Next base: position 3,369,253 of record NW_026596463.1, on the reverse strand, counting down.
TCTCTCAGAGAGGCAGAGAAAGCACCCAGCTGACCTTCCTACTCAGTCAAAAAGTCCCATAAGGAAAAAGCCCTTTCTCCTTCTTCACGGTGTCTTAACTACCCAACTCAAGGTCCTTCCTTCTCATGTTTACTTATTCACTCCCTGTCAACTGGTTGCTTGCTCAGCCTCTTCACCTATGGGGAGCTTTATTTAGCTCTTACTTACAGAAAGCTCTTGGGTATGCGCTAGAGCTGAGGCATACCATAACTACTTGTTTACAATAAACAGGACGCTCTTGGGGGTGAAGGTGTGTGCTAAGGCTGAGCCACACAAGAAACGGGGTTTTCCAGTTCACAATCTTGGGGTTCACAATGTGATCAAATATCCTGCAACAAAGACAGGCTCAAACAGATATCATAGTGTTTCTTCTTACACATAAAATCTTTATTTAAAAAAGACATGAAGCAGGCATGGTGGCACACGGTTTTAATCCTGGCACTTAGAAGATAGAGGCAGTAGGATATTTGTGTATTTGAGGCCAGCCTGGTCTACATATAGTGTTCCAAGCTAGCTAGACTGTGAGACCCCAATTAAAAAAAAAAAAAGACTGTGAGGCAGGCACAATGGCGCAGGCCTATAATCCCAGATTTCAGGGAGGCAGACAGGCAGATCCTCGTGAGTTTGAGGCTAGCCTGGTCTACAAATCAAGTCCAGGACAGCTAAGTCTTCAGAGAAATCCTGTCTCAAAAAACAAAAAACAAAAACAAACAAACAAGGACATAGAAGGGAGACTTTGGGAGACACAGGAGACGTGGGGGAATGAGTCTGGCCAAAGCACATAGTACATACATGTTTGAAAATATCATAAATGAAACCTATGTTTTCAATTAATCAACACTTTTATTTTAAAAAAAAATCAGGACTAATCTAAAGCAAGAATACAGGCACTTCAGGATACAAGAGGTATACTACTATGACTTATTTTCAATTTTAAAAACTTATATTTCCACTGGGTGTGGCACTGAACGCATATAATCCCAGCACTCAGGGAAGCAGAAGCAGGTGGATCTCTGTGAGTTAGAGGCCAGTCTGGTCTACAAAGTGAGCCCAGGACAGCCAAGGATACATAGAGAAACCCTGTCTTGAAAAGCCAACAAAGAAAAACAAAAAAGAAAAGAGAGAGAAAGGAAGGAAACTTGTACTTTCTTTACATAAATACACATACGACTGAAAACAGAAGGTTTTTATTTTTCAATCAGAAATCTATACATTGTGTTTATGCTTTACTTCAAGAAAAATCGAAAGCTTTGGTTGACATAGGATAGATAAAACACAATTTTTAAAATAAGAAAGGAAAGGGCTTGAAATGGCTCAGCAGTTAAGAGCACTGGCTGCTCCTCCAGAGAATCCGAGTTCACCTCCCAGCACCCACATGGCAGCTCACAACTGTCTGTAACTCCAGTTCCCAGGGCTCTGACACCCTCACACAGACATACATGCAAAACATCACTGCACATAAAATAGATATATAAATCAAATTTTTGAGGAAGGGAAGGAAATTATTGCTTAATGTACATCAACAAAATGTTCTGCAAGAGGCACATGCGAGGACATACGGGAGAAAACCAACACTAAGGCTCACTGCGGACACTCAGAAACCCTAACTTCATTAATGACAATACTTTTACTCTCTACGTATGTCATCACATGTAATTCTGCTACAGGCATTTTCAGCTAAGTGTGGCATTACTTTTATGGCTTGGACGTGAAATGTCCCTCACAGGCTGGTGTGTTTAAAATCTGGTCCCCAGAGCTGGAGAGACGGCTCAGAGGTTAAGAGCACTGGCTATTCTTCCCAAGGTCCTGAGTTCTATTCCTAGCAATCACATGGTGGCTCACAACCATCTACAGTGAGATCTGGTTCCCCCTTCTGGCCTGCAGGCACACAAGCAGGCAGAATACTGTATAAATAATAAATTAATAGCTCTTAAAAAAAAATTCTGGTCCCCAGTTGGTAGCACTATTTTGGGAAGTTGTGGAACCTGGCTGGAGAGCAGCTGAGGGTCTGTACAGCCTCACCGTCTCTGCCTCCTGATCTGCCAAGAGGAGAGAAAGCAGTTACCAGTCCACCAGCATGCCAAGCCTCCCTCACACCTTCCATACCATGAGGGACTGTATCCTGTCAACTAGAGGCCAAGACAAATCCTCTTCCTTCAAGTTTCTTCTGGCAGGTATTTTGTCAAAGTAAAGTAACCAATCGACTACACTTTCTGAGCTGAGGAAGCTGAGGCCTCAAGAGTCAAGTATCTTAACAACAACAAAATCAGACAGACGACAACAACAGAGCCAAGTCCAAGCTCAAACTTGCGCTCTCTGCCTTCACTGTGAAAGCACACAGAAAAGGCACACTGTGTAGTGTCAGCTAAGTGCCTCAAATGCATCTAGAGCCAATCTACGCTTACAACACTGTGTGGGACTGGGAGGGAGGGGGGAGGGGGTGCGGCTGGGATACAAGCGAATGACCTGTGATTGAAATAAAATCAAAAAATAAATTAAAAAAAAACATTGTGTGTGTATGTTATTTGGCATGTAGAATTCCTTGCTAGTAAATTCAGTACTTTATACAAAGATATACTTTCACAGATGATATAAAACAAACTATTTTTCCCTTCATTGTGATTAATTCCTAAATTGGACTCTGATTTTATCAAACTATTAATACTGTGACTCTTCCAGCTACCAAAAACATTGCAAACTCCCATATTCAATCAATTTCCTTTTTTTGTCTATCAATTATTTTCATTCTTACTCCTCTCCATGCTGTTATGGGCCAGCCCCAACTGACCTCCTGATACTTAAAAGTCTTCTCCTTCTTGGGTACACAGGACAATGCTTTTTCCCAAGTCTCATTTTTTCCAGCAACTGAAGCCCCACCTATGCACAATCTATCAGGAGCCCTTCCATATGCTAGGAACATGCCTCCCATGCCCTACATCTCAAAAACCTTTAGGAAAAGTCTCATCTACTGTTCAAGACCAAGTTCAACCACTATTATTCCATAAAGCGCTTCTGGTCTTACACAGAATTAATGTCCCTTTTCTACGGCCCTCACCACTGTGCTTAGTGTACTCACAGGACAGGACTTAAGCGTCTGTCCCAGCCATAAAAGTAAGTTTCTGAATTATAGCCTTTACCTGTTTGTCCCCAAGCAAGTCTTTAAGTACTTAATACAGAGAATTTCCTAATTAAGCTATTTTTACACTTCCAAAGTTACAAATAAAGTATAACATGAAACTTGGCACTCTGTAATAAATAAATAAATAAATAAATAAATAAATAAATAAATAAATAAAAGTTTCTAAATTGATTTGTTCCTAATTTGCATTTTCAAAAAATTTATATTTGTATTTTAAGGAACTTTTAATGTTCTAATTCAAAATGCTTCATTAAACTATAGACTTCTCTCAATGAAATGGCCAGTTTCTTTATATCCTACAACATAAGAGATACCTAATGGTTGCTTAATAACTGAAAGCTATCTTTGCTGTAGTCTAAAACTAAACAATATAGCATTCTAACCGAAATCTTGTTTGTTGTTGTTGTGGGTTTTTTGTTTGTGATACGGTTTCTCTGTGTAGCCTTGTCAGTCCTGGACTTTGCAGACCAGGCTGACCTCAAACTCTGAGACATCTTCCTGCCTCTGCCTCTGCCTCTGCCTCTGCCTCCCCGAGTGCTGGGATGACAGGCCTGCAGCACTGTGCGGGATTTCCAATAACCATTCTAGCTGTCTGGGCTGTTTATCCACTCTAATCTAAGAACTGAAAGCCACCGTCAGCAGGATGACTATCATAATCTTTCTAGCACAAAGAACAGATTAGGCACACACTTTAACTCAACAATTATTTTTTGATGTTTTAATGCAAATTCTCAACTTTTACCTGACTACCTTCAAATCATACCTTTCCCTTCATGAATTCCACCCCTGAGTGATGTTGTCTTTGAAAAAACTATAAAATACCTTCTTCTTTTTTTTATTTTCTTATTGAGACCAGAGTTTCTCTGTGTAGACTCTGCTGTCCTGGACTCCTTGTAGACCAGGCTGGCCTTGAACTCACAGAAATCCGCCTGCCTCTGCCTCCCCGAGTACTGGGATTACAGGTGTGGGTCATGGAGCCCAGTTACAAAATACCATTTTACAAATGAGGCATACCAAATTTAGAACTTAAAACTTCAGGGCTAAAGAAACAAAGAAGTACGGTATGTGCCTGAGCTCATCCTGAACAAAACAATCAAGCCATCCCTTCCCCCCCCTTCTCTGCCTCTCCCCCTCCCCCTCACACACACACACACACTTGAAAGCTTAAGGAGAAACATTCCACTTTGATTTCTTAGCCACTTATACTGCTGAGAATCTTAAGCAAACTTCAAGATAAAGAGCACACACCATCATTTCCAAACTCCTCAACAAAACACAACTGTCCCAAGTTTGGGATCTACTCTGCGCTGTATAGTAACAAAAATCAGTGTAAAAGTATCTTTTGATTTTAAGTTTGTGAAAAGATACAATCTTACCTCCCCCTCCCCAAACTGGTCACCTATTGTCCCTTGGCTTACAGTTTTGCTTACTTGAATCTTCTAAACAGAGGCTGAGACTTAAGTAGGAGCCTTTCCCCTCTGCAATTTTGCCTACTGAACAAGCACTAATAGGAAGCATAGGGTTTTTGCCATGGTGGGCAAGTAGGCAATTTTTAGGAGTTCAATTTATTCACACGGTTGAGAGGAAATGCTTGCTTTCCAAAGTAGACATTTTCAGTCACTGGAGGCACTCTACAGGATGGGTACAACCTACAGCTATCTGCTCTCCTCTGCAGATAGCAAAACGACTAGGAACGAATCTTCTGGAACCAAAAAGTACACAGGTACAAGTTCAATTTATGAGCACTGGTGCGGCAGGTGACTCACATGGGCTCACCAAACCGATCCTCTTCACCAATCTAAAGACGAATCCACCATGACAGCCACCATGCCTACGCCTGACTACCCCGTTTTACCATCATTTGTACTGAAGTCTTGCTACTAAGGAACTCCTCTCAAGCTCCTTCCACCACGCCCTCCATTCTAAAGGAGCAACGATTAAAAATAAATACACAGACAAATATGCGAGCCAAATCTATTCCATATTAGTTAATACCTCTTCTTGTAAATACTTCATAGAACAAGATACGGGTTGAACAGATCACCTATAGGTCCTACGATGTGTGGATAAGTAAGTAATAAATGAATAAATAAATTTTAAGGCGCACCAAACCCAGAGCCATTAGGAGATTCCCCCCTTGGGCTCCTGAGTACATATTATGCAACAACCAGAGATCCAGATGTTAATCCCGGTTGTGATGCAATGATAAAATTCAAGGGTATAATCCACTGGAGAAGCTCGTTTACAAAACAAATTTAACCAAGCATTACTATATGCTCAAGAATCTTAGGAAACGAAAACCAACAGTTCGGAGACGATTACATTAAAACTCTTCCTTTGGGTGATCTCGCTGCGTGTCCCTCCTCTCCCAATCCCCTGCAAAATCCTCACGCAGCGTTTTAATTTAGGCTCTAAAAGGTCGGCCCGGAGGGGGCAGGGAGACCTGCATCAGGTGGTTATCTCAGCACGTACTTTTCACGAGCTACCCGCGCAGGTTTCCAGGAGGGAGGCACGGATTTCATCATCCTTTCCCACGCACAATCCTCGTAGTAAAAACGTGAGCCAGACCCCGGAGGCGTAAACCACCGCGGATCTCCATCCTGCCCTCCCCGGTGGCCCAGGCCTCTCCGAGGTCTGCGGGACGGACGGCTGGGAACGCTGGGACACACGGAAGGGCAACGAGAGGGGCTCCGGGGGGCGAAGGCTCCACACCGTACCGGCGGGCCGCGAGGGAGGGGCCGCGCCGAGCACCGCGGGAGCCGGCGGCGCGGCCGACCCGAGCCCGCACCTCCCCCCGCGCGGGGCCCGCTGCCCCGAGCCCGCCCGGGCTCCCCGGAGGCCGCGGGGAGGGCT
>NW_026596463.1:3317083-3362822 GCF_907164565.1 Psammomys obesus | reverse complement strand
CCCGCCCGCCCGCCCGCCCGCAGCTCGGCCCGCTGGCTCGGGCGGTCGTATTAAAGAGTGACCTTGGCTTAGCCGGGAATAGAAGCGCGTAAGCCGGCGGGGCCGCGCGCCCAGCTCGCCGGCCCCTTTAAGGTGGACCTGCGCCGCATCCCCCGTGCGCAAGGCTCCGGCCCCGGCTCGGCCTCTGGAAATTTCGCCGGGGTGGGCGCGGCCTCTGGGCTGGGGACCGGGATGCTCCGCAGACCCGGGCACGCCAGCCCTCACCTCCGCCACCTCCCGACCCCCGGGGCGCGCCGCGGAGGCGGCGGGGTCGTGCAGGAGCCCCACGGCGCACGCTTTAAGTCTCCAGATAAGGACCCATCTCGGCCCTGCGCTGACCTTTGCTACGTGACAAACTAACCTGACCCCAGAGAGCCTGCGCCATCCTCTCCCCCTCCGCCTTTCCCTCACCTCACCCTTTAGGAGACCCACGGCCTTTTGCTAATTACATCCTTTGGAGAAAAATAAGTCCTTCTTTATATAATACATACCATAGTAGCAATAGATTTAGTACAGATGCACAGAAAATAGCATTTGCTTGTAAGACTTGGTTTTTACGTAAACTGAGAAATAAATTCAGCTCTGTTCCTGGGAAGTATTTACCAATCACAACACCGATGTCTTAAGGACATCAATTGATTCTTAAAAGAATGCTTTTTCACGTAGATTTATTTATTTTTATAAATGGACTTTTTAAAAAAAGATTGATTTACTTACTATGCATACAGTATTTAAAGATTTATTTATTTACTGTGTGTACAGATCTCATTCTGATGGTTGTGAGCCACCATGTAGTTGCTGGGAATTGAACTCAGGACCTCTGGAAGGGCAGCCAGTGCTCTTAACCTCTGAGCCATCTCTCCAGCCCCATAAATGGACCTTTTATACCTCCAGGTGCACATAATCAACTTCACATCTGTTGTTTGTAATAACTTATCAGAAATCTTGAATTACACAATTTTTTAGCGAAAGTTAACAATGAATTAATAACCAAGCAAGAATTCTGAATATTGGGTTCCAGCCCATGGTTCATCGTGAATGAGTGGAGTTATATAACTGCTGGATTATCATGTCTAGACCTGTTTGCAAGCAGCGGTCCCCAGGGTAATCTGGTTGCCACTCTGTAAAGTTAACTTTTGTTTTTCCTGCGCCGGCACCCCTCCCTCCGGGTGTTGAAGACCCTGAGGTCTTAACATAAGCCTAGGCAGAGTGTGGCTTTTAAATGACATCAATCAGCAGGAAGCTGCGCCTGGAACACTTATCCCCAAAGCCTGCTCACTGACATAGAAATGGAAAGAAGGGCCCCCTGCACACAGAAAAACCTGCCCTCTTTCATGTGGCAAGTGTTCTCTCTGCTGGGTCCGAAAGTGCTAACTTCCACATGTCTGGATGAGTGAAGCTATCTTAAATTAGGAGACCTTCCACACACTGGGCTTTAAAGGTTGCTGATAAACATGACCCAGAATAGAGGCCATCGGGTTCACTGGGGAAGAATTCCTAACGGGTAAAATGATGGCCAGTGTTTATGCCTGCTGATAACTGCCCCTCACTTTGCTTGTCTTTGTATTAATTAATCAATTATCATAATCATCTTTCCGGTGCGACTCCCCGTTTACATAAGAGGAAACTGAGGCACACAGAAAAGCTGAGTAATTTGCTCATTGTTACACAGCTAATGACCCTGGCCTTTAGATCATACGCCCTTAAGCAAAATTCTACACTATCATCATCTGACTAAAGTTTGCAGCTAACTTTGTATATTCCTGTTTGAACAAATTTCTCATTTAGCACCAAAGAGAAAATTAAACCTTCGGTTAGAAAACTTGTACTCTTTCCCCGGGGGCTAAAAAGATGGCTCCGAAGTTATGAGCACTTGCTGCTCTTTCAGAGAACCTGGGTTCAATTCCTGACACCCACATGGTGGCTCACATATAGTTCCAGGGATCCAGCATTCTCTTCTGACTGTTGTGGGGTGTTCACCAGAGAAGACCATTCAGGCATGGCTTAAGCCAATAGAAAGTCTTTGTTAGCAACTGGCAGCTACACTGGGTGTTCAGGATCCCAGTACAGCACCGAGACTTTCTCAGCATGAGCTTTATTTTTATTTTTATTTTGGTTTTTCCATACAGGGTTTCTCTATATAATCAGGCTGTCCTAGAACTCATTCTGTAGACCAGGCTGGCCTTGAATGCAGAGATCCACCTGCTTCTGTCTCCCAGGTGCTGGGATTAAAGACGTGAGCAGCCCGACTCAGGATGAACTTTCAAGCACAAAACCATACATACTTCAGTTAACAAGAACAAAACCAGGCAGAATCGGAACTACAGAAGCCTAGAAAGGTTAGTACATTTAGAGACCTTCCCAGAATTATAGTCTTTTCTGGGTTCGGTTTTTGTTTTGACAGGTGATGTTGTCTATGGGCTGAGTTTTATGGCCTGAACGTTACTTTCATCATGGAGTCAGTTGAGCTAAGATCTGGAGAACTACTAAGGTCTGAGAGCCTGTTACACTGACCTCCATAGGCCACCAGGCATGCAAGTGCCGTGTATACATATGTGCAGTCAAAACACTCAATGATTTTTAAGAAAATGTGTAAGATTTCCTCTGGGTGCAGAATCTATTAGTGTTTAAAAACCATGTATTTCTTTTCACATCTTTTTAGGGCAAATAGCTCTCCAAACTTTTCTGGGTGAAGAGGAAGGTTCCAACAGTTAAAAGCCTTATTTGTAGTTATCGCATAAATGGAAACAAATACAGTTCTTCAGAAAATAGTTATCATCTTCAACTGTCTGCTCCGATGTTAGAAGGTGAGCTTGAGATTCGTTGTACGAGTTCAGTGTAGTAAGGTCACGGTGAGAAAGTTAGCGGCTGAGGAGCTACAAAGCCTTTAAAACATGGCTAGTCTGTTAACTAGTAACATCGGTGTGGAAATGGGAGGCAAGCTTCTCCTCTTCCTCCGTGCTCCTTTCACATCACAGAGTGCTCTCGGGTTTTCTTCGTCAACCGCTCAGTAGCGGTTGCATGTTTTTGATTTCTGAGTCTAACTTTGAAACTGCGTACTGGGAGAAAAATAAATAAATAAAAGAACCCGAAGAACAGGAAATGTGACGAGTTTGAGAAACCCAGATGCACTTGTTTCTTCACATTTGACTTGGTTAATGAGAGTTTAAGGATCAGAGCCCTCTGTTAAACTGAGCTTTGGATTTAAGAGGAATGGTCTCTGGTACTGTCGACATTGCTAATGAAAGTTTAACTACAGATTTACATCCTTAGTAGATGCTATAACATCCATTCCCGGCTTTGTTGATTTGTAGGGGGTGGAGGGCACTATATTGTTCTGTGTGAGGCTGTGTGACTTCCAGGGAAACTCTTTAACAAACGTCTCTTCACCCCTGATATGGCACAAACAACAGACCAAGGAAATAATTCCACCCTGGTCTAGTTTACAAGGTAAAGCAATGAGCTGACTGAGGTTCCTTAGAGGAGCGTGGGTGAGCGGCAGGCCAGCTTTTAGCCAGTTCCACTCAAAGGGCTCCTCTCCCACAGCTGCCGACTTACCTTAAGCCCTAGGGAGAAGGTTAACTTTTTGCAAGTCTCCTCAGCCTTGAAAGTGGATTTCTTTAGCTTCCTGAGTTTTAGAAGCCTCTCTCTTTCCTGGGAAAGTGAATGATTTAATTTAGAGGAAACAACGGTGGAAAAGGTAGCCACACCCCTACTAAAACTATTTTGCTGCCTGGGGCCATCTTGCAGGTGGGAGAGCTACGAGATGGAGGGATAGCCTATGAGATGTAAACAGAAGATTCTTAGATTTGGCTTCCAAGAGCCACTTTGTCTTGTTTTGTGTTTCTGATTTGAAAAAAAAAGGACAGACTTTACTAGGGTAATGGCACACACCTTTCATCCCAGAACTCCGGAAGCTAAGGCAGGTAGATCTCTTGTGAGTTCCAGGCCATCCTGGTCTACACAGCAAGCAAGCTCCAGGCCAGCCAAGGCTACGCAGAGTCAACTTTACCTTTGACTGTTGTATTATTTCTTTTTACCTGTGCAGGAGGAGCCCTGTTGTCCAGACAAATGCTTAATTTCGGTGCATATTAGCATACCGAAGCACACGCTAGCCTCCAGGCTCTCTCAGCAGCATAAATGCCTATAGCAGAGGCCATGCTGGCACCCTGGCTCTTCTCAGCTCTTCTCACCACGCCCCCACCCTTCCCCAAGCTTCTCATTCTTATACAACCCTGCCATTTTGTTACCCGAATTCTCTCTTCCTCTTTCCCTCTCTCGATCTCCCCACCCTCTCTCTCTTCTGTCGTGGTCACGGTCAATCTACTACTTTCTCTTCCTGTTCTGGACTCTTGCTGATGCCTCTGGCTGTTCTTTCCCTCATATCTACAATAAAAACCTTCCCCTCACCCGTACCTTTGGAGCCATCACGTCCTCAGTTTATACATCTGATGCCAAAACTCTCAGCTTATTATACACATGGCGGTCATTTATGGCCATGAAAACTAAATTCTTCTAAGTATTTAGGGACCAAGCCATGTCAAGGAACTGCAGTGTCAACTTCAGGCAAATGCTTCTACTTTTCTCTGTTGCTTGCCAACAAATGTGATCAGAGCTAATACTCACCGTCAATACTATGTCTTCCATATAGCTAGAAAAAAATACCAATGTAGCTATTCCAGATAATACACCGTATTCTTTGATTTTGCTACTATATTGAGTGTTGTGGTTTGAATCACAGTGTTTTGATCATTTGATTTCTATCTGGTGGCACTGTTTTGGAAAACTGAAACCTTCAGAACGTGGGCAGAACCTCACCAGAAGAAGTTGGGGTGGTCGCTTTGGGTGTTGCAGGCTCCCAAGTTTAAGAAATAAGACCCCAAGACATCTTTTGTCTGTTGTACCCAGCAGCAAGCTCTGCTAAATACTCTCTTACGTAATGGAGCAGAGCCTTTTATACTACTTTGTTTTTCTTGTCTCCAGTAAGTGGTGATTTACATTCTGATTTGGCGCTTTAAACTGCAGGGCAGTGAAGGGAGAAATGTGGTGAAGCTATCAGTACACTCAAGGACAATGCCCAGCTGGAGGGGCTGTTTCCTGCTCTTCTTCCTTCGGCCGGTACAGGGTGGGGGCTACCGTAGGGTCAGGCCTTGACACAACATCAGTCCCAGGTCCTTGATTTGCTTCCTGGGTTCGGATACAGAGTGGACACCCAGCCTACTGCCCCAGAGAAGCATTCTTCCACCCGTAAGATGAGCTCATTCAAGCTAAATTAAAGGGCAGGTTGGTGTATGGGGCCAGGGAAGCTGCCCTGCAGGGGGAGACTGAAAAGTGAGGAGGGGAAGAGAAAGGTGGGGACAGAGGGAGGGAGAGAAACAGAGAGAGACAGAGAAAAAGCAAAAAACCAAAATGTCTGGATTACAGAGGAAAGCTCCAAGCCCTGGGTTAGAAAGTTCAAGGCACATGGCGAGGTATGCCAGCCAAGCTGTGTAACAAATAGGGACCGAGGGATGCTGGGAGAACCTGGAAACCAGGTCCTCTTTGGTTAAAAGAAGGGACCTCATCTACTCGTCCCGTATCTGAAGCCCAACAGCCACCATGCCTTTCCTGCCTGCTGCCGTATCTTCCCTATCAGGATCTGACCAAATCCCTTCAGAATGGTGAGCCAAAACAAACTGTCTGCCCCCTGGCTTGCTTTTCTGAGGGTATTCTATCCCAGCAACAGGAAAAGAAACTAAGCTGAGTGGGACACTGTCTTACAGAATGAGTGCTGCACTGCTCACCTGCCTGCTTCGTCCTGATGAGGACAGTCACAGCAACTCCCAACTACAGAAAGGATGCTTTGCCTGGACACAGCTGAAACTCCACCTCAGCGACTTCTCTCCCCATCCCTGCCCTCTGTCCTACAGCTGCTGGAGATCAAACCCAGGTACCAGGAAAAGGTACCACCAAGCCAGGTTCTTAAACAACAGAATACAAAAGTAACTGACTAGAATGATTCCTTTCCTTGGTGCTGTAACTCAATACTTGACAAAAGTTATGTAAGGAAGGAAGGTCTTATTCTCACTCAGTCCATCGTGGCAGCGAGAACTTGTGGTGGCTGGTCCCGGTCACAATGAAGCCACAGCCGGGAAACCCCTGGTGCTCTGTGATAGGTATTCGCTCTGCGATGAAATGAGCCAGTTCAAGCCAAATTAAAGCATCATATAAAAGCAGGTTTAACGGGAGCAGCTCTCAGGCGGGTTCACTAACCTCACAGGAGGAGGTAAGGGGAGTCGCCAGGGGTGGGGGTCAGAGAGAGAGAGGAAAAGGAACTGAAAGGTCTGGGTTTTATTGTAAAGAGCCTCTAGGGCAGAGGTAGCCCAGCCCCTGGTTCCCCTCCCGAAGGAGACTGCACGTTTTTTAAAGGATGAGAACACAAGGCCAGGGGGATCTGGGGGGGGGGGGGCTCCTGCAGTGACCAATCACATTTTGGCACAAGGGGTTAAACAAGGGGTGGCTGGATCTTTCCAGGTCGCCTGCAGTCACAGCCTCTTTCAGGAAGAGAACACCTATCCTGTGGAGCTAGAGCTGTCTGATCAAGTCTGAGAACTGCGCTCAAGCCCCTGTGAGAGCAGTGTGGACTCCTAACTGTCTCTCCAGCCACTCCTGCGCGACTCTGGATCAGCAGTTCTCAACATGTGGGTTGAGACCCCCCCAGGACTGAATGTCAGATATCCAGCATATCACATACTTACATCACATTTCATAACAGTGGCAAAATTACAGTCATGAAATAGCAATGAAATAATTGTATGGTTGGGACTCTGCACAACTTGCGGAACTCTATTAAAGGGTCACAGCATTAGGAAGGTTGAGAGCCTATCAAATTGACAGTATCAGGCATCACAGTGACCTTCATCTGATTGGTGCTTATTTCACACCTCATTTGCATACAAGAACAGCCAATCTTCAAAGAGATCAAGGCTCCTTGTTCTGAGCTTTGCTTGGGCTGCTGCCTCAGGCATGATCTGACCCAGGCTTCCACTGCTCTGCCCATTCTCCCCCCCCCCCCCCAACACACACACAGCCTGTAGCTGTCCTGGACTCAGTCATGCTTCAGCTTCTAAGACTCCACGCTGGTGCCACAGACAGAATTTGTTCCTGCTCTAGAACAGACTTCCTGCTACTGTTCTGAGACCCACCTCTCCTGGAGAGATGCCACTCCCGGCCCTGAGATCTGTGGGACTTGTAACAATTCTCAGGGCTGTATCATTCCTAGGAGTTATCAGCAAGCTGCTGGCCAGCATCCCACTGCCACCAAGAGTTCAAATCTTTATCTTGCACCGTTTGTCCCAGTTTGTTTTCCATTACTGTGACCAAAAGCAACTTGGGAGAAGGAAGGGACTTACTAATTTCAGTTATGCCTCCCTCCCCCACCACAGTCCATCACTGAGGGGAGCCAGGAACTGAAGCAGAGATTATGGAGGACAGCTCACTGGCTTGCTCCTTGTGGACTGCTCAGCTTGCTTTTTTATACACCCAAGGACCACCTACGCTGGCCTGGCCCTCCTTGAACTTTTCTTTAATGTATGTGGATGTGTATTTTGCCTAAATGTACATCTATGCAGCAGGTGCATGCCCGGTGCCCACTTAGGCCAGAAGAGGACATCAGATGCCCTGGAACTGCAGTTACAGATATTTGTCAGCCGCCACGTCGGTGCTGGGAACAGATCCAGGTCCTCTGAAAGAGCAGGCGTGCTCTTCACCACTGAGCCAACTCTGAAGCCGTGCCCTGCTGCATTTAGTCACCCTTGCTTCATGAGTATGTGGGGGGTGTCATTTCCTTGAGCCCGGGCCCTTTGAGAGTGGCTACAGCACTTAGAAATATGGTCCCCTTTGCCCTAACTATTAACTGCTTGTAACTCCTGAGGTCGGGGCCGGACTTTAGATCCTATCCCACCCACCCGCTCCACCCAGGAAAGGATATTGAGGGCTCACAGGCTTGTGCAAGTTGCCACTGCCACTCAGAGTTCCTGAGGTGGAACAGCCGAGCCAGGTCAGAAGACAGGGTTTCACAACACTCCTCCTCACCTTCCAGCTCGTGCAGCCTCTCTGCCCCATTTTAATGTGTTCTGAGCTTGGAGGGGTTATCCAGATGCTTCATGCCACACGGAGCGCCCCGCACTCACTTATTCTAAGCACTTTGACCAGTCACGAGTCTCTACACTAATGCTTGCCCTCTGCACACAGAAGACTCTGCCCAGGGCGCAGAGCAGCACGATCTGGACCCGTCTTTTGAAATGTCTGTTATATAAGGCCGTGTGCCGAGCAGGCCCTGAGACAGAATTTTGTGATAAGCAGCACGCACAGAGTCAACAGGAAGCTGGCCTATAATGTCAAGAAACAGAGACAATAGTTTTATAAAGAAAGTCCTACTCAGCCATTGTAAGGAGCCCTAAGGACGGCAAGGGGGAAGGAGTTGCTCATCAGATGTGTGTGTGTTATAGAGGGCAGTCTGGTGAGGTGACAGTGAGGATGAAGAGAAATACATGGGTCCCGGAGCTCAACGGTGGAGCCAGCAGGACTTAGCAAAATGTGTAATGTAACATAAGCAGTCCCACTAGGTTTCTGGCTTGAGCCAGTGGCTAAATACTGGCACTACAGAAATAGGAAACATAAATCACTGCAGATTGGTAGATGTGGGAGGGTGTTACTCATGAACTGTGTTTGCGTTTGCTGAGCATTTTTTGTTTTTTTATGTGTTGTGAGACATCGTACGTCTAAGTGGAGACGTGTGACATAGTTATGCCTCAGAACGGGGCTAGCGGGAGTCGTATGACCTTAAGAAGACAGACTGTCATCAGCACTGCCATGGCAAACTGGAACCATGAAATGAGGGAGAGAATGGGAGGGAACCCACGGGTCAAGACAAAGGCTCAGGAGAACCAAAGAACGCATGCACGGAAGCAGAAGTGTGGCAGAGAGGCTGCAGAAAGAATGTCCATGGAAGCCAGAAGTGAAATACTCCCTTCAGAATTATCCCTATCAGCCAGTGAAAGGCGAGCCGTGAGCCTTTCACTGGCTGATAGGCTCACTAGCCGTGAGCCTTTGAATGTGTGTTATGTGGTGGTTTGAGTGAGAAGCAGCTCCCTGAGGCTCATGCATGTAAGCGTTTGTTTCCCTGTGGGTGACAGGGTAGGGGGATGGTGGAGCCTTGCTGGAGAAAGCATGTATCTAGGCAGCAGGCTTTGAGGGCTCATCACCTCCCTCCCTCCCTTCCTTCCTTCCTCCTTTCTTCCCTCCCTCCCTCCCTCCCTCTCAGCCTCCTCTGCCACAAGGACTCTATCCCTCTGGAACCATAAGCTAAAATAAAGATTTTTTTTCCCCGTTAAAGTTGCATTTGGTCGTGACATTTTATCGAAGCAACAGAAAATAGCTAATGTAACCTGTAATGGGAAAATATTGGTGGTAGAGAAAGGGAGAAGAAACCTAATTAAGACATTGTTGGTATAGCCACACAGTAGAATGTTGTGTGGTTTAAATCACATTTCTGAAGAATGACATGAGAAAATTTTAAGTCAGAAAGACATCCACTGAAAATTATGATTCCATATTTTTATTTTAAAATAATGCTTAATAATATATGTGTTAGGCCAATCACAGTAATTGTTGTATGCTTGTAATCCCAGCACTCAGGAGGCAGAAGCAGGAGGATCAGGAATTCAGGGTGAAGCTTTGAGGTCAGTGAGTTTGACCTACTCTACATGAGACCCTCCACACATACACACACACAACGTCTCAAACAAAAGACAAACAGCAGACAAGGTAAGACACAGAGAAATTACCTTTTATGGCTGTGACAAAAATATTTTAGCAAACCAACTTAAAGGAGGAGAATTGCATTTTGGCTCACAGTTTGAGAGATTGCTGTCCATGGTCACGTGGCCTCCTTGCCCCTGGGCAGCTGTGATCCAGAACAGCATGGCCGGGAGCATGGCAGAGCCTTCCGTTGACTTCTTCCCCGGGTGGGAAGCACAGGGTGGACGTTCCAAGGCCACCCCCTCGGCCATGTTTGCACTGTGAATAGTATACTCTTCTTCTCCGCGCTGAACATGTAATCCTTTTACAATAAGAACATTTTTCATTGTGTTTCAGTTAAGAAATTTGTGGTACAAGCCAGGCATGGTGGCCATGCCTTTAATCCTGGCACTCGGGGAAGCAGAAGCAGGAGGATCTCTAAATTTGTGGTGTGTATCACGTAGTATGCAGCGATTAAATGTGCGGATGGAGACTGAGCAGCAGCCGGGAGGAAGTCTGTGTGTGCTCTCACTCTCAGTCATAGCGGTTCTGCCTAGGTGACTTCATAGAGTGGTTGAAGGTGAAGTCAGGCAGGAGGGGTGGGGGAGACGCATAGCATTTGTAGCTGCTCAGTGGGGAAAGAGCAGAATGAATCCAGGTCTGGATTGTGACCTGTGGGGAAGGGAGAGGGCGGGAACTGGGCTAGAGCAGGGACAAGCGAACACTGCTTATGAATCCTCTCTGGCTGTTCCCTGGCATTCATCGTCAGGCATCTCCCTGCCACAGGGACGAAGAGGAGGAAGCCCCGCCCTTCTTCGTGGTGATAGTTAAGGAACTGCTTTCCAGGCCTTGGAAGAAAAGGTCACCAGATACTCTGAAGGCCAGAAGGGATTTATACTTCTAAGATGTTTTAAACAAGTGCTCAGAAGAAAGGATATTAAGGGCCTGTGGCCAGGTATTGCTGGAACACATGGCACATTCTTTTGTCAGCCCTGAGCTTTTCTGGACCTAAACTCAAGGTGTCCTGGGTCATCCCGGGAACACTGCCTTAGGCAGTTCCCGAGAACAATGCCACAGCTTGGTCCAGTGTCTTAGGGCAGGAATCTGGATGGAGGTATTTGTGCCAAGAATCTCAGTTCTGATTGCCAAAGTATCAGTCACAAACACGCTCAAATGCAGACAGACCCAGGACAGCTGAGTAGGCCCTCCTTCTGTTCAAGGAAGTAATGTCTGCTTTAATTGTCCCTGATGACCCAGCAGAGCCAGCTCAGAAGAGAGATCCTGGGAGCATATGCCACACTGTCCTTGTCTGCACAGGCAGGGGCTCACACAGGGCCACACAGCAGAGGGACACAAGACTGAGCAGCAGAGGGCTAGTTAGGAGCGTTGACCGCCCTTTCAGAGGACCCAGGTTCAAATCCTAGCACCCACACGGCAGCTCACACATGTCTGTAATACAAGATTGGACACCCTCATACAGACATATATGTAGGCAAAACACTAATGCATATAGAATAAAAATAAATAAATTTAAAAAATAAAAAGAATGCTCAGCAGACCTTCCTTCGTGCTTTTGGCCCCAACATGTGTGAGACATGCTTCTGACCTGGCTGCTCACAGAAGTACCTGCTGCTGACCCAGGCACCCTTTAGGCTGCTGTCACTCTCATGAGGCAGGAGGCTTTGACGGTACAATCACCTATGAT
Organism: Psammomys obesus; assembly: GCF_907164565.1. Taxonomy (NCBI): domain Eukaryota; kingdom Metazoa; phylum Chordata; class Mammalia; order Rodentia; family Muridae; genus Psammomys; species Psammomys obesus. The sequence continues at coordinate 3,351,298 of NW_026596463.1, read as the reverse complement.
GGGGCATTCTAACCAAACATAACTCACTAGAGTTAAAAATTAATTTTAGCACGTTAGTTTGTGTTTCGGTAGCACGTTGCACCCTTGAATGTGCCACGTGAACACTGTGACAACCACGACTTGCAGAGGTCTCACGCTTCAAATGTCTTCTGCTGTGGGAGGCTTCAGACTCCCGTCCGGTCCATCCATCCTTCTACATGTCTCACACCCTTTACCACTCAGCACCCTTTACCACTTCAGAATGTGGCCACACAGAGGGTGGCTGCGTTCCTGCTTGACTTTCTCTGTGTCACTTAGTCACTGGAGAAAAGATTTAACTGCCGTGCTTTGTCTGGTAGGTAGTGCTGGAAGTGAATATGCTATCACAGAAAAATAATACAGACAGAAGCCTCAGAGGCCATCAAAAACGTAAGCAAGGCCCCCTTTGATTCAACTTCAAAAACAAAAGCAGACGGGCAAACAAATGCCTCTCTGAACACAGTAGCTCAGCTAAGATAACTGGAGTTAAAAATGAAGCATCGGGCACTGGAAAGGTGCAAAGGGGAAAGAGAGGGACAGAGATGAACATTCAAGCATATGCAGCACACCCAGAGGGGAGAAAAGCAGCCTGCCAAGGAAGGCTCAGGGTAGGACGCTCTGCCCCCATTCGAGGGCAGGAACAATGCACAATGCCTCTCAGTTTTTCAGCCTGGCCTTGGTTTGAGAAAAATCCTCCAGTGGAACTGATTAAAGCTGGGATGGATGGAGGGGTGGGAGGGGCCATCAGTGAGGGAGCCAGCTGCCTTGGCATGCTTGTGGTGCAGTTTCCCAAGCACCAAAATGAAAAAATGCAGGGTTTGGGGTTTCCTTTCTCTAAAGGGGGACATACTAAGGGGTCTAAACTGTGACCAAAGAATCTTCATTTTTTTAAAGCTTTGAAATTGTAATCCTGTTTATTATGATTGCACAGAGAGGGGCCCATATTGCAGGGTGTGTATGTGGAGTCAGAGCACAACTTTCAGGAGTTACTTGCCCCATTCCTCCCTCTGTGGATTCCCAGGCTTGAACACAGGCTAAACTTGTACTCTCTGAGACATCCCACTGGCCCAATTTCACTTTATTTTTAATTTCTACACATTTATAGCATAATTTAATTATACTTATTTATGAGGTATATGTGATTCTCTGATACATACACATTGTATACTGATCAAATCAAAACAATTAACACATCTGTCACCTTAAGCCCTGTTTTCTCTGTGGTGAAAACATACATCTTTTAAAAAAAATTTAATTACATTTTTATAGCCAATGGAGGCATACACCTTTAATCCTAGGGCAAAGGCAGGTAGGTCTTTTGTGAGTTCAAGGCTAGCCTGTTCTACTTAGTAAGTTTTAGGATAGCCAGGGCTACATAATGGTCTGTCTCAAAAAATTATTACATTTTAATTGATATATCTGTTTATTTTGTGTGTTTGTGTGCGGTGGACTTGTGCATTGTCAGCTTGCACTTGTCGGGGTCAGAGGACAATTTGCAGGAGTCAGTTCTTTCTCTCCACTATCTGGGTCTCAGGTTCGGCAAAAAGTGGCTTTACCTGTGGAGACATCTCACCACCCTTCTGTTGTTTAAAAGAGGGAAAATCCCAAACGTTCTATTTTACCAGTACTTGGAAGCCAGATGCAGAGGTGAAAATCTGCTAGTACAGAGAGGCAGAGAAAGTAACCAGCTAATCTTCCTTCTCATCTCAGGTTTGGATGGAAAAACCCAAAGGCTCACTAGCTCAGCCTACAGCCCAGAAGCAAAAGGACAAAACAAAACAAACAAACAAACAAAAAAAAAAAAAAAAAAAAAAAACCCAAGGCAGAAGGCTTGCTAGCTCAAAGCCCAAAAAACCCAGGGAGCTGAGGAGCTGAAGCCTAAGCTAAAGCCAGAGCTTAAACTAATCCCTTTCTCCTTCTCCACACTGTCTTAATTCCCCCTCAATTCAAAGACTCTCCTACTCTGTAATCCCTGTCAGCTGGTTTCTTGCTCCTCCTCTTGACTCAGGGTAAACTTTATTAAATCCTGTGTACAGAAAGCTCTTGGATTAAAGGTGTGTGATAGGGCTCAACCACACCAAAGAAACAGGGTTTTGCAGTTTAAAATTTTGGGAATCACAATGGGATCAAATAGCCTACAACACCCTTTGAATTTTCTGTTCTAGCTAGTTCAAAATATGCAACACATAATTATTGCCTGTGCTCACCCACTGTGCTAGCACATCAGAACATAACCCTCCTATCTGTCATAAGCCAACCTGTGCTAACCTTGAAAGATCCAGCCTCACCCTGAGTTAAACATAGCTAACGCCATTTTGTGAGACACCACTGTTTTGTAAAACTCTGAAGGCCAGATGAGAAACTGGAAAATTACTGAAAACACCCAGCTGTGTCACCCACTTGGGATATTTGTGGTCAGGCCGCCCCAATTGAGCTAAAAACAACTTGTTATGACCACCCTCATGAGATATCTGTCAGAGACTGCTCCAACTGAGATAGGGAAAGACAAAATAACAGGTGGCGGGCCACGTCAGGGGGTCATCATAACCCCCCTGACCACCCAGCTCCTGGAATCTTGGTGCCCCTGCCAAACTTTGACGCAAATTGTGGTCTCATGAAAATGTACCAATCAGCCCCCTATAACCATGCCCTCTCGCTTCTGTATCAGTGCTTCTGCTCTAAAACCCTATAAAAACCCCAGTTTTTCCCCAAGGAGGCGCGCAAGGTTCCTCCCGAGTGACCTTGCTGCCCCGAGTACTCGCGTATCTAAATAAAAGCCTCTTGCTGTTTGCATCCGAATGGACTCGTTGTTCTTTGGGAGGGGGTCTCTCTGACGGAAGATACCCTCCGGGGATCTTTCAACCTCACCTACTTTCTCCTCAGCCTCAGCTGGCCGGTGGCTTACTCTGATTCCTTGAGACCAACTGGTTTCAGTGTAGGGAAGTGAGGTCACGCCGTGGCAGCTTGCTTCACATGGATCTGCACCTCTGTACCACGGGCACTAACTGCTTCCTTTATCACACCTGCCTCCTCTTCACACTGGGGGTGGAACCCAGGGTCTCAACCATGATAGACTCACTGTACTGTATCTCCAGCCCTCTTCTTGCTTTTTCTTATTAAGTTGCCAAAGCTGGCCTTGAACTCACTCTGTAGTCTAGGTGGCCTTGAAGATGAAATCTCCCTCCTTAGATTTCTGAGTAGCTAGGAGTACAGGGCTGAGCCCTGAGATCCAGCTACCAGAACTATACATTTGGTGAAAAAACTAAACTGAGACTATAAGTCTGTGGTAAAATGAGAGTACCCTAACTACTGACTTTTCCCGTCGATTCTAATAAAAGACAAGTGTTCATAAGGAAATAAATGCATGAGGTCTCTAACACAAAGCACAGAGTTCCTTGAAACTTTGCTATGCAGCGACCTGGGTAGCTATGCTGGTTACTGAATGTCATCTCTTCCTGAACGATGTTAAAACACTTGAACGCACTAACCCTCCCATATGGCATTAGTGTTACAGTCATTTTTATAACTGTGCTGGTTTCTCTTAGTCTTAACCCAGCTATCACATAAATAATTGGGGCTATATAAGCTTGTGTATAATAAGCTTCACAACACTACAACTGAGCAGTTAACCCTCTAGGCTAATCTGGTTTCCTCCCAGCGTACATCGCAGGATATTGGCACTTCGTAGCTTTTCTGCTGAGCTCTCCGCTGGCCATCTCCTGGACTTCTGCCCCTAGCTCAAGGCCCTGGTTGAATTTCCTCTTCTCTAACTCTGCCTCCTCGGGCTAGCAGGAAGTCCAGCCCTATTCGCTTTCCTGCTCAGTGATTGGCTGAAAGCTGCGTTGTTGACATTTCAGAGGACCATTGGGGAGCAGAGCTTATACTAGTTTAAGACAGGAGATTCCCAGAACGAGGCGTGCAAGCAGGTGTCGGGGTACAGGAATCAGCATCTGAATTATACGATAACCTCATGCCTACATATTAGGAGGTAAAAACGAGAAGAATCAAATGAGCCCATAAGGATGCAACCCTCATTAATAGGACTGGTGCTCACATAAGAGTGCTCTCTGCCGTGTAAGGGTGTGTGAGGTAGACAAGGTATTCCCGGAAGAGAGTCCAACAAAATCCCACCCCGGCATCCTGATCATAGACTTCCAGCAACCAAAACCACGAGAAATGCACATTTAATCTCTGTGTCCTCCCTTCCCTTCCTCTTCTTCCTCCCACCCCTTTTCTCTCCAAGGCCCAGATATGTAGCTAAAGAGGGGCATGAACTTCCGAGTCTTTTGTCTCTGTCCCAAATGTTGAGGCTGTAGGCGTACTGCTGTGCCTAGTTTATGCAGGGCTGGGCTCAAGCTCAGGCCCACACACGCTAACAGTGACCTCTCCCAACTGAGCTCTGTCTCCAGCTCCTTGTGTAAAAAGCACCACGATTCATTTCCCCCCTTCTACAGATGGTCACTGTTCTGGGGTAGAAGCCAGGCCTCATGCTGGCTCGGCAAGTGGTCCACCCCTGAACTATCTTCTCAGCCCCTCTTGGAGATCCTTAAGTCTCATTAGTGAGCACTCACTTACGCGTTATGTTTGTCAGTTTCCTTTTGTTAAGTTATGGTTGTTTCGCCTCTTTTCCTCTTGTATCAAAGAGATGTTTACTTTCTTAAAGTGGTCTGTTGGGTTTTGTTTGCCTTTGCTTTTTTTTGAGACAGGGCCTTGCTATCTAATTCCAGGTAGGAGGCTTCAACCTTGTGATGAGAGAGCGCATCTGTGTATGTGTGTATACTGTTTGCATACATGTCTCTCTATGTCGGTGTGCATGTCCATTCAGAGGATGAATACCAGGGCTCTACTCTATTTCTCTTTCCCTTGTTCTCCTGAGACAAAGCTTCTCACCAAAACTAGAGCCAAGGTGACAGCCAGCGTCCAAGCTATAGGCACTGGCGCCATTGGGACCACTCAGGTGTTTTTGGTGGTTTGTTCATTTATAATGTCTGTACTGGGGATTCAGGATCTCAGCCCTCATGCTCCTACATGGAGTGTTCTCACCCACAGAGCTATCTCCCCAGCCCCTTAAATGTCTTTTTATTAAATGATTACTTATTGAGAATCTATATTTAACATACCAAATCCTGCGTTAGAACCGTGAGACTTTTTTTTTTTTTTAACGGCTAGGTAACACCTCTTAACTTCAGTATTACCATAGTATGGTTAAAAGCTGTAGCAAAGGGGTGGGTGGGCTGGCATACATCTTTAATCTCGGTATAAGGAGGGAGGTAGAGACAGGTGGACGGACCTCTGTGAGTTTGAGGCCAAGCTGGTCTGCATACCAGCTTTGATGCCAGCCAGGGATAGAGTGTCTCAAAAATTATAACTTATAATAATTAGTAGAAATACCATTCTTGAAGAAACAACATGGTTTGGGAACACTTAGGACCTAACTCCAGCAAGGCATCCAGGAATAGGGAGGTTTTAAGAAAAAAATCAGAAGCCGGGCATGGTGGCATACGTCTTTAATCCCAGCACTTGGGACACGGAGTCAGGTAGATCTCTGTGAGTTCCAGGCCAGCCAGGGCTCTGTTACACAGAGAAACCCTGTCTCAAACCAATAAAAGAAAAGAAAAAAAATCAGGATTTGAACTCAGTCTTGAAAGGATGAGAGGCAGTTTTAATGAATGGAGGAGTTAGGGGACTGAAGCAAAACCTTAGCAATAAAGTGCACAGAGGGGCTGAGGCATGGATGAGTTGGTAGAGTTCCCGACCAGCATGCACAGAGCCTGGTGTGGTGTCACATACCTGTAATCCCAGCGCTGGAGAGGTGGAGGTGAACTGTCCATTGGAATCTAGGTCATTCTCAGCTACCCAGCAAATCCAAGGCCAAAGTCTACAAAACTCACACCGCATTTTCCCCTGCAGCTACCACAATGGCTCTTGCCTGCTCTCCAGCCTGTCTTCCCTCTTACAGCTCAGCCACACATGGCACCCACCCCTTATGCCAGCACTATTACCTCGCTCCCAGATTTCCAGACAACACTGGACATTTTCATACTGCAGAGTCTGTCAGCCTGCATGCATATAATAATCTCTTTTTGTCTTTTAATTTTGGGTGTACGGGTGTTTTGCCTGCATATTTCCCTGTGCACCGCATGCATGCACTGCCTGTGGAGAGCAGAAGAGGGTATTGGGTCCCCGGGATTGGGGTTACTTACAGACAGTTGTGAGCTGCTCTGTCTGTCTGTGTGCCCTTGGAGCAGAAACTCACATTTTGTAGGCATGTGTTTAGGAATGTGGCCATGGACTTAGGAGGTGAGAGAGTCTTCCCCCTATTAGATGAGGCTACAGTGTTTCTCAGTGAGCTAATACTCCAATCAGTCACAAGTTTTTGTTTGCTTTTTTTATTATGTATACAATAATATGTGCGTGTATGTACACCTTCATGCCAGAAGAGGGCACCAGATATCATCACAGATGGTTGTGAGCCACCATGTGGTTCCTGGGAATTGAACTCAGGACCTTCATGAAAGACCAGCCAGTGCTCTTAACCATCTCTCCAGCCCCAACACTCAGCATTGGACCAGTAGCTGGTCCTGACAGGCTGAATGGGACGGCTGGCTGAGTGGAATGCTAGCCCATGATTCTATTCTGCATGTCTCTGATTTGTACTGAAAATTGGCATGTTCTTATTAGCTGCTTGAATTTTCTCTTCTTTGCACATCCTTTGTCCATTTCTTTTTCTGTGTGCATGTGTGTATGTTTGCGCGCACGTGCAGGTGTGTATGTGAAGGCCAGAAGATAGCCTCAAGTATTATTCCTCAGGGCTGTTTTTCTTTCTTTCTTTCTTTCTTTCTTTCTTTCTTTCTTTCTTTCTTTCTTTCTTTCTTTCCTCCTCCTCCTCCTCCTCCTCCTCCTCCTCCTCCTCCTCCTCCTCCTAATGTGTGTGGTGGTGCACGCCGTTAATCCCAGCACTCGGGGAGGCAGAGACATGTGGATCTCTGAGTTAAAGGCCAGCTTGGTCTACAGAGTGAGTCCAGGACAAGCAGGGTGACACAGAGAAACCCTGTCTCGAAACAACAAAAGGGGGAACCACACGTGGAGTGAGCTACAGACAGAAGCATCTCTGCCTTCCCTGTCCACCTGGCCCCCCTTGACCAGGGGTACAGTTGGGGGCAGCCTTGGGAGCTGGAAAAACGCATGAAGATGGAGTCATACCCAGACCTGAAGGGCCGAAAGGTCCTGGCCGCCACACTCAACTTGAAGGAGGAGCAAGGTGAGCTGGTTCTCCAGTGTTCCTTGGAGCAGGAGAGAGCTCCCCCTTTGCCCCGCTGCAGCAGTCCACCCGGGACAACACCTCTTCCTGTGCTTCCCACAAAGGCCGCTGCTGCCGGCCACCGAGCTGGACATACAGGCTCACTCCCGTCAGTCCCTCGGAGTCCTCAACTGGCTGTGAGCACAACTGCCGGTTCTCGCTGCCACACGGGGCCACTCCAGCATGTGGCAGCACCACCCTTTCTGACTCCTCGCTGCACCAAACTCACCAAAGTGCTGGGTGCTTTCCAGAGACTCAGGGTCAGTGGTTCAACACGTCGGTGCCAAGACAGACAGCGCTGGACAGAAATGGCACGGCAGATGGCAAATGAAGCTTAATCTCCAATCGGGGCTTCCCATGGACCCTGCAGGACCACACCCACAGGCTGGAGGTTGTGCTTCCAATCCTTTTAACACCCTCCCCTTCAGGAGGTGACCTGTACCCCAGGCCAGTTATCAACTCACCATGTGGCAGAGGATGACCCTGATCTTCTTGCCACAGAACGATTACAGGCCTGTGTATACCGCCCAAACAAACATTTTCTCTGCATTCTTTTGGTTTTGTTTTCTGATACAAGACCTCATTCTGTAGCCCAGGCTAGCCGGGAACCTGGAGAGGTCATCCTGTCTCAGCCTCCCTGGTGCTGAGATTACCTGGTGTAGACTGCTGGCCTTGTGACCTCTGTGTCTTATGACCTTTGTGTGTGAGCCCTGTGACAGTTTGTCTTCGAGTAGTCTTGTTTTATCTGGTAGTTTTTGAGTAGGGGCAGGTTTGATAGTGCTTCTCAAATTGCTTCTCAGGGACCTGATTGGGGAGTTAGATCTGGGAGTGGCAAACTGATAAAATGAAATTATTGATAAATAAAATTTATTTAAAAAAAGAGGAAGGGGGCTGGAGAGATGGCTCAGTGGTTAAGAGCACCGTCTGTTCTTTCAAATAGACCTGGGTTCAATTCCCAGCACCCACCTGGCAGCTCACAACGGTCTGTAATGCCAATTCCAAGGAATCTGACACCTTCACACTAATGCACACAAACTAAAATTAAATAAATTATTTAAAAAAAAAGAGGAGGAGGAGCAGGAGGAAAAAATGGCTGCGGATTGTGTGTGTGTGTGTGTGTGTGTGTGTGTGTGTGTGTGTGTGTATGTATATGTGTGTGAGCACCAATGTGTGCCTGGTACCCTTGAAGGCAGAAGAGGGAGGCTGGAACTGGAGCTACAGACATTTGTGAGTTTCCAAGTGGGGTCTTGGAATTCAACCCCAGTCCCCTCAAAAAGAAGCCAGTGCTCTCAACCACTGACCTGCTCGTCAGCCCCCACCATTTTCTCCTCAAGACAGTGTCTCTCACTGAACTGTAACTTACCGAGTAAGCTAGACTGGCTGCTCAGTGAGCTCCATCGTCCACCAGTCTCTTCTTGCCCAGGCCTGGGTTACAGCTGGGAACCACCACACCCAGGAGCCAGCTCCCAGCCCTGCCAGTTTTCCAGTTGCGTTCTTTGGGTACTATGCATTGTTTTGGAGGTGTTCTTTCTCTTTTGTTTATTTATTTATTTATTTATTTATTTGGCTTTTTTTTTTTTTTTTTTTTTTTTGAGACAGAGTTTCTCTGTGTAGCCCTGGATAACCTGGAATTCACTCTGTAGACCAGACTTGAATTCATAGAGATCTGCCTGCCTCAGCCTCCCAAGCACCGGGATTAAAGGTGTGTGCCACCACTACCCAGCCTTTCTTTTCAATAATCCCTTCTAACTTCTGCTTCTCAGTTTCTTTCTCTATAATATTAAGATAATATTAGTAAATAAGTTAATACGTGTACTAGCTTGTGATATTTTAATACACTTAAAATAGTGTGGAGGGCTGGGGGCGTAGCTCAGCTGTGGTGTGCTTACCAACATGGGCAAGTACTGAAGTCTGAGCCCCAGCACCATAACACACATGCACGCATACACACACACACACACACACACACACACACAGAGAGAGAGAGAGAGAGAGAGAGAGAGAGAGAGAGAATTAACTACTACCAAAACCAACCAACCAAACAAAAACCTTCTTAACACTTAGCAAATAGGGAACACTATGAAATTAAATAGCATTTTTGTTTATTGGGTTTTTGCTGGGGGTTGGTGTCATGCTAGTTACTGGCCCTCAGGATCTGGTTACTTCCCAGATACACCTATTCTTGTTGTCTTACTGCCTAAGACATTACACCTGATTGGTTGATTAAATGGCCTAAAACCTGGGCAGGGCAGAATGGGGTAGCGTGGCTAAAAAAACATAAATAAATAAATAAATAAGTTCAAAAGGTTCAAGAGAATCATGGGAAACAGGTGGACAGGAAGAGAGGAGAAAGGAGGACACCCATGATGGGTTACTGTGAAGAAGAAACCATGTGGGCAGGGAGGAAGGACTCTAATAATGGCATGAAAAGGCCCAGATGAAAAATATGGGCTGGAGAGATGGCTCAGAGGTTAAGAACACTGGCTGTTCTTCCAAAGGTCCTGAGTTCAATTCCTAGCAACCACATGGTGGCTCACAACCATCTACAGTAAAACCTGGTGTGCAGACAGAATAAACAATAAATCTTAAAAAAAAAAAAAAGATTATGGATGGAAGGTAGCCCAGATAGGAATGATTAACGTGGATGGCGTTGGATGGGGGTTGGGAGATGGATGGTGAGGTTATTGAGATAGAGTAAGTAGAAATATCTGCCCAGCCCAAAGTAACAAGGCAATTATAACACCTAACAGGTGTCTGTGTTTTATTATTTGTGACAGCGGTTAGATAGCACCGCCACAATAATTATAGAGCAAATAATGAATATATAGCCCATCATCCACTTTTATTTTCTACAGTAGGTTCCCCCTGTGGTCACTCATTTCTTCAAGTTCTGTATTTCATGTACACGGCAGAATTAATCCTCTTTCTCTCATCAAACGTAGTGGGCCCTAACAAATGTTTTTCAAAGGCCCCGTCTGTTTAGTGAACTGAGTTGATTCACTCTTCCTGAAATGAAACCATCCTCACCACACTATCTAAGCACTGACGTCTTGCTCTGTCACTGGGCCACTCTTACTGATCGACATTAACGTCCAGGCTGGTCGGTGGCCAGTTACTCCCTTCTGCTCTGTTAAAGACATTGTAACGCTGTGGGGAACGTTGAACAAAAGGAGCAGCAGTCTTCACGCAGCGGGCACACAGCCAGGCACACAATGGCCCCGTCCAAACCCGTGGAGATCAAGATGGGTAGAAGCTACAGTGCCTCACGGGGCAGGTTGGACAGCCCAAGTGAGAGAGGTCGTTCCGAAGCCGCTTCCTGCAGGAAAGCCCTGCTGGCCCGGAACCTCCCTTCCCCTGGGTCAGGTGGGTTTCTGTCAGGCAGGAAATGCTGACGAAGCACGAAGTCTTCAGGACTGGTTTCTACTTTACCACATTCTTGGGGTTCGCAAAGAACAGTGTTTGCTCGGCAGACATTTCTTGAGAACATATGTAGCCTTTCCTGCCATCCAATTCATATCTGAAATCTATCCCAGAGAAATGACGCCCCAGGAAGACTGTCCATACTTCCACAAAATCCAGGGCCATGAAATCCTTACTCTGAAATGAAGGGTGGCCCCGGAACTCTGCTTTCCTGGAGGAATAAATGTCCGTCTCTCTGCGAGTTGGGCTTCTGACAGAACACTCACACCTGATTTCTCTGACCAAAAAGCCGGCTTTCCTTTTACATTTCTTTTTTAAAAATAATTTATTTAAATTTTATTTTATGTGCATTAGTATGATTTATTTTATTTTATATTTTATAAAATAAAATTTTATAATTTTATAAAATAAGATTTATTTTATGTGCATCAGATCCCTTGGAACTGGAGTTATAGACAGTTGTGAGCTGCCATGTGGGTGCTGTGATTTGAACCCTGTGGGTGCTGGGATTTGAACCCAGGTCCATTTGAAAGCACAGACAGTGCTCCTAGTCACTGAGCCATCTCTCCAGCCCCCTCCTTTTACATTTCAATTGTAACATCTATTAATGGTCTTCATTAGCACGTGTGCTTTCTACTTTCCCTTGGTCCTGATTTTCTGTCTTTATTCTCTGGTTTCGACTATATTTCAAATGTTATTTCCAGCTCTGGTCACTCTTCTGAGATTCAGAGCCAAGTACTAACTGTCTTTCAAACATCTCAATTTGCTTTTCCACATTCAAATACAAACTGTGTAAGACTACACTTAATTCTTGTTTGTTTGTTTGTTTGTTTGTTTGTTTGTTTGAGTCAGGGTTTCTCTGTGTAGCCTGGCTGTCCTGGACTCACTTCGTAGACCAGGCTGGCCTTCAACTCACAGAGATCCACTTACCTCTGCCTCCCAGAGTGCTGGGATCACAGGTGTGCGCCACCGCGGTCGGCAACTAGACCTAATTCTTGATCTAAAAAATAAAACTCAACTCTCTCCTTTTGTTTTTCTCAACCCCAAAGGATATTAACAGCCGTGCACCCGTAATCATAGTCCAGATCAGCAATCTTAGGTATCGCTCTCACCACCTGTGCCTGACAGGATGCTGCAGAAACAACCCATGGTAAACTAGACCGGGTTACTAAGACACAGTAGGAACTCTTTCTCACTCCATTAAATTAGAGCTGGGCGCCAAACAAATTCTTTTAGGTTCCAGGATGGTGGAGTCCCAACCATCAGCAATATGACCGGTGACCACAAGAGGGCGGTAAGCATTCTGAAGAATTTCATCTCCGCAGTTTGATGCTCAGCCTACTGGCCCATCCAGGCAGCTTTGCTCAAGCCTGAGAGCACTTCTGCCAGCTCTGCTGACTGACCCACACCTGCCCCAACTAAAGAAGTACATGTGCTCAGAACAAGACCTAATGAGAAGAACCAGTGCCTTACCAGGGAGTCCTGGAAGCAGCCCCTGAGGTGAGGATCCATGTAAAACGATCAGTGTCACAAGGATGAGGGAGCACAGCAGAGAGAAGATGCATGGCAACCAGGACCCCAAACCACAGGAACGCCTATGGAGATGATTCAGGCTCAGCTCTACAGAGGAATTCTGCATGGCGGCACACCACAGAGAAGTCTGGGTCAAGAACAAGAAACTAGAATGCATACTGCTTCTGGGGGCCAAAACATGGCACGGGATCCCTGAAACTGGAATCACAGATGGCTGGAGCCACCCTGTGGGTGTTGAGAATGAAACCCAGCCATTCTAGAAGAACAGCAAGTGCTCCTAGCTGCTGCGGCGTCTCTCAAGTCTCACGACCCCCATTTTTCAGATGGCAAAACGGAGGCTCAGAAACGTTTGCCCAAGCCCTTCAGTTAGTGACAAAGAGCCAGGGTGCCAGTCTAGTATGCACCAACCCCTACGCCTTTCCTCCTCACACCGAAATGTCTCTGGATCATGATCTTCACTGTGTCTTCCTACTAGTTCTAAAAGTTTCGTGCGTCAAAGCCAAGCGCATCGCCCATCTTACTTCCCCGTGTCAGCCCTGCCACCACCCTTTGGTGTCACCTTTTGCGCTGTCCCCTCTGTATTCAACTTATTGTGCTTCTGACCCGAAAATGTCTATTTCTGCACCGGGGCTGGCCTTGTGTGCCCAAGCTGCGGCACACAGAAGTACCCAACAAGTACCGTGCGCGGCAGGTCCTGGAGCCAAGCCTAAAGAGGGCTCATTAGTCCTGGATAGCATCCCAGTGATGCTCCGCGCCAGGGAGTGAGCTCAGAATCCAGGGAGAGAAGCCAAAGTTGTCTAGTCAGGTTGCCAAGCTGGGAGTCTTTGCACATGGTTATCAGCCAAAGAAAAAAGTGCCAGCAGAGACGGAGAAACTGACAGAGGTGGAATGAAAGACCCCAGGATGGGTGGAGCAGGGTCCTGGGGGAAGCAAGAGAGAGCTCTCACATACTCTGGAAAGATCATCAATTGGGGGCTGAAGAGATGGCTCAGCAGTTAGGAGCATGTACTGCTTCTCCTAGAGGACTCGAGTTCGATTTACATGCACCCACGTTCGATTTACATGCAGCCACGTTAGGTGGCTCAAGATCATCTCTAATTCCAGCTCCAGGGGCATTCAACACCTCTGGCCACTTCAGCCATGTGCAGCCATGTGCATGCGCACGCACATAGGCACGCGCACACACATTAAGAAAAAATAATGTTTTTCTTTAAGAAGACAATTACTATAGTAGTTGTGAAAATATGGAGGGTTTTCCTTTTTCTTTAATTCTGGTTTTTGGTGTTTTGTTTTGTTTTTTTTTTTTTTTTTTTTTTTTTTTTTTTTTTTTTTTTTTTTTTTTGAGACAGGGTTTCCCTGTGTATCCTTGGCTGTCCTGGAACTCATTCTGTAGACCAGGCTGATCTCGAACTCAGAGATTCACCTGCTTCTGCCTCCGGAGAGCTGGGATTAAAGACATGTGCCACCATGCCCAGCTCATTTATTTATATGAGTGGTTCTTACCGTTTATATGTTGTGGCTCTGGGGGCGGAACAGCGTGCTAGGCGAATGTTTGCCCGGAGCCACGCCTGGTACCTCGTCTTCCTCCTTACTTTGAGAAAGGGCCCTGCTAATTATGCAGGCTGCCTGCCACACTTCCAGGTGCCTCCTGTGAAAATGAGGTCTAGATCATCTCGGCTCCATTCTTGCTCACTGCTTCCTGTCAGATAATGTGAAGCCTCAGCTTCCTGTTCCTGCGGCCTTCCCTGCCATGGTGGACTCCCTGAAACCCTAAGTCAAAATAACCTCTCTCTCCTCTAAGGAACTTTGCTCGTGGTATTTTATCACAGCCATAGAAAAGTAACTAATATCTTCTAAAAGTAAAATTTCAGCCTGCCCTTCCAGTTGGTTATATCGTGTTAGTCAACTTTCTACTATGGTAAAAATACGCCTAAACATTTGTCAATCTTACTCATCTTTTCAAAGAACGAACTCTTTGTTTCATTGACTTTTTTATGCTTTGTTTTTTTCTTTAATTTTTGCTTTGGTTTTGATTATCTCTTCCCATCTACTTTTTTGTTTTGGTTTTTGGGTTTTAACACAGGGTTTCTCTGTGTAGCCCTGGCTGTCCTGGACTTGCTCTGGAGACCAGGCTGCCCTCATAGTCACAGAGATCCTTCTGCCTCTGCTTCCCAGAGCGCTGGGATTAAAAGGCGTGCAGCACCACACCCAGTTTTTGTTTTGTTTTTGAGCCCGAGGGGAAAAGAACAAGAAGGGGAAAGAACAAGAAGCTGGGTGGGTAGATGGGGAGGAGAAAGAATATGATCACAATATACTGTATGAAAAAAATTAGTAAGAAGTTGGAGAGAGAATACATACAAGAAGGAGACTCAAGTCACAGGAGCTTAAGGTGGGTAGTGAAAGGGGTTGGGGGAGGACACAGAGGTGACAGTCCCTCACCGCCATGCTTCTTGAAAACAGCGACTGTCTCGTGGTCTCCATGGTGATGTCTGCCAGTGTCAGCATTCAGCTCTAAAGAAGAATGGCGTCTTACAGCCAAATGGAAGGGATGGAGGACGCCATGTTATGTGAAATGAGCCAGACGCAGAAAGACAAATTCTACTTGTTCTAATTAATATTCATAACATACATATATCCAAGTTGTAATAGGCTCAATTATCAGATGCTAATAAAAATAAATACATGAAAGAAAGGCCTGGATGAGGATTTTGAAGAACATATTTAAATATCCCAAACCAACTTCGTTCATTTTGACAAAAATGAAAAATCATGCCAATATGGTCAGGCAAAAACAGGAAGCACAAAACTGGAGGGTGGGGGAGAAGAGAAAGCGGATGGGGCAGAAATGGAGAGTGTCAGCCACTGCACCATTTTTCTGAGGACTGGACAAGTGTTTGAAGTTCCTAGACAGGACTTATGGACCACCCGTCCACACAGGGAGATGCTGGCTGGTGGCCACTCAAGTATAACAAAGCTTCAAGAATTGGCCATGATTTGCTCAGGACCTCTGGTGGTGGCACTGTGAAGTTCCTTTTTCAGAGGGTGGGAAGGAGGGAGAGGGAATAGTCACTGAAGTGAAGTCATTCTTATTTAGGAAATAAAATATTTAATGTTTGTGTCTCCTGCTGTGTGTGTGTGTGTGAGAGAGAGAGAGAGAGAGAAAGAGAGAGAGTATGCATGCACACATACGTACATGACAGACTAGAAGGAGAGAAGAAAAAGAGGGAGGGAGAAAACAGAGAGAAACATTAAAGAAAGAAAAGAACAGTCTGGAAGGAATCTAACAGAATGCTAACAGGATTTATTTCTATGTGGAAATATGAAGAATAATTTTCGATTTCCCTCCTTAAATTGTATTTACCAAAGTCAATACAGTAAACATTACATAATAAATGAAGTAAATATATTGTCAACATAAAACATGAGTTATATATGTGTGTATATGTACATATACATTTGTATGTGTGTATGTTGGTTTTTTTTTTTTGAGACAGGGTTTCTCACTTTGGACTCACTTTGTAGACCAGGCTGGCCTTGACTCATAGAGATCTACCTGCCCCTGCCTCCCAGAGATCTGGCATGAGCCACTGTGCCTGGCAAATTTTATATTTTATAACTGGAGCCATACCATATATTGTTCTAAAGCTAGCTTTTCTGGGGATATTTCTATGGCAGAGCTTACAAGTCAAACTCACTCAAATGAATATTTATTTGTACTTGGAGAAAAAAGTTTATCATTTCAAAAATTTGATGCTCCACAGCTCATTCAGATGCATAATTTTCAGAAAAAAGATGTATTTCCACCAGAGAGAAGTACGGTGAGGTCAGCCATTCCTCTCTAACGAGAATTTTGCTGCTTTTCTCATTGCTGTAAGAGAACACTGGACTAAAGCAATTTAAGGACAGAGGGTTTGTTTGGGTCACAGCTTACGAGGGAATATACTCAACCATGGCTGGAAGCCATGCTGTCATGTGATGACTGCCACATTGGGTCTGCAGTTGAGGGGGGGAGGGGAAGGGAGAGAGACCGGAGTTCACACTGTCATCTGTTTCCTTGTCATTCAGCCTGAGACACCCACCACACTCCCGGTGGATCTTCCCTCTTTAGTTAAACCTCTCTCTGGAGTTGTCCTCACAGGTGCGGCCAGAGGTGTGTTTCCTAAGTGACTCTAAACCCAGTCAATGGGGATTAAGCACTGCCCAATGAATGAACTATCGGAGAATGAACTGTGTTGTGCAGTCAGAGCTGGAGGGAAGCAGCTAGAGGGCTGGATGCTTGCTCCTACCTCTGCCCATGACCTTGGTGAACCTCAGCCCCTTGCTCAGGATGACCTTCCTGACACTGAAATAGAGTGTAGGTAAAGAGCAAGAAGGGAGAAGATTGTATAGACCTACAGGAACGCTGTAATTTGTGGGGCGATGAAAGTCCATTTTCATTAGAACACGAAGTTGGAGCTGCTTTCAAAACATTTTAAATTTAGTAACTGTTACAAAGAATTAAAGAAATTTAAATTTAAAAATTTAAATCAAGATATCTCAGCCTGGTGTGGTGGCACACGCCTGTGATCCCAGCATTTTGCAGAAGCTTGTCTGTGAGTTCGAGGCCAGCCTGGTCTATAAAGTGAGTCCAGGACAGCTAAGGCTACACAGAGAAACCCTGTCTCAAAAGAAACAAAACAAAACAAAGATCTCTCTTATGAACATATTGTAAAATGTGGTTTAGTCCATTAGCACTGATCAGCAGAGATTCCAGTAGAATTTTCATGTAAGAGCAGTTCATTCAAACATAGCTTCCCTTGTCCTGACATGCAAGTGAGAACACATTACCTTCATGCATCCCGGGACCACGGGATTCTGACAAAATTTAAGAGCATGTCTAATAGCATTTTTGTTTGTTTTTGCAAATCAGGAGGCCAGATGAATGAAAAGAAAGTTAGTCCAGTTACAGGTAATCGAGAAGGAGAGAGGTGGTCCTCCCCAGGAATGAGCATGCTGGTGTTCACTGCTAAATGACCAGCCCTGAAAACATACGTCCAAATAATGTTACAGACTCAACAAGTTAGATTTAAGGACATTTATGTATATGCAAGTATATATATGAATGCAGTAACAATTGAAAAAAAAAAGAGGCCATGAGCCAGGCAGGCCTTTGATCCCAGGCCTCGGGGGGCAGAGGCAGGTGGAGCTCTGAGTTTGAGGCCAGTAAACAGTTTGAGGCCAATAAAACAGCTTACCGCCTGTTTTATTTTTCTGACTGGGTCTTGACATGTTGCCCAGGCTGGTTGGGAACTTCTAGGCATAAGTGATCAACCAAACCTTCTGAGTCTGAGCAGTAAGAACTCAAGAGTTCTAGAATGAGTGTCCCTGCTGCGTGTGTGTGTGTGTGTGTGTGTGTGTGTGTGTGTGTGTGTGTGCGTATGCGTGCGTGCCACCTGCCCAACTTGTCCATTTCTGTGGTTTTAAGCATCTTCCTGTTCTATAATATTACTGTTTCTGAGACTCTAACCCTAAATAGAAAGTCTGTGAGCATTAATGACAACTCCCCAGCCTCACACCACATTGTACCTCCACTAATTGCTAGTCAGCTTTCTTTCTCGGTAAATCTTACTGTTCAAAATGCTCCATAAAGTCGGATCATTTGATGGTACTGCTTTGTTGCCACTGAGCACAACCTCGCCCTGCCGAATCTAACAAGGGAGACAAAGGACCGAGACAGAGTGCAGTAATGACGGTCCATTTGCCAACAGCCTGAGAAGAACCAACTACATCTGAGGTAGCAGCTCCTGCCCTAGGAAAAGAGACATTTGTGGAGTGCGTTACCATCTAGGGGTCAGGTTCCTTTCTCTGTCAATTAAAGGGTTAAAAGACAGGGGACTCTGAAGCACAGTAAGTATCGCAGGAAGTATCTCAGATAAAGCAGGAAGCAGCAACAGGCATGAGAATGAAAAAAAAAAGAAAAAAGGAAGAACCTGACTAATTCTAGGTATGGTGGAAGAGAAAGTTTATTGTAGATAAAAGGGAGTGAGTGTAGAGAAATGTTAATTCAGAACATGGCTGCTCTGGCAAGAGACCACATCCAAAGACCTTTGTGATCCTGATCCAACTGGAATACAAACACTCCTCTAATCCAGGAGACAGAAATAAGCAGATCTGAGTTCAAGGCCAGCCTGGTATAGAGCAAGTTTCAGGTAAAGAAAAGTTTATGGCCAGGCGTGGTGGTACATGCTTTTAATCCCAAATAATAAAGATAAAGTTAGTTTGTAGAAGGAAGCACTTATGTATGCAAGTGATGTCTAAATGAGTGGCAGAAAAAGTGATGAATCAGAGAAGATTTGACAGAATAAGATATACACGCAACTCTCATGACAAGAGAGAGGAAAGGAAAGCTGCTTAATTAAGGGACAATACAGAGAGGAGAGGAGGCAGTTTTACCAAGACAGTAATAGAGAGACAGGTTGCAGACAACTCAGGTGAAGACCAAATGAGCCAGAGGATGCAAAGGAGCCAGGAGATTAGAGTAGATTGCTTGAGTTTGAAAAGAAGTTTGAGGCCAAGCAGAGCAATTCAGAGGCAATTCAGATTGAAGAGGAGAGGAGTTTGAGCCAGACAGCTAAGAGCTCAGCAAGAATTAGAAAGTGTGAGCTTATTCAGCAGTCGCAGAGGCTGAAAACATTCTAGGTTAGATTGTATGGATGCTAGAAGCTTCCAGGACTAGGACCAGATTAGCAGACATAGACAGTGAGCCTCCAAAACTACATCTGCAGCAGTCGAATAAAAGTTTGTTTAACAAGGGAGAGCATAGCCAGAGGCAGGAACATCTAAGATGGTCAAGAGTGAACATAACTCAGAGCCTGGCCATGTGAGAGGAGATAGCGGAGAGCCAGGAGAGAAAAGAGTGGGTAACCAAAATGTCTAGCTTATATAGGGAAGGGCGGCTGGGGGATGAGCTAGAGAAGTTTAGGGGTGGAGGGGTAGGGTATCAGCCAGAACCACCCTGTAACAGATAGGAGCTGAGGGATGCTGGGAGAACCTGGTAGCCATATCTGCTTTGATATCTTAAATAGACACTTCAGGACAAATAGCTGTTTGTCCCAGGTTTGAGATCTACTACTTCAGCCTTTTTGTTGATAGTAATTGATGAGGAGTGACTTAATTTTTTTATGACTATCTTCTACTGATGTTGGGGCATCGTTTTGGGGGACTCCAGAAAACTGGAATGCTGGCCAGTGCAGGGAAGAGATAGGAGCGCAGGCTTTCACTTGCTGTCCAGGCTCTGCAGGACCATCTGTGGCTAGGGAAGTATAGGCCTCCTTGGAGCAATCTGTGAAGATGGACCACCTGGGCTAGCAGCTTTGGAACAATATAGGATGCAGAGGCTCAGTCTGGTTGGAAATTCTGTCAGAAGCACCTATGGCTGGTGATTTTGGAGCAGTTTGCAGTCCTCTTTAATTGACTGGCAATCTGCTGGAATAGATATAGACTAGGGACAGAAGGTTAAATTTTTAGGGAAAAATTTTTTATTGTGAGTGTACATTTGAAACTTCCAGGCCCACAGTCCTGGTAGTTGGGAGAACGGGAGTCCCAAGCAGACGGGAGACTTAGGAGTAGTTATCTGGAGTCCATTTGAGCTGTGAGAGGTGGTTCAAATAGACTCCCTTGTTGTTATTAATGAATGAGAATCCCAATTTTCTATTTTGCCAACAAAGACTCAGGAGCCAGATGCTCGGGTGAAAACCTGCTACCTCACAGAGGCAGAAAAAAAAAAAAAATAAAACAGCTAGCTAACATTCCTAGTCAGTTCACGACTCAGAGGAAAAAGCCCAAAAGCTCACTAGTTCAGCTGACATTCCAGGAGGTAAAGGCCAAAAACCCAAGGCCAAAGGCTTGTAGCTCAAAGTTCAAAAAGTCCCAAAAGCCAGAGAGCTAAAGCTCCTTCTACTTCTCCATGCTGTCTAAAATACTTAACTCAAAGTCCCTCCTCCTTTTTAATCCAGGTGGTTTAATCAGGTGCCTCTTGATGTAGGGTTAACTTTATTAAATCCTTTATTAAACTCTTGGATTAAGGTGTGGGCTAGGGCTGGCCAAACCACACCATAATCACCTGCTTACAATAAGCAAAATTCTTGGATAAAGGTGTTTGTTAGGGCTCAACCATACCAAACAAGAAACAGGGCTTTTCAGTTCACAATCTCAAGGTTCACAATGGGATCAAATGTCCTGCAACATTTCCCTGTTTTTGTCTAAACAGAAGACTTTTTCTCTAACATCAATAAACTATGTACTAAACTACGTACTAGGTAAAAATTACATTCACAATGTCTAGTCCAGAGCAAGCACCTTCCAAAACTACAGCCATGACAGATTCTGCTGGCTACTTGGACAGTCACTCAAGATATCTCTATAATGTTGCAGCATCATCTTCAGCCTTCTAGCTCAGAACGTCAGACAGACTTTGCTGTGAAGCAGGTATATCAAGGACTTGCCTACCTTGTCCTTGGAAAGCTTGTCAGTCTACTTTCCTGCATCCAGTTTGTCCAGCATTCTGTCTGCAGTAAAAGGCATTCCTTGCCCAGTGGCTAGCTTGCCACATAGGAAGCCAACTTCTAAAAGAGAATTTTTTGATACTCATCACCTTCGAAGTCGAAAGGGGATACTGCCAGGAGCTGACATGTCTCATTGTCAAAAAATTAGTAAAACATCTTTAAATGTCAAATTATATAGATCTCCGAGGCTTCTGAAGACTGTCTGTCTGTAGTATATCTGAATTGCTTATTTCTAACTATATACTGCTGATAAGCTTAGAAAAAAAACCCGTGATTAACTAAACTAGTACCTAACAAAACCACAAGTTTGAATGAGTTTTAGTTTGCATTTCTTAATTATTTTAAACAGTTTGTGATAGTAGCTTTCAAAAGGACTAGAACTTCACATTGCATTTTTAAGAATTACGTAGGTACAATACCTTAGAGAGAGTTGATATATACTATGTTGTAACCAAAATATAACCTTAATTTTGCATCAGTATACAAAGGATCTATACTAATGTAACCAAGTATAACGTTAATTTTGTATCAATAAACAAAAATCTGTGAGTAGATTTAATAATCTACCCCTTGTCCCTATTGTTCCTATATTATTTTTATATCTCCCCCTTTTGTCTTAATAAAAAGGGAAGATTTTAACTCTAATACAGTAAAACTACTTAGAAAAATGAAGCAATTTTTGCCAAGCTTTCCACATATCCAGCAGGGGTATACTTGGCAGCCTTAGGATTAAGTATTTTAGTGTTCAAAGTTTTGTAAAATGTTCATGTTAGTCTCATATGAACTGAGCAATTTGACTGTCTTCAGCAGTCTGTTTGAGCAGAGCTAGAAGAAACATGGAGCAGTGTTTTCCAGTGGTTGGTGTTACACAGCCCAGGTGGATTTGTTGTTGAGGGACTCCTTGGAGAAGGAGAGAGCCATGCTCCAACCCCCAGCTTTAATTTTTAATGGAATTGGGACCCATAACGACCACTTGCCACTTATATCTGACCATGAGGTGGCGCTGGAGGCCTCATTGCTTGCTGCTGGGGGATGGTGGCATCATACCTCCAAGTGGTCCAGCCGGGAGATTACCGATTGAAGTCTGTCCTGGTTGAGGAAGATTACACTGATATTTAGGTAACTGTGCCCTTCTTTCCTGCAGTGATACATCCTCACCTGGATGGGTCAGCTCACTGGTGGTTGCTAAGTGCAGCAGGCTTACTTACTTGTTATTGAAGGCGCTGGTTTGGCTGCAGCACTGGTAGATTGTGTATAAGCAGGGAATGTAGGGTTGGAGGGTTCTGTAGTTGTTGTAGGAGTACTATTTAAGGGCTCGAAATCTGTACCGACAGGTCCCTGGACAGCTGCCTGAGCCTGCTAGGCACAGGGGAAAAGAGGCTTAGTAAGTGGAAGCTGTGGAGTAGGTGCTCTTGTTGTTGGTACAGGTGGCCTATTAGGAATACCTGGAGCAGAAGCAGTCTGTGCTCGAATCACTGGAGAAATTCCAGCACATGGAACAGGTGCAGGCAAACCGGTGGTATCAGAGGTGGTACTCCAGGCCCAGGTGACATCATTCCGCCCACTGGCATCACTGTTTTCACTACAAAATGACTGGGTATATTTTCTGTGTGGATGCAATCCAGGGAGCATGCCTGGCACCAGGAAAGGAACACTTGGCATCAAGGGAGTTATTCTTGGAGGCATTCCTGGTGCCCTGGAACTGGAGGCAGTCCTGGCTGAGCCATTGGTAGGCTATAACCTTGCTGTGGCTGGAAGGAAGTTGAAGCTGCAGATTCATCATCCTCAAATTCATTAGAGTCATGTTGTTGCTTCTTTTTTTTTTTTTTTTGACTCTCTTGTGTTTTCTGTTTAAGAAGTCGCTGTCTTTCATCCATATTCTTTTCTGGAATACCTTCCATGTCATAAATTTCCAACTCTGTGTCTGTCCTGCCAGGTATTGCATTTGGTACAGCATCTATGGTTTCCTTATGCACCTGCCATGAATAGCTAAACCACGTCCTGTGTACAATTTCTTATGACATCTATTGCATTTAAAATGTTTTGCTTTTTGGTGCTGTATTAGAGTCTCATCATCAAAATCTGTTACAATACCAGCACCACAGCTTCCGCTGCTTCTTCTTCTTGCAACCCATAACTGTGCTCTACAGACCAAGTAGAAAGGAGGTGAAAAGAACCTGGAAAACCCAGAATATCGCCCTCACCTCTGAACCAACCACCACCACCCTCTCCTGCAGGAAATTATCTATTTCTAATTACTTGTTGTAGTTGAATAAATACTGAAGTTAATTCTGAATCATCCAGAACAAGCTCAGCATTTTCAATATGTAAAACAACTCTTTCTGCATATTGCAAGTCAGTAACTATATTAAGAGATTCAGGAAAATCACATACTAACATGGGAATAGCATACAACTCTGAATTTTGAACTGAATCTTAAGGGCTCTAAGCCACTTTACTTAAATTTCCTGACTTATAACCTGACTTTCCTGATTTATTTGCATCAGTATAAAATGTAGGTGCTCCAGAAATTGGTGTCCCTTTTACTATATGAGGGAGAATCCAATTAGTTATTTTTATAAGTTTAAATCTCTTGCTTTTGGGATACCTGTTGTTAATTTTGCCCAAAAAAATTACTGCATGCTCTTTGCCAATGTTCATTTCATGCCCATAAAGAGGTAATTTTAGCATTAGTAAAAGGTACCACAATTTCTGCTGGGTGTAGTCCTGCTAATTGATGAAGTCTCATTTTTCCCTTCAGAATCAGTTCAGAAATCTTATCTACATAGGTCTTTAATTTTTTTCACTCTGTTTATGTGCTAAAAAAAAATCCCTTCTAAGACACTATAATCTCTCTGCAAAAGAATTACCAAGGGAGAATGAGTAGAAGGCAAAATAACCAGAATACAATCTAGCTTTGGATCCAAGCAATCCACAAGTGCATTCTGCAATTTCTTTTCTACCAGAGACGATTCTCTCTCAGCCTCAGATGATAATTTTCTGGGATTATTTAAATCCTTATCACCTTGTAAGGTTTTGAAATAAATTACTTAGCTCTTGACTAGTTAATCTAATTGTGGGCCATAGCCAGTTAATAACTCCCAGCAATTTTGAAAATCATTAAGAGTTTGTAATTGATCTCTCCTGATTTGTACTTTCTTTGGCCAATTTTTCTGTAAACCTATCTTATATCCTAGATAATCAATAAAATCTCCTCTTTGTATTTTTTCAGGAGGAATTTGTAATCTCCAGCAAGACAAAATTCTCCCTACTTAATTAACATTTTTTTCTAAGCTATCTGCATCTGAATCAACCAGTAAGATATTGTCCATAGAATGGTAAATTTTAGATTGAGGAAACTGTTTATGAATTATCTCTAATGGCTGTCGTACAAAATATTGGCATAAGGTAGGACTGCTTAACATTCCTTGTGCTAAGACATCCAGTGATATCTCTTTATAGGACCACTATTATTATAAGTTGGCTCTGAGAAAGCAAACCTTTCTCTATCATTCACATGCAAAGGGATTGTGAAAAAAAAAAACAATCTTTTAAAATAAATTACTATAAATTACTTAAGAAATAAAGAAGGCAATGGTATTCCATGCTGTAAAGAGCACATTGGCTGAATCATCTTATTTATGTTAAATCAGTTAACATCCTACATTTCCTGATTTCTTTTTTATAACAAACACAGGGGAATTCCATGGGCTGGTAGATTCCTCAGTGTGTTGAGAATTTAGCTGCTCCTGTATCAGCTATTCCAGTACTTGTAATTTTTCTTTTGCCATAGGCCATTGTTCTACCCATACAGCTTCTCACTCAACCACTTTAAAGGTAGGAGGTTGGTACCTTCGAAAGACCAACATCTGTTGTGTACAGCTTATGTACAACCTGAACAGTCTGTGACTGTTTTTGATAATTCAACAGCTCCTGTGTCTACTAAACCTTCAATTCCACTGCCATTTATTTTTATTTTTAGCTTAGGTGTCTGATCATTCACAGCAGTTTGCCAATATATTTGTTTTGTGGTCTTTCTTGAATTATTTATTTTATCTGTTGAAACTGTTCTGTCCTTGATTACATCCAAGACACTGTTGTTTTTAACAGGCTTTAAATCTTTTAATTGCTGAGTTTTAGTGGCTGAGTTTCTCCTATGCTGACAGGGAATTAGTGCATCAGACATGTTAGGGA
This sequence comes from Psammomys obesus, assembly GCF_907164565.1. NCBI lineage: Eukaryota > Metazoa > Chordata > Mammalia > Rodentia > Muridae > Psammomys > Psammomys obesus. The sequence continues at coordinate 3,326,290 of NW_026596463.1, read as the reverse complement.
CTGCATACTCCAGAAGGCTGGGGCCTTCTTTTTGGATTATTTCTAGGAAGACGATTGTTTCTAGGAAAGCCTTGCCTACAAGCCTCTTCAAATGGCCTTGCTTACCACAATTAAAACATCTGTCGTTTTGATTTTTCCTAAGTCTTTTAGAAATTGCTTCTCCAATCAGGTTAGCATCATAAACATGAATTCCAATATCAGCTGTATCTCTAATCCATTTCTCTGTTGGTGCTGATTTTGCCTTTAAAGGTCTAATTACTCTTTTGCATTCTGAGTTAGCATTTTAAAAAGCCAAAATTTCAATTAGTATTTTTCTGACTTCTGAATCTGGTACCACAACATTTACAGCTGAAGTCAATCTTTGCAAAATCACTAAAGGCTTATTTTGGGTCTTGTATAATTCTAGTGAATGACTCAGACTCTTTCCTGATTCTTCAGTCTATCCCAAGCATGTAAAGCTACAAGGCAACCTAGTGCCATCCAGTTCAAACTGCCTTTGCAAATCAGCATATTGACCTTCACCTAGCACCGACCCTGAGAAATATCAATACTTCTGGCCTGATATCCCTGTCCTATGGCCTTTGCTTCCTCTTTCTACCCTGATTGCTGCTGTAACTGAGGACCAGGTTCCAATATTGCTATTGTCATATCTTTCCAGTCATGGGGAATAATCCTGCTCTGGCTTGACCATGAATTTAACATCTGCTTAACATAGGATGAATGCATACCATAGGAGATGATTGCTTCCTTAAATCTACTGTGTCTGCAGGATGCCATTTCAATTCCTTACAACCTTGGGGGTGCCTATCATGTCCTGGTATATCTTAAATAGTAACTGGATATAATAAGGCTGGTTTTCTAACAACCTTAGGCCAGCCCCCTTTCAGTTTCATTATGTGATGCCATGGTAGACTCTTTTCTAAACTCCTGTGTATGTCTGAGAATTTTTTTAATTCTCATTTATAAATCTTTCTAAGGCTTGTCTAAACCCATCTGTCTGTGCCTGAGTATTTTTATTCTCACGTATAAGCCTCTCTAATTTTCCTTCTAAGGCTTGTATCTACTTTTTCTTTGAGCCACTACAGAGAGCCATTATGGCTATTAAGAATAAAGTATAAAATACCAAAATGATAATAACCATAATTGGTATTGGGACAATTTCAGCTAAGCAATTTATCTTTTCATTTTCTGTTTCTGCTTTCAAGCCACCTGGAGTGGCACTAATACAGGGTTCTAAAGCTTTCTATTAAGTTCCAGCTACTTCCTGTCCTTAACTCCTTTAGGAGTTCCCAGATGATTTACCAAATCTGATGGCCTCTCTGTCTACAGTTGGAGTGATCCCTCTGGGGTGTGCCACTTGTTGGAGTGCCAAAATGTTGTTATAAAGGATGAAAATCCTAATGGTTTTATTTTACCAATAAAGAGCCAGATGCTGGGGTGAAAACCTGCTAGCTCAGAGAGGCAGAGAAAGCACCCAGCAAACCTTCCTACTCAGTCCACATCTCAGAGGAAAAGCCAAAAAGCTCACTATTTCAGCTGACAGCCCTGAAGGTAAACTATAGCAGGAGGTATAATCTAAATGACATATGTATCAGCTATAATGACCGAGGCTTGCCCACTGCACAGACAGTTGTCCTAGACTCCTGTCAGCTCAGTGCTTCATTGGGGGCAGTGGTCAGCTGAGCTGTCACACAGGACAGCATTTAACCTTCAGCTGCCACGGACACCAACATAGGCCGTTAGCTGGCAGACCCAGGTCTGAGGGATTTTTCTAGGGAGAAGGGACCTGGGAGACTGACCTTATTTTGACCAGGCAGAGTAGGGCAATCAACCCAAAAGTGTTCTCAGGTTGAGCAGAGTCCTGGCAGCAGGTGAGGCATGGGACAGCTTTGCCCAACAGTTAGAATAACCACAGATCAGGTGGAGTTGTGCTCACCTATCATCTTTGGAGACCTTAGGGGTCTTGCTAGGAGATGGCTACTATAAAAGCTTTATTAAACATTTGAAAATAAACATTCACTAGACCTGTGAATTTGAGGACTCTCTGTCCATTAAGTATATATGATTTTAGGCTTAACCCATAGACACATACAGGAGGATAAAGCTTGTTACTGAATGAATTACGTAACACTTTAAAAATTAGCAGCTTTTTTGTTTTGTTTTTTGAGGCAGAGTTTCTCTGTGTAGTCTTGGCTGTGTTGGAATCTTTTTGTAGCCCAGGCTGGCCTCAAACTCACAGAGATCCACCTCCCTCTGCCTCCCTGAGTGTTGGAATCTCAGGCGTGTTCCACTCCTCAGTGTTAGTAGCTTTTATAAGATTTGGATTTTACAGCTTTATGCCTATTAAGTTTAAGCCTTAAAAATTTGAGTTGAAGATTTAATTAAAGATCCATTGGTATCAACATAAAACTAAGCCATAAATATAGTAAACTTTGAACCATAAGTGCAGTTCATAGAGAGAGTGAGAGCTTTACTGATCCTTTTATAGTGCCCTATTATAGTATAATGCCAGGTTCACGGGACCCTCAGAGACCACCAGGAGGTGACTCGATGCAATAGCAAGAGAGCTTTATTATGAGAGCGATCGAACAAACGACCCAAGTCTCACCGATGCAGCAGTAAAGAAGTGGGACCCCGAGCTCTGAGTGAACAGGATTTTTAAAGGGAAAGTCTGTGAGCAGGGGGTTTCCATGGCAGCAAGCAGGGGAGGTACAAGCCTTGGCGTTACAGAATTGGGTGAAGTTTAGCAGGGCGGGGTGACCTTTTCTGAGGCAAATAATCACAATGGCTATTTTTCTAAACCATATCTGAAACATTGGGGAGAATTTTCCCACCTGATTCTCAACCAATTCCCATTGATTATTGCCAGGGAGTTTGTCTCTATTTTCTATGAAGCATTTATTCTGTTATATTTCCTGGAGGCTGTTGCTAGGAGAGTTAACTTTGTTTTCTGCCAGGTGTACATTCTGTGATATTTCCTGGTACCTGAATTCAGTTCCCAGTCAAGATCTTTATTTCAAAATGGAGTTATATTCAGGCTAACTTAAACTTTTCATTTCCTTCTTTCCATGTAACTGAAGAGGCCAATCTTGGGCTCTTACAGTTCAAGGTCATCTCTAAGGTGACGGTATTGGGTTCTCATTACCATTAACTGTATAGTTCTTAGTTTTTGCCTAATATTCTAACAACTTGTTAAGCAAGCATGATCCAAAAATGGCCCAAAGCAAAAGATTCTGCCTTTGAGTTGCTATAACTCTGGCTTTGTATATCCAGTATTATATTGCAATATTAGTTTCTGCTCCAGCTAAGCAATCCTCAAGATAATAGCTAATGTCAGGGAGCCACCTTTGACTTAGCATTTCAGCTTATAGGTGGGATTTGGGCTGTGGTCTCATCTTCTGAAATGGCTTCAGCGCTGACAATAGGACCATTGACATCAGGGACTAGGAAGGCTGAAATGCCAGCCAAAGGTTGAGCAATGGGGCAGTCCTCAGAAGCATCTGGTTAGGTGGTCCATCCGAGGATGCAGTGAGCAATCATGTCAGCTTCCAGGAAGTTCAGATCTCAGCTTGCAGTCTCAACCAGGTGAAAATCTGCTGAGACAAATTTAAACTAGAAACAGAAATTAAAATTTGTCTAATAAATGGGAAAAATGAGTAATACCAAGACCAGAGAAAAACTCATCTGGGTCTGTTTGAGCTATGTCAGATTCAGGTCTCATGACTTTTTGATTTCCTAAAACATTTTGTGAATAACAGGTAAAACTGCATCCAATGGAATGAGCAACAATTTAAATGTATCCATGATCTGAAACTCTAACATTTTAACTGTGGATACAGCTGTTGGTAATCAGCCACCAATAGAGCTGGGCCACTTTTCGTCAGTTCTTCTTAGCATTTATTTTTAGTCTCCATTTCCATGTTACACTGGAAAGTTAGGCAGAAATACATTAATGGCTTTAGTGCCGAACTCTTGATGCTTGGACTTCCCTTAACAAAGCAACTAGAAAAAATAAATTTAAAATATTTCTAACTCCTGTATCAAAGTCTATCTCAAAAATGGCAAATATTAAAAATATCATAGTAAAAGCTCTGGCTTTTGGGTCAAATATACATATTACATATATGTGTTTAGCATGATGAAATGCATTTTTAAATTTATCTCCAGAAAACAACCAAAAAGCAATTAAAATCTCAAACTTGTGACTGGGTAATAAGCAATCAACTTATCAGAACTCTATTAGTCAATGTCAAAACTCTGGACTCCTGAAATCTTATAACAATAAGCAAAACAATAGCAGAGAGAAAGGAGAAATCTAAAATATCTTCCATTTTTAATATGCCTCAAATCATTTTTCTGTACCATTACAATTCATGCTCATATACCTTAAAACACCTACTTATACCCTCTAATCTTTCTTGCATTTATCAACCCTGAAGCATTTTCCCAGACCAAATAACATTTTCTAGATTCTCAAAACATAAACTCCTATATCTTGAGACCCTACATAAACTCTATTATCTTTCTGTCCATCCATCCATCATAAGACATAGATAATTAACGTAAAGCCTGTAGGCAAGGCAACTCTGCTTGCCTTTTTTAAAATAAAAGAACTAGTACCTGGTAATTTTAACTAACTAATACATTAACAAATGAACTAACAATGGATCTAACTATCTGCTCTTTAGCTGCAAGGCTACCATTAGCTTAGCTTAGACATCAATGTAATCAGAGACCTGAGAAGGATAAATATGTACCAATTCATGTACCAATCAGAATGACAGTGACCACTAGTCAGTCCATCACTCTAGGCAGCTGTCCCTGGCTCCTGTGGTCTCCTGGCATCATGAGCAGGGGTGATACAGCGATCAGGCAAAGAAGATGAGAGACTGTTTCTGTGGAGAAAGAAACGAGAGAATGGCCTCACCTTGCCCTTAGCAATGTGAAATATTGACTCTCTAGGTGTCCACAGTTTAGGCTTGCCCTAGCAGTGGGCCAGTTGGGGCAGTCTTGCCCAGTGGTCAACATACCATAATCCAGAGCTGCATTGTGCCAAATCTTCTTGGAGACCTTGGGGGAGCTACTGCCAGGATTTTGGGACTCTCTGTCATAATAAGCTTACACAAGTTAAAATGCCATATTCATCAGATTTCTGACAAGCTTGAGAGCCAGCATATCTAAATTATTCTTCATTTCTCTTTTAATTATCTATTCTAAATTACATCCTATGAAATAGAATGTCATAATTTTTAATTCTGGCATATTCCTTAAATAAATGTTTTAAACCCATATTTATCTCAAGTAGATCTATATAGACCAACCTATTGGCCAGAAATAAACAGCATTCAATCATTTATATAGAAGCTGGCAACCAGGCATATGTTTTTATAATAATTAACAATAAATATAACCCTATATAAACCTGGGCTAAAGAGCATAAAAAACATTTTGCATTGAAAAAACATCAGCCTTTTAAATGAAGAGCGACATATTTTATAGTTTTTTTCTTAATTTGTACTTGCACGTGTAAAAAACAAAGCAAATAATTTATACCTTTTATAATATTCTTTATACCTTTAGGTTAGGCTTTTCTCAGTTCTGTTTTTTTTTTTTTAATTTTACTAAACATTTTTCTTGATTTTCAGACCATATAAAAGTTTTCATTAGAACCCCTTTTATTATTTTATCATTCTGACATATTAAAAAAACTGCTATTTTCATAACTGGCTCAAATAGTATAGCTTGGTTTCATTTGATAAAATTAACAAAATAAATATCAAAGTCTTTTGTTCTCCCCCAAAGGATTGAGGAACTGTTCCAAGTTCCCTATTAGAATACCCAAGGTCCTTGTCTAAAATGCCTGATAAACTTTAAAATATTTCATAGCCTTAAACATAATTTTTTAAAACCTGTTTTTGCAATATCAAAATAAGGTACCCTTTTTAGAAATGAAGTAACAAAATATATCCATAATTTTAAAGGTCAAAACCAAATTTTATCAATGCAAACAATTCAGTACTTTTAAAATCAATACCAAGTGTATTATTTTGATGTTGGCTGTCACCAAGAGAAGTTCCTGTATATTAACACATGGAAATGCAGTTTTAATATTTTATATAAACAAAGTTTTAAACCTTATTATTTTTATAAACCTGGTTTTTAAAACAGGACAGAAATTATGTAAAGTATTGATTATTAATATATTTAATAATAAAGTAAATTAATTATTAAATTAAATTAATTATTAAATCAATACATTCAATAATCAATACTCAAACATCAAAATATATAGAACATAATTAACTTATATATTCAAAACAAAAAAAACTATAAAACTCATTTTTATTCCCTTTAACTGTAATTTCAAGGGACGAGCTGTTGACCCTTTAAGAGCTGCCTGCTTGCACAGAAGCCTTAAACATTTCTCAAAACCTGTTTAATCCATTTTAGCAGTAGGATCAATCTTAAGGTTGAGTACTGTAGGGGCTGGCATCCCATATATAATCTCAAAGGGAGTTAAACCTAGCTGGTAAGGGAAATTCCTTACCCTATAAAGGGCAAAGGAGAGGAGCATCACCCAGTCAGCACCAGTCTCCAAGGTCAATCTCATTAAGGTCTCTTTTAATGTTCTGTTCATTCTCTCTACCTGTCCTGAACTTTGGGGGCCTATCTGCACAATGCAATCTCCAATCTGCCCCAATAAACTTAGCTACATTCTGACTTACCTTCGACACAAATGCTGGTCCTCTAGAGCCAGGACCTTAGCCTGAGACCTGGGTCCCTTTTTGGGGGGCAATTTCTGACCCAATGACCTTCCTCCTTGCAGTATGCACACTGGTTTTTACCCAGTGGCAGTTGGCATGCTTTCTGAAAGATTCTATTTCCCATCGCAAGGCCAGTGGGAAGGTGGAAAGTTCCTTCTGGCAATCAGCCCACATTGAAGGTGGGCCTTTCTGAGCTGCAAAAAGTCATCATTCTTCCTTTTTTTTTTTTTTTTTTTTCACATCAACTGAAAAACCGTGAGCTCTAGTCTTAATTTCCCTAAAATAATTCAGAACCAAGTCAAGGGGTTTGGAAGTATTCTGTCCCATATCGTCAGTCTATTCATCAAGAGAATTCAGCAGAATGAAAAAGAAGTAAGGAGAGCAATTTCAACAAATAGTAAATCACTCATACACAAAAAGAACCGGCCGTCTCAGACAAAAACAAACTAAAGGCAACAACTCACAGCCTATACCTGGGCTAATATCCCGGGAAAAAACTGAAATCACAGAAACGAAAACAGCCGCAGTTTTGAACAAAAGTAAAATCAAGCACTCTCAAGTAGACGAAAAACCACAAACAATTAATCACAGAAATGAAACAGTAACTCCAGGCACAACACCAGGAAAAAGACAATTAATCACACACAGAGAGGAAGTAAAACCAAAAACCTGGCTTTCCCAGACTTCTCTGCCACAGAAGTTCCAGAAGGACTAAAACTGATCCCCACTCCAGCTTCTCTGCCACAGAAATTCTGGAGGGGTTAAACCGATGAGAGGGCCTGATATCTCAGACGCCCTCAGGCAGATGGCTGTCTGGATGTCTCCCCTAAGCAGTATTCTGCCCCTAGTCCACTGAAAGTTAACCAAAACCATATAACAAAACACTTATGACAGACAGACAACATAAAACATTTGCCCACGAGATTAAGCTCTCCGGGTCGGGAGTCCTAGAGGTCCCAAGGCATCCCGGGCGGACGAGCCCCCAAATGTAATGCCAGGTTCAAGGGACCCTCAGAGACCACCAGGAGATGACTTGAAATTGCAAGAGAGCTTTATTGCGAGAGCGATCTAACTCGGGACCCAAGTCTCACTGACACAGCAGGAGAGAAGTGGGACCCCGAGAGCTCTGAGTGAACAGGATTTTTAAAGGGAAAGTGTGAGCAGGGGGTTTCCATGGCAGCAAGCAGGGGGGCACAAGCCTTGGCCTTACAGAATTGGGTGAAGTTTAGCAGGGCGGGGTGACCTTTTCTGAGGCACACAATCACAATGGCTAAGGCATATAATCACAATGGCTGTTTTTCTAAACCACATCTGAAACATTGGGGAGAATTTTCCCACCTGATTTCCAACCGATTCCCATTGATTATTGCTAGGGAGATTGTCTCTATTTTCTCTTCTTCTTTTTTTAAAATTCATTTTATTTATTTTATGTGCATTAGTATAAGGGTGTCTGATCCCTTGGAACTGGAGTTACAGACAGTTGTGAGCTGCCATGTGGGTGCTGGGAATTGAACTCAGGACCTCTGGAAGAGCAGACAGTGCTGTTAACCACTGAGCCATCTCTCCAGCCCCTTGTCTCTATTTTCTATGAAACATTTATTCTGTATTATTTCCTGAAGGTTGTTGCTAGGAGAGTTAACTTTGTTTTCTGCCAAGTGCACACTCTGTGATATTTCCTGGTACCTGAATTCAGCTCCCAGTCAAGATGGCTCTTTACTCATGCTAGCTATACCCAGGCTAACTTAAACTCTTCATCGGCTCAGAGGTTAAGAACATATAGCTGTTCTTCCAAAGGTCCTGAGTTCAATTCCCAGCAACCACATGGTGGCTCATAACCATCTATAATGAGATCTGGTGCCCTCTTCTGGCATGCAAGTGAACATATAGGCAGAATACTGTATAAATAATAAATATGTAAAACTTAGAATATCAGTTTTTTTAATAACTGGTTTATTTGAATTGCTGAAGCTTAATGAAGTGAGCAAAGACAAAAAACTAGTAGACCTTAGGAATTTATAAATTATATTTATCAACTATATATTTTTACTAAACATATGCTGTTCTTTATTTAAAATTTTTAGAGGCCTAGGGTTGAATATAGCTGGCAAAAACATAAGTAGTTGGATTCTATCTCTAGGTTCAGTTCTGGTAACCTTATAACCTTAGGAATTTTGTACAAAATTTTGTATCGTACAAAATTCCATCCTTATCCAAAATATTTTGTAGACTTGCTGTTAGTATTTTGGAACACAACCTGCTTCTGGGTTACCTAGCAATCCATGATGATGTCATCAGGTGTCAACAGCCAGCCAGGTGAACACACCTGGAAGGCGTGGTTATCGTGCCCCTTAAAAGGGCTGATCTGACATGTGGTCTCTCTCTTACTCTTACACTCTTTCTTTCTGTCTCTTACACTCTTTTCTCTTTCTCTGGGGCACCCCAT
>NW_026596463.1:3301629-3317073 GCF_907164565.1 Psammomys obesus | reverse complement strand
CCCCCCCGCCCACAGTGCTTAACTTCTATTACATGTTTATTATAAATATGAAAGCTAAAGTTTATTTTGGTGAACTCTCCCATGTACGTAAGAATGAGATAATTTTACTACATCTCATGTACATTCTAATCCTTAAAAAATGACTTTTCTTTTTTCCATGTGTGTGCGTGTTTACATGAGGGGAACGTGTGTGGGTATGCACGCATGTGGGTGTGAGTGTGTTGTGGAAGGCAGAGCTGTTTTCAGAATCCTCTCTCATTGCCCTTCATGCTTATTCAGTGAGACAGGGTCTCTCAATCAAACTCAGAGCTAATTGATTATGGCTACCAGCCTTGCTAACCAGCCTGCTTTGGGATCCTCTGTTTGCTTTAATGCCACTGTAATGTCTATGGCTTTCTGGCAAATTGGAGTTTATTTTTGTGAGCCTAGCCTTTGACAGCTGAGCCATCACGCCAGCCCAAAACTGGAGTTTATGAAGGGATAAATCTGAATAATTAAAAACTGCCCAGATTTTAATGTTACCGTTTTATAGATTTCACGCTGCATTTTTAAAGAGACGTTGAGTCTATCTGAAGAAAGGTTACCAGGCTGATGTCCTCCTGAGGCGGACTCTTGGCTGTGCCGTGTGGGCTCTGTGCACTGACCCTGCTTGCTCCTGCAGGATTCTCTTCTGTATTTTTCTCCTCAGTGCTGATGGGGAGTGTGAACAGTGTCTTCACCCACACCTCACCCAGTGTCTTCCCTGCAGAGCATCAGCTTCCGTCCTGATACGACTTACATGCCCATTCCCAGTGTGCAGATACACACACACACACACACACACACACACACACACACCCTTTGATTTCAACCCTTTGTTTTTGATGTGAACAAAACATTATTGAGCCTTTGTTGGGCACTCTATCTCTTCTGGATCAATGGCACTTGCTTCTCAGTGGTTTACCTATGAATTCTTTTCTGGAGCTCTTGGGGAAAGTGGGTTAACTGTTTTTGTAAGGTACAGTGTAGGCAGCTAAGACCTACACTGGAAATCAAGGCAGGTATGTGTCCTGAGGTGACCTCCTCCCACACCCTGTCCTAGGCCTCAACTCTGTTAGTGTTTTAAGTGCAGCCTTCCAGCGTATCTTTATAGAAACACATTAGAAATGCACATTGTTTTCTCTTTTCTTACACAGGCGTGAGCATACTGTGTACACAGAGACCTGTGTTTACCATGGTAAGTTTCATGTTGCTCAGCTGCCTTGTTTTTCATCTTTAGTGCTCGTTTTTTGAAATCAAAGGCATCCATTATCATTTTTTAAGTCTGAGCTTTTAAGGCAAAGTTAAATCTGAGTTAGAGATTTTACTGCTATAGAGACATCTGCTAGCTCATAATTATCCAACTAAATCAGCTCTGTGTGCTGGTGGATGGGTGGGTGTCTGGGTCAGAGGTTAACCCCCAGTGTTCATCCTGAGGGGCTGCCCACCTTGACTTTTGGACAGGATCTCTTGCTGGACCCAGCACTTGCCAGTGTAGCCTCGGCTCGCCAGTCAGTGAGCCCTAAGCATCCAGCTGTTTCTGTGTCCCCAGAACTGGGACTGCAAAACGTGAACCACTAGGCCTGGCATTTTTATGAGGGTGGTGGAATTGAACTCAGATCCTCACACTTGCATGGTGAGCACTTCCGCTGTGCTAGCTTCCCTGTCCCTTGCTTTGTTTTTTTTTTTTGTTTTGTTTTTTTTTTTGCTTTGTTTGTTTGGTTGCCTGGCTTTTCATTCTTGATTTTTTTTAAACTAAAGACAGAATTCATTGGGGGCTCAGTCACACCTGAAGTTGAAAGGGTTAGACTAACTTTGTAACCTGTATGTCTTCTAAAGCCTATAGTTTTGAGTTTTAGGTTCAGGTTAAGCTAAAGCCTCTTAGTACCTTTCCAGAAAATGGAGAAATGTGACCCTATCTGTGAGGACAGATAGAAAAAAAGCAAGCAAGCAATGACCTTCACTCAGCAAAAAAAAAGGACCAGACCCTTGTCTTTGAGATAGTGTTTCTTAGCAACCAATCCAGACGGCCCCAATTCTTCTTCTGAGTAGCTCTGACCTCCAGCCAAAAGTCTGCAGCCCCAGTCTTCAAGGATGAACTAACCACCCCTACCTCAATTGCAGCTGCATCCACACTTGGCAGGACTGGCCAAGCTTGAGCACCTAAGACTAACCAATTATCTTACTTTATAGCTTCCTCATCCAATCCTAAATTGCCAAAATTGCAACTTCAAATTTCCTGCAATTTTTCTTTTAAAAACCTAAAGGCCTTTGTCTCCGGGTGCAACTCTTTGCTGACCGGCAGGGGTGACCCCATTGTGCAATGGTTAATAAACCTCTTGCTTTTGCAACGAGTCATGGTCTGTGGGAGTTTCTGGGAAGGGCGCGATCTTGAACTCCTGAGCTGTGAGACCCCAGGTCTTACAAAGTCAGAGGGCATTAAGGGACTGAGGAGGAGAATTCTATTATTACCAGAATTACCCAGAGCAACCCTGTCCCCATCTAATGTACTCTATTAACCTCTTCCCATGTCAAGTCTGTGTGTGTTAGCTTTCCATAACTGTGACAATGTACCTGACACAGTCAGCTTAAAGGCCAAAAGGTTTATTTGGGCTCATTGTCTCAAGCCTCACTGGCTAGTTGCTTGGGGTCTGTGGTGAGGCTGTACATTATGGTGTCAAGCCAGTGTTGACATCACATGCTTTATAGGATTATTATTTTTTTAAATTTAGATTTTTATATACAATATGAAAGTATGAGGGGCCCAGTAGAAGGAAGGAGTGGAGTAGAGGAAGGTGATGGGAGGGCGAAAGTGAGCAAAGTACAGTGATTTTAAGCATGCATACATGTGTATATGAATGTCACGATGACAGCCATTATTTTATGTAGTAATGTTAGACAGCAATGAAAAGCTCTCGAGCGGATGGGTGCCCTTCACTGCGTTGGTTATGATGCTGTGTTGGTTTGAATGGGATTGGCCCCCAACAGGCTTATATATTTGTAAGCATAGTTCCCAACTGATGAGCGGTCAGGGGAGGATTAGGAGGTGTGGCCTTGTGGGAGGAGGTGTGTCCCTAGGAGTTGGCTCAGAGCCCCCCCCCCAGTCTCTCTCTTTCTCTGTGCATGTGGCCTGTGGATCAGGATGCAAAGCTCTTAGTTACTGCTCCAGCACCATGCTTGTTCGCTTCCTACCATGATGATAATGGATTAGCCCTCTAAAACCCTAAACAAGCCACAAATTATATCTTCGCAGCAATAAAACAATGACTAAGGCGGATATAAATAGCACACTGGCCAAAAAGTAGAATCAGTGTGAAGACAGTTGAGTTCTTAGCATCCTGAACTGTAGCTTCTTACTGCTAGATCACAGAGTTACAGGATCACAGTGTTGAGGCTGAAGGGCATCTTCTAAGTCAACATTTCTCAAGAGCGTTGTCATTCACATATATACATATATACAGTCATCTTGACTATTGCTTCCATTTTTAATTGATTTATATTTTATAATTTTTTTAAAAGCAACCTTGCTATTTAAAATGAAAATCCTTAGTAGGAAGTGAATTCAAGATTTCTGGCTATAAATGGACGACTCTCATGCAAAGAAGTGTGAGACTGTAAAAATTCAGATATTTCATTCACACTGTAGCAGTTATCTCCCTTCCTCAGAATCGAATATGAAAAGGATGAGACATCTTACTAGAGATTTTCCAGTCAAATCGTTTTTCAGTTTTTTTTTTTTTTTGTCTTTGTCTTTGTCTTGAAGCACAGTCTGTCCCCACTGTGGAGCCAAGGATGACACCTTACTAAACCACAGTGGTGCTTTGTGTCAGGTTCAGTCAGATTGTCTTCAAAAGATGAGCTAGGGATAGTTAGTTAGAAGCCATCTCCTTAATGGCTGTCCACAGTGTGTTTCTTTTTCTGTTTTTATCTTTGTTTCTCAAGACAAGGTTTCTCTGTGTAGCCTTGGCTGTCCTGGACTTGCTTTGTAGACTAGGCTGGCCTCAAACTCACAGAGATCCACCTGCTTCTGCTTCTGAGTGCTGGGATTAAAGATGTGGGCCCTTTTATTTTTTTTTTTAACCTCTGTTTAAAAAAAAATGGCAGATCTGTAATCCATGGTAGTCCCACTAGGAAAGAATAAGACCACCATCATAATTTTGAGTCAAATTTGAACTAAGTTTTAATTAAATACTGTTCAGGATGATGGACTCTGGCCAGGTCTGTTCTGGGTTCCCAGAAAATGGTCACTAGCTTACGTCCAACCGGGGGCAAGCATACACCCTGACCTACTTCCTGCCTACACACTCCCTCACCCAGTGGGGTGGGCCAACCAAACTTGTTCATTCTTATGTGGACAAAGCCTCCAGCAGCTCAGAAAGTATGTCCTTGGGTAAGGGCCCACCGGTTAGAGGCACTTTTGTTTTAGGAATCTCTTAAGCACAGTAATTAAAACATGACTTTGGCTCTCACACAGTATTCTGGGGGTATTTATTGCAAATTATGAGGCCACCTAGGATTATGCAGCAAGACTGTTTCTCAAAACAATAACAGCAAACAAACAAGTAAATCTCAGCTAATATGCAATTAAAAACCAGGACCCAATAAACAACATAATAATCATGGTCTCTGAGACACAAAATTTTCGTTGAGTTTGGGGCTTGACAACTTGCTGTATTATGACTCTCAGGGATGCTACAATTTGGAACTTGAACATTTCCCAAAAGTCCATACATTCAAGTTGTAGTCTCTAGGATAGCAAGCCTCAGCGGGGCGAGTCCACTCTGCGTCATGGGATTCCAGCAAACAGCAAACAGGAAGGCGCAACAGCAGCATGAATCAACAGCAGCCTCCTTGAAGCGTTCTCCGAAGCATTTCTCTTTAGGACCATCAAAGTGAAGTCTCTCTCTCTCTGCTCCTATTTATTATTTCTTCAGCTGGCAAAAACCATGCCCACCCCCATAATGCAGTTTCCAGCTGATAAAGCTCACTGGACCCCTCTCAAGGCTGTGATCAGCTGTGGAAAAACTAAAAGCATTCCCACATGCCACGCTTGTGATTACAACAAAAACATGTTTAAATAACATAACCCAAACTCTCACTGCATTTGAATGCTGTAAAAAACGGCTTAATAGGCCATTCTGGTAAGAGCCTGAAAGACAGCAAGTAGTGATGAGAACAAAGCCAACTACAGAGGCCCCATAAGAAGCAAGGACTTCCGCAGCAGCTTGGCTAGAGGCCATCCTGTGATATTTTTGGCAAATAATCGGGCTGTCCTTGTTCTAAAATCCTCCCTAAGGCTAAGTTAAAAGCAGTGGGTTGGCTGGATAGTACAGCCTTTACTTCCAGCACCCAGAGGCAGTCAGACCTCTGTGAGTTTGAGACCAGCCTAGTCTACACAGTGAACTTCAGGAGAGCCAGGGTTATATCGTGAGGCCCTGTCTCAAAACAAAATGAAACAATAACAGAAGGGTAACAGGCTAATTGCTTTCGCGAAGGAATTTCAAGACAACATTACATTGGGTCTGTGATGACTGAAAGAGAGTTCTACAGTAAAACAGAACAAGTGGAACAGGAATAACTCCAAAATGTACAGCTGGGAGAGCAAAGGAGCGCTAGGAAGCTCAGGGCTGTCGTCAAGGCTTGTGTTGGAGGAGAGGGATTGGGGAGAGATACCATGACTACTGAGAAGCCCCCTGCTCTGCACTGGAGCAAAGCGAAGGGTCAGATCCCACCCAGCTAAGCTTCCAATCTATGAAAGAAAATTAAGGTGTTTTCTGTTCCTAGAAAGCAACTGAGTAAAATAGGTGCTGTCAGTGTGATTCAAGGGGGCTGAGGTCCATCCCAAGCTAAGGTTCAGACTTGGCAATGTCATCCATGTAATGCTGGCTCTAGAGGCATGAAGAATGTAGGAGTAGGGGGTGGTGGAGGGAGCAGGGGTTGTGGATTCTTTTTCTGTGGTTTCAGAGAGTCACTAAGGAGCACCAGGTAATGTGTGGCAAAGAAGGACTTACCTAAAGGATCGGAAAGGGCAGGGGGCTGTGAAAGTGAATCCTGGTTTGCAGCATAGGTTCCAAGGTATTGGAAGAGTTAAATACAGAAAGTGGAAACAGCCTGAGAGAGAGAGAGAGAGAGAGAGAGAGAGAGATTGAGAGATTGAGAGAGAAGTAGGTTACAGACAGCAAAGCTGGGAAGGTGGCCCTCTGCTTAGCCATTGACACCTGAGATGGACCAGAGGACTTGGTGCTACCCCGCTGGGTTTCAATCTTGCTTTGTATTTTCTCACTATGCCCTATTCCTTCCTGTGAGAATGGTAATGCATATTCTATGTGTTATTGTTTGTTGGAGGTGTGTAATATTTTTTTAACAAGAGGTTACAACTAAGAAATTGGTTTAAGTCTCAGAATATATTTTGGACTTTAAAAATTATTTATGTTTGTTTTGTGTGTATGAATATTTTGCTTGATGTGTCTGTGTATCGCATGTTTGCAGTTGCCTATGGAGGCCAAAAGACAGTGTTGGGTTCCCTAGAATTGGAGTTACAGACATTTGTGAGCTGCTGTGTGGGTGATGGGAATTGAACCCGGGTCCCCTGGAAGAGCAGCCAGTGCTCTTCATAACTGAGCTATCTTTTAAACCCTCTGAACTTAGGACTTTCAGTGCTGAGATTGTGGGAGACTTTTGAAGTTGGGCTGACTGCATTTTGCATTTTGATATGGCCACAGACCTCCGGGGGTAAGGGAGTGGAATGTGGTTTGAATAAAATATCCCCCACAGGTTCATGTATCTGAACACTTGTTCACAGTTGGTGGCGCTGTTTGGGGAGGTTTGCGTGGTGTAGTCTTGCTGTATGAAGTAAGTCGCTGGGGGCGCTCTTTGAGTGTTTAAAGCCTTTGGCCACTTTCAGGTCATTCTCTTTCTTCGTGCTTGCAATGAGAATATGAGATCTCAGCTCACAGCTCCAGCTGTCCCGTCTTTCCACTCATAACAGACTCTTATCCCTCCTAACCTAAATCAAAGTAAACTTTCTCCATAGCTTGCTGTTAGCTGTGGCGTTTTATCACTGCAACAGAGAAGAAGCTGAGATGTATGGCACGGCATGGGAGTCCTCATAAACGAGCAAAGGCCCAACAAACACTGGAGCTAGGTGATTGCACTGAGCTGGACAAAGAACAGCAAGCTGGGAAGGACGGACAGAGTAACGGTTATCTTAAGGGCGGTACATGATCCTCTCACTCTCAGCATCTCATCCTTGGAGATTAAAGTTTCTTTTCTTTCTAGAATAGGGAGGCTGACTTTCATGGGGGGTTAGGAAGCAACAAAGTTCAAGACGATCTTCTTGCATCTACTGGGTTTCACATGTTCTAAAAACTTAAGGTGTTGACATGTCAGAAGAGCAAATTTTCACCATTCAGGGTGAGGCCCTCCAGACCACCTACAGTCCAAAGTGCTTAGTCCTTAGCCTTCCAGAGAGCCACACCTGGGGTTTTATGTCCTGAGTTTCGTTCTCCTCCTCCTCCTTCTCCTTCTTCATCGTCTTCTTCTTTGATTTATTTTTATTTTGTGTGTATGGGTGTTCTCCTGTGTGTGCGGATGTCCAGTGTCCATGGGCAGAAGGAGAGGGCACTGGATAACCTCGACCTGAAGCTACAGACTGTTGTGAGATGCCCTATGGGCTCTGGAAACTGAACTTGGGTTCTTCTAAGAGTAGCAAGAAGGCTTAACCGCTGAGTCATCTCTCCAGCCCCAGCACTTACATGTAGTGATGGTCATTTTAACACCTTGTATTATTTTTATACAATTTAAAAAACATAAGCTTTAGCCAGACATGGTGGCACATGGTTTTAATCCCCAGCTCTCGGGAGGCAGAGGCAGGTAGAGCTCTGTGGGTTTGAGTCTAGCTGGTCTACATAGCAAGTTCCAGGCCAGCCAGAGCTACAAAATAAGTCCCTATCTAAAAAACAAACAAACAAACAAACAAACAAACAAACAAAAAACCATAAAAGAAAGCCCAGAAAGTTTAAGCTTTAAAAAAAAATCATTTTTTAAAATATGTTGATCTGTATTATATGTTTATCACTTTGGGGCAGAGAAATGTCAAAGATAAAAACCGAAGGATGAAAGGTTTTAAGGAATGTTTTGAAGAATTTTTAAAGTATATCAAAGTAATTGACAAGCTTAACTTATTTTCAAATAACTGACAAATCAAAAAATCTTGAGAAGATAGACTAAGATCTGGAAGATGATAAGTGCGTCCCAGCAGAAGAAAGAGAACCTGTAAGCCCCAGTGTGCCCAGTACTGGGCTCTTCAGGCTGTGGTGAGTGACAGTGAGCTATCTGTAAGTCATGACGTTAGCCTAGTGTGCAACCAGTCCTGAAGAGACCTGATAGTCTAGGGTCAGAGGGAAGGGGAGGAGGACCTCCCCTCTCAGTGGACTTGAGGAGGAGCATAGGAGGAGATGAGGGAGGGAGGGTGGAATTGGGGGGGGGATGAGGCAGGGGGCTACAGCGGGGATACAAAGTGAATAAACTGTAATTTATAAAAATATAAATAAATTTTTTAAAAAATGATAAAAAAAAGTAAAAGGAGGGTGAAAATCAGAATGGAACTCTCCAAAGGCAGTTTGAAATTTGTTTCAAGCATGCGGAGGAGGAGTGCTGAGCTGCCAAGTGTCAATCAACAGACTTCATGCTTGGAGTTGAGGTCGGAAATGTATCACTATAATGATAGGAAGCTGAAACCATATAAAGGGAACTTTCAGAGAACAGACAAAGAACCCGTATGAAGAGGGACCACTCCTAGAAGTTGACAGGCACCCATTCAAAGAGGAAGAAGAATAAATTGTTACATCTAATCAGAACTTTGCTTGATACCAAATTGGCATGGCCACTAATGGAGGTGGCCTGACCATTGGCCTGCTTCAGCACCTCATCATGTGCCCTCCTCCCAAGGAATGGCTCTCCTGCCAGGGGCCTCCCACATGTCACTCCTAACTCTAGCAACAGCTGAAATGTTTTACCTGGGTTTCTGTAGTGGAATGTTAATTCAGAACATGGCTATTCTGGCAAGAGATCACATCCAAAGACCTTCTAGGTCTGTGTGATCCAACTGGAATACAAACATGACTTTAATCCAGAAGACAGAGGCAAGCATATCTGAGTTCTGGACCAGCCTGGTATAGAGCAAGTTTCAGGAAAAGAAAAGCTTAGGTCCAGGTGTGGCGGTGCAGGCCTTTAATCCCAAGCAATGAAAGTAAAGTTAGTTTGTAGAAAGAAGCACCCATGTTTGAAAGTGATGTCTAATTGAGTGGCAGAAATGAAGACAAATCAGAGAAAGATTTGACAGAATAGGATACACGCAACTCTCATGAGAAGAGAGAGGAAAGGGAAGCTGCTTAAGGGGCAATGAAGAGAGAGAGGAGGTGGTTTGTACCGAGACAGTAATAGAGAGAAGGTTGCAGAAAGAGAACAAGCTAGACTCAGGTGAAGACTGAATCAGCCAGAGAAGGAGAAGAAGCCAGCAGATCAGAGCAGACTGCTAGAGTTAGTGAGGCCAAGCAGAGCAATTCTGGGGTCGAGAGAAAAGCCAGATTGAATAAGTTAGCTGGAGAGGAGTGTGAGTCAGAATAGCTGAGTTGAACCAGCCAGCTCAAAGCTCAGTAAGAACAAGAAAGGGTGAGCTTATTAAGTAGTAAGTCTCAGAGGCTAAAAATGTTCTAAGCCTAGGTTAGATTGTATGGAGACTAGAAGCTTTCAGGACTAGGCCTAGGTTAGCAGACTGAGGCAGTAAGTCTCCAAAACAACCGAAACAGGGGAATAAAAGCTCCTTTTAACAGGCTTCCTATGCCATGCAACCACGACTGGAAATGATCTTAGGTTTAAAAGCATAAACAGGTCATTCTCCTGGGGTCTGTGGTTCTCAGATAATCCAACTGAGATGAAATCTTGCTATATTATTAAACCATAGCAAGAAAGTATAGTGCTGTGGAGGCAGAGGACAGCTAGTGACTTAAAACATAAAGCCCAGTGTTTAATTAAAATGCACAAAGCAAGAACACATGGCCTGTTCTACATGACATATGGACACAGTGACATTAAACACAAAAGCAGAGGAGCTAGAGGGCAGAGGTCAGGGTGAGTGTAAACCATTGAGTCCTGGAGACTTCAGGTCACAGGCTGTAATCAAAAGTCAGCCTTGCTGCCTGTTAACAATCAAGGACCAGGAGCCTGGAATGCTGGCTGCGTGTCAGCCATTACACTGCCCAAGAGCACCACGAGGGGACACATTGAGAAGTGGGGTAGTTGGGACCACATGAGAAGAATGAAATGGTAAGTGTCTCAGTCACTAGAACGCTATAGGTGAACCTATAGCGTCATTACCGAAAGTGTGCGTGTGGGAACTCAAAGTTCTTGTCTTCCTTGGCTTCTTTTTGGTGTGGGAACACGCGAAGGGAAAATGAGCCTCAGAAAGTGCTCAAATGTGGTATTAGCCCCGTGGAGGCTTCCGAAGGAGGGCAAATGCCTTTGTCTCAAGAAATAAAAGCAGACCAGACAGCTCAGAGTAAGATCTGACAACACAAGCCTCACTTGCAAGCTCATTTTCTTTCCTTCTCTTCTTCCTGCTGGTTAGTGGCCACAGGGGAGTCCAGGGTTGTTGCCTGTCAAACTCCACATCGTTCGTGTTTCTTCTCAGCATCTCTGTCCAGGGACACAGGCGCTCAACCCTGCAATGCTGGTCCTCGGGAGGGAGGGAATTGCAGACATCTAGCTCCTGCATTCCCTTGTAGCGCTGAGCCTGGACAGGAAGGACGGCCTAAATGGTAGATAGGAGAGATACGGTCTACAGCCCCCAGAGGGCGCCAGAAACCACAGACAGCACCGACCCAATGTACACTGCGGCTTCTTCATACACTTGTTTCTATACGTGTGCAAAAAGCACAATCGCAAAACAAACATGGTAAAATACTAACAACAGCCAGGCTTAATGGAGCAGACCTGTAATCCCAGCACTGGGGGAGGCAGAGGCAGGTGGATCTTTGTGAGTTCGAGGCCAGCTTGGTCTACAAAGTGACCAAGGCTACACAGAGAAACCCTGTCTTAAAAAGCCACACACACACACACACACACACACACACACACACACACACGAAGATATTAACAACAGTTGTAACAGTAGAATGTGGGCGGCGTCCTCCCCGCCCCGCCCCTGTTCCTCTCTCTCTGTCTGCTCACTTGGGGTTCCCATGGTGATGTGACGTGCAGTTTGTGTGATGGGAAATGTGACTTAGGTAATGTGCTGTAACATGAGAGTTTACTGTCTCTGTCTGGAATCTTCCATTTAATATTTTTGGATCAAATTTGTCCACGTCTGACTGAAAGCATGGAAAAGAAAGATCAAGGCTAAGGGTTGGGAACCCCTGAGAAGCACGCCTTTGTAAGGATCCCCTCCTTTCTGGTCCTTCCTTCTCGTCTACACATATACACTCCGAACTCTCTGTGCTCACAAGCACCTCAGGAAAAGGGCTAGACTGGGTGGTTCTCAACCTTGGGCCACAGCCCCTGGGGGTGGGGGAGTTGCTGAACGACCCGTTCACAGGGTTGAGTAGCAAGGACCTTGCATACCAGACATTTACATTACGAGTAGTAAAAGTAGCGAATTCACAGTTATGAAGTATCAAGGGAAATAATTTTTTAAAAATATTTTATTTATTATGTATACAGTGTTCTGACTACAGGCCAGAAGAGGGCACCAGATCGCATTATAGACTGCTGTGAGCCACCATATGGTTGCTGGGGACTGAACTCAGGACCTCTGAAGAGCAACCTTAACCCCTGAGCCATCTCTCCAGCCCAAGGAAAATGATTTTATGGCTGGGGTTGCCACAACAAGAGGAACTGTGTTAAAGGGTCGGAGCGTTCGGAGGGTTGAGAACCAGTGGCCCCACTTGCTTTCTGCTGACTGACTTCAAGCATCCTTGTTTGCCATGTCAGTGAGTTAGAGGATTTGGACTATCAGGAGAAATCCTAACCTGGGCAGAATCTGGTTGTGTCTAAGACATGTAAGAAATAAAGATGAGCTCTCGTGACAGGCATGAAACCCGAACTTTCTTTCAGAGGTGATTTTAGTAGTGTGGAAATCTAAGAGTTTGTTCTCTCCTGCTCTTGGTGAAGCACTTGTTCCTGGGCTAAAGTGAGCTAAGCTGAGCTGGCAAACTTCAGGGCACCTCAGTGACCACTCCACGACTGCATCTCCCACTTATCCTCGCCGTCTTGAGAGCACAGAGCTGGCAGTCAGCGGCGCTCCCTGCCCCACCAGCGAGGAAGCCCCCGCAGGAGCGCAGGGCTGCGGCTCCGGTTCCAAGTGCACAGGCAGCGTCCTGCCGGCCAGAGCTTCCGAGAGCTACGAGAACTCTCGGTCTCAAGACGACTTTCTCCGCAAAAGGATCATTGCTGAGGTCAAATGGCTTCCATCATAGGCGGCAACTCAGCCGCTCCACCAGAAATAGAAGATTCTCCTGAAACCCAGGCAGGAACTTCAAACACCGCAAACCCCAGGAGCAAGACCAGGGCAGCATCCAGATAAAACACAAAAGCTCGCTCTGAGGTCAGAGTGGTTCTGGCAATTCCGAATATGTGGACTTTCCCCAAGTCCACTGCAACTCTGAAAGTGCTCCACCGGAGGCTGAAAACTGCAAAGCAAAGGCCGGAGCTATAAGCATTTGCTCCGTGAATCTGCGTGAATACGTAAATCCCGCATGCGCAAATGGCCCGTGTGGGAGGCCTCCAGGAGGCAGGCGTCCTGGGGATGAACAATGGCTTGCAAGTGTCTCCACCAGCCGGGTGGTTCACCTGCAGTGATGTCGGGCTCCAAGAGTGGCTGTGTAGTTGCTAGTTGGAGCTGAGGTAGAGCAACAGCAGGACACTGTGGGGGCTGCTTGCTGTGGGCCCCTGGGCCACTTCATTCTTTCCGCTTCTTTTCCTCATCCACAAAAGGCCAGTGGTAAAAGCGCCCACGTCCTAAGTGCCGTGTATCTGTCCCGTGGTGTTATCTGTTCAGGGGGTTGCTAGGTGATCGCGTGTTTAACGACAGGAAGAGCTCTGTGTATAATGCTGGCTGACTTTCAGGGTTCACACACTCGCTCCTTGGCTGACGCCGGGCTACTGATGGGAATGCACCTGTCACTTCCCACTCTAAAATGAAACGCAAAAGGGGGAGAAGTGACACTCATGAGCTGGCATGGTACAGGTGACAGCACACAGGTGCTACATGGAAGATACTCACAAAATGGGGACGGTCAGGAGATGGAAATGGAGACCGGGTATGAAGAACGCTGTGAGTGGACCTGAACTTTGATTCGCAGACATAATGGAAAACTAAGGAGCTGGCTCTTATAGATGCCCCCACGGAAGAAAAGCAGAATGTGGGGCTGAGAAGGTGGCTCTGAGGATGATGTGATTGCCACGGGGGAGGGGAGTGAAGGGGGAATGAGGTCAGGACCCACGTAAATACTAGGCATGACAAGCTACCTGTAATCTCTACACTGGAGGGTGGAGACAGGGGATCTCTAGAGCAAGCTGGCTGGCTAAGTCACAGAATCTCCAAGGTTTGGATTCAATACATAAGCCGTGTTGGGCCTGCAGAAGAAGGCAAAGCCACTGCTGCTGACCTCTGGCCTCTGCATGCACTGAGTACTTGCACACACATGTGCACACATAGATAAGTATGAATATATTCATACATCCACGTGCCACACGTTTGCATGCAAACAAGAGGAAAAGTTCAACAACCAGAAACAGCCAACAATTCCATAATTCTACAAGTAAGGATTTTTCCAGTAGGATAAAACTGCCATGCAATGATGGCCCATCAGGTATGTTTCCATTTCTGGTCAGTTTTTGGCGGTGAGAGGCCTTTGAATCACTGGATGTTGGAAGGTGGCTCGGTGCCCTTCCAATAGCCCCCAGCTTTGTGTACCTGACACTTGTGCGGTATCAGGGAGGCAGGTCTTCATGGAAGCCCCATCCTCAGAGTTCAGCCTACACTGTGGTGATGGCCAGGGTGAGGACAGAGAGAGGCAGGTCCTGGACAGGTACCGCTCCATTTTGAAGCCGAAACCCTTTGTCCTGTTGGGCCATGATAATTCCAGAGAGATCAAGGATCGCAGGACAGGGATGGCAGTTACAGGGTGTGCCAGGGACACTTTGCAAACATATAAGCCTGTGGTAAGGAGGAATGGTAGTTAGGCTGAACCTGCTATCTCTTCCCTTTCCGTCTGATCTCACTGTAAATTCTTGGCTTGTGGAGTATGATTTGGCTCAGATCCTGCTGCTGCAAGCATAAAACGTAAATGTGCCGATCCCATTAGCACTCTTGCTTTTAAGCACCACTTCCTAGACAGTGGTAACGAGAGAGCGTGCCTGTGGAGACACTTTTCTGTGTCTCCTGGCTTCGGTGCCACTGCCCACGCCATCTAAGAAAGGTCTGTCTGTGAGAGCTTGTTTCTTTTTTATTGTGGTTTATTTTTTTCCTTTCATTCTGTTTTCCTAGAGACTCCAAGTGGATGGGTCTGATATGAATACTTGGTCCTGAATTCATCAAAACAAGTCCTAAAAGACTGCATTTTTTTTTCTCCCAGGACTAAATTCCTAGATTTTTGAAGTTGGAGGTATCAGAGGTTTTTTTGGATGATGCATTTAACTTTAAGGAAGTCAAGCTCACCCTTGAATGAAGGAATTCAACTTATTGGCTGACAGTTTCATTTGGATTGACATTTACATAAGATGAAACCCCATTCCATAGCCTGTGTTTAGAGAGACCATCTCAACTCATGGTCAGGGACAGGCAGGCCAGGCGAGGAGGGCCTGGGAGAAACTGGGGGACATAGTGATTTTATCTGCCAGCTTGACTGGGCCATAGGGGACCAGACATTTGCTTAGCCATTGTTCAAAGGTTTCTTTAAAACTTTAAAATTACATTTTAATTTATTGTGTGCATATATGTGTGTCTGTGTGGGAACATGTACCAAAATATGTGTGGAGGTCAGAAGGCCTGTTACTTTCTCTTTCTACCATGTGGGTCTAGGGATCAAACCCAAACCAACAGGATTGGCCTGTCATCTTGCTGCCCCTGTTCTGAGGTCTCTGGGACCATGCTTTTTGTTCGTTTGTTGTTTTGTTTCTGTTTTTTCAAGATAGGTTTTCTCTGTGTGACAGCCTTGGCTATCCTGGAACTTATTTTGAAGAGCAGGCGGGCTCAAACCCACAGAGCCTCTGCCTCTGCCTCCCAGGTGCTTGGATTAAAGGCATTTACCACCACCATCCCCCACTCCTCAGCAAAAGGCTGGCTCTTCCCCAATAGGAGGGAATTCCTTTTTTCCTTTCTTTTCTTTCTTTCTTTCTTTCTTTCTTTCTTTCTTTCTTTCTTTCTTT
>NW_026596463.1:3231247-3301619 GCF_907164565.1 Psammomys obesus | reverse complement strand
TTTCTTTCTTTCTTTCTTTCTTTCTTTCTTTCTTTCTTTCTTTCTTTCTTTCTCCTTTTCAGCTGAGCTATCACATTTTTTTCTTTCTTACTTTTCTATATCACAGTCCATCATGAAAGGAAGTAAGAGTTAGGAACTCAAGGCAGGAATCCAGAGGGCAGTACTGAAGCCGAGGCCATGGGGGAGTGCTGCTTACTGGCTTGCTTCTATGGCTTGCTCACCCTGCTTATTCACCAGCAGGTCCAGCACCGCCCTCTGTGGGATGGGCCCACCCACATCAATCACTAATTAAAAAATTGCTCTACAAGCTTGATCATAGGCCAGTCTAGTGGGGGCATTTTCTCAATGAGATTTGCTTTCCCCAAATGATGGTCTTGGGTTAAACTGACATAAAAGTAGCCAGCACAGACATGAGCTAAAGCATCAGCTGGCCTGGGCCTCCCTGTTGGCCTCCAGAGCGACATTCCTCCATCGGTTGTCCTGGGTCTCCGTCTTGCCCTGGCAGCCTGTCAGAAGCCAATCCCGAATAATTTCAGTCTTGTCCCCTTCCCCACATAATGCACATCATGCGGCTTTCCTATGGGATGGGGTCACAGGGAGGCCTGAGGGATCCCCAGCTCTGGCAGCCTCATTGTGCAACTTTGTTGACTCACGTGGCTGAAACAAGCTCTTACAGGTGTGCCACAGTTCTGTACTTGATCACATGCGCAATACTTGAGAGTGATAATAAATGACTATGTTAATGGTTTCCATAGTTACTACGATATATCTTTATTGTTATTTAATTATGCTTATCTAAAAAAATTGTTTAAAATCTTACATTTGGAAGCCTGAAGCAGGTAGATTGTAAATTATAGGCCACACTGGGTTATGTAACAACAGCCTGCCTCAAAAAGAAAGAAAGAGAGAAAAAGAAAGAAAGGGGGAAGGAAAGAAGGACAGGCACACCAATTTCTCCCAGTCTGTTTTCACTGTAGTTTTTGTGTTTAGATACTCAGATACTCTCTTCTGTGTAGTAACTACAGGACTCAGGGCACTTACATGTGACATTTCTGTGCCACCTGGGCTTGTGTAAGTACACTCTGTGTTGTTCACACAACTAGAAATGAACTGACCACAGGTTTTTGTTTTTTCATTCTTAAGGCATTGTCTCATGGGATAGCCCAGATTGGCCAAGAATTCACTGTGTAGTCTAAGCAATTCTTTTGCCTCAGCTTCTCAAGTGCTGGGATTATAGACAATGCATTTTCCTCTCTCTCTCTCTCTCTCTCTCTCTCTCTCTGTCTCTCTCTCTGTGTGTGTGTGTGTGCGCGCACGCGCGCACATGCATTTATATACTTCACATTCTTGGGAACTATAGGTGGGTTCTGGTTACTAGGATGAGGATGGAGAAGTTGTCTAGCATCTAGTATATATTATGTTAGTTATTTTTGTCAGCTGCTAATAGGAGTAATTGTTCTGCTTATCTTGACCTTCATCTGAAGTTTACATGTCTAGATTCTGTTATTTTGTATTAATTAGCCTTTCCTCTAAGCTTGGAGCAGCTGCAGATTTGGTAGCCACAATGTCTACGTATTATAAGGTCTTGAAACTCAAAGTCTTCACCTTCGAAGGCCTGAGGAGCTTGTTAAAACCATGGGATTCAGGATCCATGTAAACCACGAGAACATTAATGTTTGTCTCATGATATGACCATAAGAGGACAAGGTGACAAAGGGCACAGAGTTAGTGACAGATGCCCTGTCACTCCATTGTAATTGAACACTGATCGAATTCAGCTCTGGCCGACTGTGCTCTTTACTTTCAGAAGGCCTGGCGGGATGGCTAGACGAAGAAAGATTTGAGTAACAGTTTTCGGTGATTTCAGTCCATTGTGGCAGGAAAGACATGGCAGAGTGGTTGCACTCCCAGTGGCGGGAACATGAAGCAGAGGCTCCTCCCCCCACAGTGGTCCAGGAAGTAGAAAGAGTGGACTAGAAACAGGGCCTCGATAAACTCTTCAAAGCCAGGATCCTACTGACCTTCCAACACACAGCCCTCACCTCCTAATGGTTCCTGTGGTGGTTTGAGTAGGAATGGCCCCCACAGGCTCTTGTGTTTGCATGCTGGGCAATACGGAGTGTCTCCACTAGGAGGTGTGGCCTTGCTGGAGGAGGTGTGGCCTGGCTGGAGGAAGTGTGCCACTGTGGGGGTGTACTTTGAGGTCTCCAAGGCTCATGCTCCACCCATTGTAGAATCTTGCCTCTTCCTGGCTGCCTTCAGAAGATGTAGAATTCTCAGAGCCTCCAGTACCCTGCCTGCCTGCATACAGCCATGCTTCTCACCATAATGATGATAGACCAAACCTCTGAAACTGCAAGCCAGCCCCAGTTGAATGTTTTCTTTTATAAAATTTGGGTTGGAGCCAGGTGTGGTGGCCCACACCTGTAATCCCAGCATTTGGAGAGGCAGAGGCAGATGGATCTCTGTGAGTTCAAGGCCAGCCCGGTCAACAAAGTGGGTCTAGGACAGCCAGGGCTACACAGAGAAACACTGTCTTGAAACCCCTGCCCCTCCAAACAACAATAAAAGTTGTGTTGGTCATAGTGTCTCTTCACATCAATAAAACCCTAGCTAAGACTGTTCCATAGCTGTGTTAGGAGCTGGGAACCAAGTATTCAAATGTGTGCTGATGGGGAGATATTGTAGGTTCAAACCACGATGCCAACATAATAAAAATCAGAATTATGGAAGGCTTCTGAATGGCAGAACCAGGGATGGAGAGGACCTGGGGCAGATAGGAGCTCTTGGACATTCCGTGGCACTGGCCCTTGACACTTCAATTTTACCTGCCTTCTCTCCAAGGGTCTTTGAGTCAGTGGGCCCTGGCTAGGTTAGAATGAGCACCAGAAGACGCTTGGTCTAACATTCGTGCCACTAAAAAACTGTATTCCAAAAAATATGCGTTTAGAGTTTTGCTCCAAACAGCCTTCTCAGATGAACACCTAAATGAACCAACCTCACTTCAGTGGGTCCAAAGTTAATACAGCATGAAACATCTCAGACTTGCCTCATGAAAGAAAAGGAAAAGGGGGTCTGGCTCAGAAAGGAAGAGTGTGTTATTTTTAGACAAGAATGGTCCGTTTGCCAGATGAAATCACTATGCAAGCTTGCTAACACGTTGGTGAGTGCTCACTGGAGTTTCATTTAGACAGTTTAAGCATAGAGGAGCCCTGGGCAGTTTGAGTATCCTTTAAAAATTTGGTTTCTAGAGGACAGAAAGCTGCCGGATCTGAAGAAAAAAAAAAAAAAGCCCATGTTTCCCAGAAAGCCACATCTGGGAGCCGATTAGGAATTTGGACTACGGTCATTTGAGGGAAAAGAACTTTATCTGACCCACTGTTAAGTCTTTGACAAAAAGGATGCATGTTGGTACAATTTTAAGCACCCTCAGTTTAGGGAAAACAGTCACATCTTGGCTCCAGGTGAACGAGTCAATGGGAACACGGGAGCTATGTCTTTGGAGCCATGTGTTTGGAAGGAGTGACCTCGCTGTTCCCTGGACTGTGTTCAGGTGTGTGTAATGCAGCTTAAGAACATTGAAAGTTGAAGGAATTCCAGGTAAGAAGCAGCAGAAGAAAGGACATATCTGGGGGCCGTGTTCTACAGAGCCCCACTTCACAGAACTGGGAGCCAGAAACCATGAAGTCTCCCAGACTTCAGCAAGGATGGCCTCGTGGAAAAGACCAACAGGTGCTCCTTCGCTCCTGAGGGCCAGGGTATGGACGTCGGACTTCAGATAAATGTAAACAAACGTCACATAAAAAATAATCTCTGACCCAGAACTTCTCCCGTGGAGAAAAGGCTTCTGAGGGGGAATCTGCCCTGATAAGCTCAGTTTGGGCTGGAGAAATTGCTGCAGCAGGAACTGCAGGATGAGAGGTGGTGAGGAGAACACCGCGAAAGGCAAGAAGGGGACATTTTACAGTTTCGTGGTTTTGTTGGAGAACAATAAAATGGGGGTGGGGTTTCCAGGGAGGAAAACCATTAAAAAGTGGGAGGCCGGAAGGGCGGGCTTAGTGGTCTGTCTGTGGCTAAGGATATGAGGGGATGGAAAAACCTCTCTGTGCGCTCCTGTATCGGTGTGTACTTTTGAGTCCTGGGATGCACTGGCTAAAAGGGACGGCGCAATGAGCCAAGGAGACGCAGGGCTGCCTACTTTTACCAGACACGCTGTAGCAGAGGGAGAGCAGGCGGACACACAAATACACGCGATGTGGTTTGCAGAAAATATCCTGCGGTAAAACAGAGCCAGGAGACCCCGTGGGTCAGAGACCGTCCAGGTCTACTTTTGACCCGTGAACGGTTGGTGAGCGGTTGGGCACCGCCAGCGACTGTGGTGGAGAAAGAAGGTGAAGTCTCCAGGGCGAAAGCAAAGCTTCTGGAGGTTTTGGAATTTCTAGCATTAGAACCAAACTCATCAAAGGAGCCTGCCTGCATCCGGTCAGTAAATACGTAGGGCATTGAGCTGGCGCAAAGCTCAGTAGTGGAGTGCCTACTTAGCATATGATGGCCCAGGGTTATCCCCAACCAACCAACCAACCAACCAACCAACCAACCAACCAACCAACCAACCAACCAACCGATGGATCTTTTCTCTAGAACGTTCTCAAGGTGCCCCAAACACCTGTTGCTGTGGGCGGTCAAACCAGCTGCATGGTTCTATGGCTCGCTTGCTGTAACACTTACTTGGAGACTAATTTTTTTTTAAATGTTAATTTCCAAGTCTCACTTCAGGAGTTCTGAATCAGAACTTTTGTGGAAAATGACAACCAGGGATTTGTACTTTTAAAAAAGTTTCCCAGTGTTTCTGAAACAGTTAGAACACAGCATTTGGAAGCCAACAAATTGAGTGACTTTTAAGATTTCCTGTAGCTCAGAGAGTTAATGATTGCATGATATGCCAACTCCTTCGCAGCCAGCCATACCTCAGCAGCCAGAGATCTGAAAACGTTTTTTTGTTTTTGTTTTTGTTTTTTAGTTTAAAATAGACAACAAGTGAGGTTTTAGAGAGGTAGGTTAGTTGGTAAAGTCCTTGCTGTGCAAGAACGATGAGACGTGAGTTTGATCCCCAGATCCCACAATGGAAAGCTGGATGTGACAGCATGTGACTGCCATCCCGGGACAAACAAAAAAGAAACGGGCGTGTTTCTCTGGACTTGATGGCCAGAGGGCATAGCCTAACTGGCGAACCTCAGCTCCCAGTGAGAGACTGTCCCAAAAAACAAGGGAGACAGCTGCTGAGGAGCAACAGCTCAGGTTGGCCTCTGGCACGCACGCACACACACACACACACACACAAACACACACACACACGCATGTAATCCTCATACACACATGCACATATATATGAGAAATGTAGACATACAGGCTGTACACTCCTAGAAATAACCATTAATGGTTGGCATGCCATTCCAGACGTTTCCATATGCATATAAAGCCGTATCTGTATATGTAAAATAAAATTAATAATCCTTTTATTCACAAAATATAACGTAAGTTATTGCTTCTTGCTTTGTGTAGTTAATATTATGTTTTGATGATAAAAAATCTGTGTGTGAGCATAAGCTGTTCCATGTACATGTGTTTGTGGGTATTTGTGCACACATGTGCACACTTTCACGTGAAGACACAACCCTGACTGTCTTCCTTTACTCTCTATATTCTTATTCTTTTTAAAAAATGTTTATTTTATTTTTATTAATGACAGTTTATTCACTTTGTATCCCAGCTGTAGCCCCCTCCTCTACCTCTCCCAACCCTACCCTCTCTCCCTCTTCTTCTCCTATGCCCCTTATATTCTTATTCTTATATTTTGAGAAAGGTTCTTTCACTGCATAGCTCTGATCATCTGGCCTGGAACGCGCTATGCAGACCAAGCAGGCCTCATTGTCACAGAAACCAACCTGCCTCTGCCTCCTAAGTGCTGGGGTTAAAGGTGTGCACCTCCACATCTGGTTTATTCCACATTGTTGTTATCATTTTATGCATATAGATGTTTGTCTGCATGTATGGGTGTGCACCTGTGTGTACCTGGTGCCTGTGGAGGTCAGAAGAAAGTGTCAGATCCCCTGAGACTGGAGTTAAGGGTGGTTGTGAGCCACCATGTGGGTGCTGGGAATGAAACCGAGGTTCTGTGCAAGAGCAGCAAGGGCTCCTTGCTGTTGAGCCATCTCTGGCCCCACTCTACGTTAGCTTTTGAGGGGTCTCTTGGTGAACCCGGAGCACATCGCTTGGCGAGGCTGTCAGGCCAGTCAGCTCTAGTGTCTGCCTGGTCCCCCCCGCAGTGCTGGGGTACAGACATAGCATGGCCTTTTCATATCAACTCCTATCTTCAGGTGTAGCAACGGGCACTTTGCCGACAGAGCCATTGCTCCAGTGTGAAAATAATGACTTCCTATGTTATTACTTAGAGAATCACCCCATGATTATAACTGTCTGGTGTTTCATTTTATAGGTCCTCAGATAAATGACGTTTGTTTCTTTCTGCGGTTACAATCACTACTGCAATTAAACATCATTACAATCTACTTACCGGTATTTGTTCTAAGTGTGTATTTGGCATGAGTTCCTAGATTTGGAATTTTGAAGATGTTTTAAACATTACCAATATTCATTATGTCATTAATTATATACAGAACTTCCTAGTCAGGCATATTGGTTCATGTCTAAAATCCTAACATTTGGGAAGCTGAATGACCATAAGTTCAAAGCCAACCCTTGGCTACACAGCGAGACCCTATCTCAAAAAAAGTTTCTACCCTGCATTTCACATTCTGGTAAAAACTCACCCTTACTTAGTGCACAGTATAATGAATTTTGACAAATGGATGTAGTCGTAGCAACGAAAAGGTACTGGACGAGTGAATGACTGCAGGAGTTGCCTCGCGCCCTTCTCTGTCAGACTCTGAGCTTGCAGGCTGGGCTCCTCCACACCGTCGCTCCTGTTTCACAGTCAACCTGGTCTTCCAGGCGTAGGATCAGAAGGTCTGGCCTAGAGAAGGGGAGTTGTGGGCTTCTCACTGTGCCCAGGAGGGCAAGAAAGGCTATCAGAAGCAACTGGATGTCTAGGTCGGTGTGATTAACCCCAAGAGCAACAGTGCACTGTCCCCTTTCAGGACACCAGTGTGCCCCATCTCTTACTGCTCACACCCACTCACTTAGAGTCTGCGCACGTGTCTTAGTTTAGACATCATGAGTATGTGAGCTTTCTCTGCATGCACAAACATGAGAGAGAGAGATACAGAGAGGAAGAGGAGGGAGTTTATGTTCCTGTGTTGCTCATGTGTGAGGGGCCAGAGGTGTTCTTCAGAGATGCTCTCTACCTTGAGCTAGGACTCACTGGCCGAAGCTTGCTAATCTGGACCATCCGGCCAATGGGCATCAGGGATTTGCTCATCTTCACCTCCCTTTTTCTGGAATTACAAACACACAACACCGTGCCTGCATTTTGATATGGGTTCCAGGGCCTGAAATGGGTCCTCAGGCTTGCGTGCCTTTACTGACGGAGCCAGCTGAGCCATCCCTGCAGGTCAGTGTCAGGCTTTAGAGCCTGATGTCCACGGTGTGCATGTCTGGGTAGGATCAGCATGGGTGCTCTAAGCTGCTGTGATTCCAGAATTTGAGAACGCAGACACTGGAGAAGGGACAGGTGGCTCTGGCATATGAAAACCCTTGCAGAAAGAGGTCCCGGGAGGTTTCCTTCCATTCAGGCAGAGTTGTAGTAAGTGACAGAGCTTAGGATTTAACTGCGGCTCAGCAGCAATGCAGAGGAGTAATAAAGCGTTAGCTACGAATATCTCTTCTTGCTGAGTGCTGCCAAAAATTATGCTCCATGTTGCCAATGGTTCAAGTGGAGACACATCTGCCGAAGGTGTTCCATTCTGGTCTGCAGGGCTTGAAGACAATTTTTGAAAAATAAGTGAATAAAAATGGGAGTAATGGCTAAATCTAGTTCTACTATCACATAGAGTGTTTTATATCAATAAACTGCTGAGAGCTCACTGTTACTGAATTTAACAAGGAGCCTGCTACCTTTCAGCTCATTGGTTGTCCAGCGCTACGTGTGTCAGTAAGACAATAGTTGTGTGTAGGTGATTCCTGAACTTAACTGGTTCTTAGAGTTACTGCCATTGCTTTTAGGAAATTAAAATTTCCTGGCCAGTCTGACAAAGTCACCTGGGCGAAGGTCCCAGGAACCTATATTTTCATCACATTACCCAGATGGTTCTAATGTTGTTTATTTGGGTCCAGTCTTCAAAAATTAGTTTTTAATTACATTTATTTATTCATCTGGTGTGTACATGTCTGTGTGTGTACGGACACACGCACACACGAGTATACACCTATCACTCTTTGTTCTTAGTTTTGGAGTCTCAACTAAGACTGAGATGATGACCATTTCCATTTTAACATCCACCTTAAAAAAATCTTTCAGGAGAAATGTTCATAAGCGGGAATTGCTTCCACGGAAGCCTAAGTTAAATATCTGGGAAACATACAGAAGCTCCCACGGGGCACTGCAGAGTTTGGGCGGACAGCTGTGCTTCTGAGGGGCAGTTTACAGACCTACAGGAACAGCAACTTGAGTGCTTAACTTTCAGCACTTTTTCAAAAGGCTAAAGAGACGTCTTCACGATCTCTGTCCCTATCAAAGAACATAAGATGGGTAACTTACAGAAGTAGAAATAATGGACTGATTTAGCAGGACAAGACAGGGAACAGGACAGGAGCCTACCACAGATGACCTCTGAAAGACTATATTGATTGAGGTATTAAAGCAGAGGCTAAGACTCATAGCCAAACTTTGGGCAGAATGCAGGGAACCTTATGAAAGAAGGGGGAGATAGAAAGACCTGGAGGGGACAGGAGCTCCACAAGGAGACCAACAGAGCCATAAAAACTGAACTCTAAAGGTCCTGAAGAAAATGATACCCCAACCAAGGACAATGCATGGAGAGGACCTAAAACCCTGGCTCAGATGTAGCCCATAGACTCAGTATCCAAGTGGGTTCCCTAGTAAGGGGAGCAGGGGCTGTCTCTGACATGAACTCAATGGCAGGCTGTCTGATCACCTACCCCTGAGGGAGAGCAGCCTTACCAGTCCACAGAGGAAGACAGTGCAGCCAGTCTTGATGAGACCTGAAAGGTTAGGGTCAGAAGGAAAGGGAGGAGGCCCTCCCTATCAGTGGACTAGGGGATGGGCATAGAGAGAGAAGAGGGAGGGAGGGCGGGATTGGGAGGAGATGGAGGGCAGGGGCCACAGCTGGGATATAAATGAGTAAATTGTAATAAATGATAATAATAAAAAGAAAAAAAAGAACCTTGTTAATTTTTAATCCACTGGCTAGAATAGTCTTTGGAACAGAGGATGAGCTATAGCAATGAAAGTAAGGCAGAAGGGCTAACTAGAGAAGGCAAGTGATGAGCTATAACGATGAAAGTAGGGCAGAAGGGTTTCAGTGGCCTAACTAGAGAGGGCAGGGCACGGTCACTAGAAAGGGATGGGTGGCCTAACTAGAGAGGCACATTGAGAGGCTTAGCAGGTAGGGGAGGGAGGTCTCCCTGCCAGGGCCATGCACAGGGAACACTAAGGACAAGTTTATTTGTTGCCAGTTTCCACCAGTCAGACCTATAAAATCCCACTGGTTGATGTAAGGCAGATGGAGTCTCGCAAAGACACAAACAGCTCCAGTAGCTGGTCATCATGTCTGGCAGACTGGAAAATGGTTACGGAACCCACCCGAAGGGCCGATGTGACTGTTCAAATAAGAAAAGTCTCCCTTATTTGTTGTGGGTCCTTGTGAGAGTTGATTTCTGGTTCCCATAGTGCCAAGAGGCTCTCAGCGTGAGGGGAAGTGGATGGCCTGCCTGCCTTCCTGTCTGACCTCTTGCTTCATTGACTGACCTGAGTGCTCAGTGCTGTTTCCCCACTAAGGAAACAGTAATTGCACTTATTCATCACTCTTGCTCTGCTTCTCTGTCAGACACAGTGCACCATCTCAGTCCTAATTGGAGATGAGCTCTGGGGGAATGCAGAGAGAATCTAATTTACTAGTGTTGATTTTCCGGTTGCTTTTCTGAGAAGCTACATTAGAATGATGCAGGATGGAAGCTGCTGATGAGCAGGAAACAGAGGTGGGAATAAGATGCCAGTCCAGGCTGAGGAACCATGTGAGGGCTGCCTCCCTGTTCTGCTCCCATTGGTGGGCTGCCTGTTTGGGACTTAGGCATGTGGTGACTGTCACTTTAAGAGTACTGTTGAAGAAGCTGTAACTCTGGAAGGGCTCTGGTGGGGGCGGGTAGAATTGGAGGATCTCCCTCACTCTTACATATGTACCCTCTGTTAGCGTCTCCCACAGTTGCCTGAAAATCATCTTGCCTATATAAATATTGTTTCCTGCTATGCAAGCACAGATTTAGGGCTCATAGCACCTATTCTAACCCAGAAGATTGCCCCTGATCTCTTGTAGAAAGAAGTTCTGAGGGTTAGGCACAGCCTTCTTCCCTGAGAAGCATTAAGGCTTAGAGAAGGATGCTCATTATAGTCATCAGCTCTAGCATATAGTCTGTCAGTCCTAGATACATGGATGTCTGCTGCTCAGTCTAGTTCTAGCTTCATCTCTGTTGCTGTGATAAAACACTCACCAAAAATAGTTTAAGGAAGGAAGGAAGAAAGGAGAGAAGGAAAGAAGAAAAGAAGGAAGGAAGGAAGGAATGAAGGAAGGAAAGAAGGAAGGGCTTTACTTCAGCTTACAGATAACAATCCACCACTGAGGGAAGACAGGGCAAGAAACTCAAGCAGGAACCACGAGGAGTATTGCTTGCTGGCTTATTCAGACTCATGTTTAGATTTTTATTTTTTTATATGTCCTAGGGACAACTGGTCAGGGAATGGTGCCAGCCATGGCAGGCTGGATGCTCTTCCATCAATTATCAATCAAGACAATCCCCAGACATGCCTATAGGCCAATAGGATCTTGGAAATCCTTCTATAGAGATTCCCTTCTCAGGTCACTCTAGACTAAGTGAAGTACATAATTAAAGCCAGCTAGGTCAGTGCTCATAGGAAGACAGAGCCATGTGACCTTGTTACGATGGCTAATATAATGACACATATCATTTTCTGCTTAGTGTGACTGTCCAGAGACTTTCTGCATAAGCTTAGGCAATCATAGAGAAGGCCTCATGCTGAGAGATAAAGCTGCTAAGACTGAAGCCTCCTGAGTTACTCAGCCATCCTAGGGCAACTGGCCTGGAGTACTTCCTTTTCCACACATACGCTCCACTGTGCATCTGAGACTTGGAGGTTGGTTTCTGCAGGATTGCTCAGCCTGTCCTTGCTCACACGAGAACCATTCAGTAGACCAGCTGCCCATTTCCCTTTGGTCCTATCCAGTAGGTGCTAGATATGAAACGTGAGTCATCAGGAAGAGTAGCTAGTGCTCTTAACCACTGAGCCATCTTTCCAGACCGCAAGAATCTTTGTTAAACCACCTTTGTTTGAGTGGGAATTTTTTCTGAGAATGGATACCCTACTGTTTTGTCATGAGGAGAGATTAGAAGTTAGAGAAATTCCTTGGTAGGCAGACAGATAAGGGGAGGGGCCGTGCTTAGGTAATAAAGGTGTTAAACTTCCAAGATAGCTAACTTCTTCCTCCCCTCCTGACCTGAGACAGAAGCCGGCAGCTTAAAACGAAGGGACTGTGGGCCGATGAACAAGCTCACCAAGTTCAGGACCAGCTCAGGACACATTTACACAGGTCTCAGTAAGTTCCAGGCTGGACCAGGACACGTTACACAACAGCCGTGGGCCAATTAGACAACCCATCTTTCTTCAAACTGATCATCCCTAAATTAGACAGGGAAAAGTTTTTAGAGACTTTAAGACCCCTACACCCGAGAAGAAACTGGATTTTCTGATTCCAGACTCCTTCCTCTGCTTTGTGGATGGTCTTGTCTTTCTCTGAGTTTGCCAGCTGTGTGTGCATTTCCTCCCCACCAGGAAACACATTTCTTCAGTGGCTGGTGCTGTCTGCTCCTGTCTGCACTGTTTGAGATTTCTTCCCTGCTACATGTTGAGCTTGAGATTTTTCCTGTCTTTTAATTGTCTAACTAGCAGATAGAATAAACTTGATCAAAATCCCTGTTTTGGGGGTTCTAGAATGGAACAAAAGTTTTACAGCCCAATGAAAAACTGTTTGAATATCTAGGGAGCATTTGATTCTCCTCACTTAATGCAGTTTTACCTGATTACATTGAGAGGCAGGCCAAATTTGTCTTTAACTATTAATTTTAATTTACTTTTTAACATTTATGCACACAAACAAACAAATAAGTTGATAAATAAAAAATGTGGGAAAATAAGTGTGCATAAGTCAGAGGACAACTTGTGGGAGTCAGCTGTCTCCTTCGCCATGCGGGTTCTGGAAACCAGACTCAGGTTGTCAGTCTTGGCACCAAGCACCTTGTCTTAGTTCGGGTTTCACTGCTGTGAAGAGACAGCATGGCCATGACCGTGGCAGCTCTTATGAAGGAAAACATTTAATTGGGGCTGGCTTACAGTTTCAGATTAGCCCCTTATCATCATGTCAGGAAGCATGGTGGCATGCAGGCAGACATGAAACTGGGTCCACATCTGGACTGGCTGGCCACAGGAAGAGAGACACTAGGTCTGGCTTGAGCTTCTGAAACCTCAAAGCCCACCCCCAGTGACATGCTTCCTTCAGTAAGGCTACATCTCCTCCAACAAGGCCACACCTCCTAATCCTTTAAATAATGCCACTCCCTATGAACCTATGGGGGCCATTGTCATTCAAACTACTACATGCCTTTACCCACTGAGCCATCTCAGCAGCCCAAGTTTGTCTTTTTTATATGATAAGCAGAGCATCCCTTTCTCTGACATCTCTGAAGGCTAGTGTAAGAGCAGTTGCTCTTTTCTCTTCTGGGAAGTTGAAACCTAAATACTCAATCTCCTGAAGGTTCTGCCAGAAGCAAGAATGTGACATATTAAGCTTCTTAGAAAGATGCCCACCTCTGTCCATGCCCATCCCCACCCCTGGCCAAAGAAACTGTTGGCTTTGTCTAGAAGTCATGCTAGCAACCTTGGAAGTTCCCATCTATCTGCCTGAAACCTCTTCATGGGCACGGGAGAGCTTAGCAACAAACAGGGTCTTCAGGTCACCTTAGCAACAAACAGAGTCTTTAGGTTACCTTAGCAATAAACAGGGTCTTCAAGTTTCCCATCACCTCTGAGTGAAACAAGCAGAATAAATACAGTGATGGTTTCTCTGCTGTGCTTTTAATTTATTTTCATTTTTATTATAATTTATTCACTTTGTATCCCAGTTGTAGCCCCCTTTCTCAGCCCCTCCCGATCCAGCCTTCCCATCTTCTTCTCCTCCCATGCCCCTTCCCCAGTCCACTGATGTGGGGGATCCTCCTCCCCTTCCATCTGAGCCTACCCTATTAGGTCTTACCAGGACTGGCTGCATTGTCTTCCTCTGTGGCCTGGTAAGGCTCCTCCCCCCATACACACAGGAGGGAGGTGATCAAAGAGACAGCCACTGAGTTCATGTCAGAGAAAGCCCCTGTTCCCATCACTAGGGACACTGAGCTGCCATGGGCTACATCTGTGTATGGGTTCTTATTTGAAGTATCAGTCTCAGAAAAGACCCCTGTGCCCAGAATTTTTTGGTTCTGTTGCTCCTTGTGGAGCTCCTGTCTTTCTATCTCTCTCTTCTTTCATTAGATTTCATGCACTCTGTCCAAAGTTTGGCCATGAGTCTCAGCATCTGCTTTGATATTCTGCTGGGTAGAGTCTTTCAGAGGCCCTCTGTGGTAGGCTCTTGTCCTGTTCCTTGTTTTCACCCTCTTCTGATGTCTATCCTGTTTGCCTTTCTGAGTAAGGATCGAACATCTTACCCAGGGGTCCTCCTTCTTGCTTAGCTTCTTTAGATGTACAGATTTTAGTGTGATTATCCTATATTATATGTCCAATATCCACTTATAAGTGAATATATACCATGTGTGTCTTTCTGCTTCTGTGATACCTCACTCAGGATGATCTTTTCTAGATCTCACCATTTGCCTGCAAACTTCATGATTTCCTTGTTTTTAATTGCTGAGTAATATTTCACTGTGTAAATGTGCCACAATTTCTGTATCCGTTCCTCAATTGAGGGACATCTGTGCTGTTTCCAGATTCTGGCTATTATGAATAAAGCTGCTACAAACATGGTTGAGCAAATGTCCTTATTGTATACTTGAGCATCTTTTGGAAATATGCCTAGGAGTGGTACAGCTGAATCTTGAGGTAGCACTATTCCTAATTGTCTGAGAAAATGCCAGATTGATTTCCAAAGTGGTTGTACAAGTTTACATTCCCACCAGCAGTGAATTTAGGTTCCACTTTCTCCACATCCTCTTCAGCATGTATTGTTACTTGAGGTTTTGATCTTAGCCATTCTGATCGGTGTAAGGGGAAATCTCAGCGTCATTTTGATTTGCATTTCCCTGATGACTAAGGATGTTGAGC
The DNA here is from genome assembly GCF_907164565.1 of Psammomys obesus. Classification (NCBI taxonomy): domain Eukaryota; kingdom Metazoa; phylum Chordata; class Mammalia; order Rodentia; family Muridae; genus Psammomys; species Psammomys obesus. The sequence goes on along the minus strand of NW_026596463.1, from coordinate 3,287,041 downwards.
ATTTCTTTAAGTGTTTCTCTGCCATTCAATATTCCTCTATTGAGAATTCTCTGGTTTAGCTCTGTAGCCTGAAGATATCAGAAGATAGAGAGATCTCCCATGCTCATGGGTTGGCAGGATTAACATAGTAAAAATGGCCATCTTACCAAAAGAAATCTACAAATTCAATGCATTTCCTATCAAATTACCAACACAATTCTTTATAGACTTTGAAAGAAAAATTCTCAACTTCATATGGAATAACAAGAAACCCAGAATCACTAAAAAAATCCTCTACAATAAAAAAATCTTCTGGAGGTATCTCCATCCCTGATCTCAAGCTGTGCTACAGAGCAACAATAATAAAAACTGCATGGTACTGGCATAGACACAGGACGGTAGATCAATGGAATAGAATAGAAGACCCAGAAATAAACCCATACACTTATGGACACCTGATTTTTGACAGAGATGCCACAACCATACAATGGAAAAAAGATAGCATCTTCAACAAACAGTGCTGGTCTAACTGCATGTCTACATGTAGAAAAGTGCAAATAGATCCATACTTATCACCCTGCACAAAACTGAAATCCAAGTGGAGCAAAGACCTCAACATAAAACCAGACACACTCAGTCTCTTAAAATAAAAAGTTGGGAAGAGCCTTGAACTCATTGGCCCAGGAGACAACTTCCTGAACAGAACACCAACAGCTCACGCTCTAAGATTAACAATCAATAAATGGGACCTCAGGAAACTGAAAATCTTCTGTAAAGCAAAGGACACTGTCAGTAGAACAAAATGACTGCCTACAGACTGGGAAAGGATCTTCCCCAACCCTAAATCTGACAGAGGGTTAATATTCAGAATATATAAAGAACTTAAGAAGTTAAACAGCAACAAATCAATTAATCCAATTAAGAATGTGCTTTTGACTTTTAAAATTTATTTATTTATTTGTATGTTTTGAGACAGAGAGAAGAAAAGCATAAACATGAAGTTGTCGGGTAGGGAGGTAGGGAGGAGTTGGAAGTTGGAGGAAGAGGGAAGAGGTCAGGAGTTGGAAGAGGGGAAAATATGATCAAAATAGATCGTATGAAACAATTTTTAATAAAAAGAGAAATCTACTGAGGCAAATTTAGTTAGAGAAGTAGATATCACGTGACTGGCGCCCACTGACCAGTTTAACACTACCTAGAAGCCAGATGTGCACATAGAGGCCTAACTAGTTTGTGGTCCAGCATGTCTAATTTTAGCAAGACTCTTTTTCTCCACCTCTTGCCTGTTTTCTTGCCTTTCTATTTTTCTTTCTACTTTGAGTTCTCATGAGACACACAAAGGCAGTGAGCAGTAATCATGCTACCACTGAAAGCCATGCTCTCTTGAAATTTCTTTTACCAAACAAGTCAGTTTATCATTTTTTAAATTTAGCCTCAAACTTTTGAGGAGAATGACTGTAGTTCGACTCTACAGTCCTTATGCTGCCCTGAAACGTTACGAGCATAGCCTTTACTCTCCACATTGTCTGCTCTTCCATACTCTTGCCAGAATGGCCCATTTAGCTTTGCTCACAGCATCCTAGGGTTTCTCCAGCAAGCAGCTTCAAACTCTTTCATGTAGAGGAATTTTAATCCAGCAACATGGTTGCTCTGGCAAGGGATCACATCCAAAGACCTCGGTCTGTGTGATCCGGCTGGAATACAGACACACCGTTAGTACACACCTTTAATCCCAAACAGTGAAGTCTAAATGAGAGGCAGGCAAAGTGACAAATCAGAGGAAGATTTGACAGAATGAGTCAGAGACAGGACATGCTCAACTCTCAGGAGGACAGAAAAGAGAGGCTACTTAAGAGCAGTGCAGAGAGAGAGAGAAAGTTGAGTTCAGTGCAATTCGCTGAGTGCAGCTGAGTTCAGTTGAGTTTGTGAAGTTCCATTCAGTTTGGTGCAGTTCAATTTGTGGAGTTCAGAGGCAGTTTTTTTTTCAAGCAGAGAAATTCAGTGAGAAGCTGAGAGAAGCCATATTGAATCAGTCAGCTTGGAGAGGAGTTTGAGCCAGAACAGCTGAGTTGAACCAGCTAGCCAGAGTTCAGAAAGAATTAGGAAGGGTTAGCTTATTCAGCAGTAAGTCTCAGAGGCTAGGTTAGCAGACAGCAGATAGAAACTAAAGCCTTCAAGGTCTGGCCCTGTGGAAGATTAGATTGTATGGAAGCTAGAGCTTTCTAGTCCGAGGCCTAGGGATAGTTAGAAATGCTGTAGGGCTTCAGCCCAAGCCATGTATTTGTAAAGCTTGGGTATGGCTCTCATCATCAGAGGAAAAAGTAAAGTAAACAATAAAAAATAAATAAAGTAAACAAAAGCAACATTTACACTTCCACATTCCTGCCAACCTGTGCGGAAAGTCCATTACCTGCACAGTCATATTTACCATAGCAATGGCCACATTTATTGGTACCAATTTTCTGTATTAGTTATTATTCTTATTGCTGTGACCACATATAGGACAAGGAGCAACCTATGGAGAAAATATTTATTTGGGCTCCTGGTTTAAGGGGATACAGTCACTGTGGTGGGAAAAGCATGGCAGCAGAAGGTCATGGTTGCTGCAGCGGAAATTTATCCACATCTACTTCAGGAAGAGAAGAGGAGGCATGAAGCAAGGCTGAGTTACAAGCCTCAAGCCCTCACCATTTTCTCCAGCTAGGGCTTTTCTCCGAAAGGTTCAGCTTACTCAGACACCAGCAGCAGATAGGGAAAAAAGTTTGTACACACAAGATTCACAGAATATTTCAATTTCAAACCAAAATAAGGTTTTTTCAAGAGAAAGATTAATATTCTGATCTTTCCACTGGTTTTTATTTTCAGTCAAAATGAGGTAGGATTTTTTTTTTTGTTAAAAATAAACATAAGATAACAAAATTCAGAAAATGATAATTAAAAAAAAAGACACCAAGACATCAGATAGTCAACAACAGTGATACCAAAGAAACTGTGAGGAAAAAAGATGAGCCCCATGCTTATCCTGTGTGACTAGCTAGTAGTTTCCAAGCTATGAAAAAAAGGTAATCCAGACGGAGCTCAGAGGCCTTTTTACAGTTCGCAGAGCCAAGAGGACATCTTACAGTTCTGCCTCAGGGACCAAGAGCTTAAAGAGACGGAAGCAAGGACAGTTTCCACTACAGAATAAGCACCAGAGAAGGGCTGCTACACCAAAAGAACAGCAGAAAACTGCAAAGGCCTCTCCTTGGGTTTCAGCCAACCAGCAAAGCATGTTTGCAAAGCACCAGAGGCCAGGAAGAGTCTTCCAGATGGATCACAGAATGTTGTTTGATTACACAGGATTAAAATAAAAATGAATATCAGAAAGCTCTGGAAATTCACCTCAAATATATGGGAACTAAATACCCATAACAAAAGGTTATTATTATTATTATTGTTATTATTATTATTATTATTAGGCTTTTGGAGACAGGATTTCTCTGGTAGCTTTGGCTGTCCTGAACACACTTTGTAGACCAGGCTGTTAATGTTATTTTTATAAAACTGTGTGTCTCTTAGTTTCTGTCTTAACTGGCTATCACACAAATACTTGAGATTCTTTTATATTTGTTTAATAAGAAGCTTTACAACACAATAACTGAGCAGTTGTTTCTCTATTCTGAACCCTCTAATCTAATTTGGCCTCCTCTTAGCGTACATCCCAGAGGTACTTGCTCTGCGAGGAACTCCTTGCCAGCTGCAGATAGTTTAAATCTGAGGACTCTGGGGAGGGAATAAATGCCAGGGCCCAGAGAGCATGGAGGAGCTCAGAGAAAGGACAAGGCTGCTCCTGCTTCCCCCTTGCTGCTCCTGGTTGCTGTTGTGAGACAAGAAGTTGGAGATCTCCTGAAAGGAGGATTGGACTGGCTCCAAGGAACCCAACAACCCTAACCAGCAGGAAACAGCTAAGAGAACTGTGCCCCCTCTCCCACTAATCCTTTCTCTCCCTTACCTGATGTTGGGGTGTTGGAAGGTGTATAGGGAGAAAGAGATAAAAGAAATGTGAATAAAAGTTTTTTTAAAAGTACACCTACAGTCCAGACTCATGGTCTGGACAACTCCTGGATTTTGGGGACATCTGTTGGTAGACAGTCATTGTTGGACTAGCTGAACCACAGCTGTTAGCCATTCTAATAATTCACACATACAAACACACCTCATTCACCCAGATGCAGGGTTTCATTCTATAGCGCTGTCTGTCCTGAACTCACAGAAATCTGCCTGCCTCTGTCTCCCAAAGGCAGGGATTAAGGATCTGTGATGTCTGTGTAGTTTGAAATTGGCAAATTCTAAAATGCACTGAAATACAAAAGACTATAAATAGCTATTCTAACTTTGCAAAAAAAGTTTGACTTAAATTATTTTATTTTCAGACTTATACAGCTACAACCAGAACAGGAAAATATTAATGAAGCTGGACAAAAGGAAATGATTGAATAGAAGGGAGAAGCTACGCATGTATTGACAATTGCTTTCTTATGAAAGTACAAATGAAATTCAACTGAAAAGGTAATTTTTCACTGGATGCTGATGACACACGCCTTTAATCCCAGCACTCCTGGGAGATAAAGACAAGCAAACCTCTGTGAGTGTGAGGCTAGACTGATCTACAGAGTGAGTTGCAGAACAGCCAGGGCTACACCTAGAAACTCTGTCTTGAAAAAAAAAAAAAAAAAAAAAAAAGAAAGAAAGAAAGAAAAGAAAAGTTAGTCCCCCTAACAAATAATATTGAATATCTATATTTTTTGGTTTTGCTGTTTTAAGAAGGGGGTGGGGCCTGGAAATCCGGCTCAGTGCTTATGAGCGTGCTGTGCAATCCTGAGGAGCAGTGGTTAGCTCCTAACCTCAGGGATGAGCTGCTATTCTACGTTCCTGTAACCCAGCTCCAAGGCAGGGGTGGCGATAGGATGTCTGGGGATTGCTGGTTTCAGCCCAGCAAAGAGAGCTTGGTCCCCAAGTCAAAGCGTGACCTGCCTCAAAGGAGTACACAGACTGACAGAGGAGGACATGTGATGCCCCATTTTGGCCCCTCCACACACATACAGTTCCTTGCACTGACACACACACACCGATTTACACACAGCAGGCAGGTTCATACCACACTCCATCTATAGAATCAATAGATGTACACTTAAAATCTAAAACTATAAAACTTCAAAGGAAAGATGCAGAGAACTTGATATTTGGATCACAAAGATTTCTTAGCTACAACATGATACTTAAAGGGATTGTAAAGAGAATTGACAAATCGACCATTTAAAAACCTTTAAAACCTCAGCGGTAGAGCAACCTTTAAAAAGTAGTCAAAAGATAGTCACATATTAGGAAGCAATATTGCAAATCATGTCTGATATTAAATAATTCATAACTCTCAAAAACTTGATAGACAACAATCAAATACAAACAAGCCATTAAAAAGTGGGCAAAATATTGGGCAGTCACTTTGCTGAGAAAAGGTGCAATGCACAGCTTTGAAAAGTCTGGAGAGGCCGCCGGGCGGTGGTGGCACAAGCCTGTGATCCCAGCCCTCAGGAGGAGGCAGGAGGACCTTTGTGAGTTTGAAGCCAGCCTGGTCTACAGGACAGCCAGAAACCCTGCCTTGATAAAAAAACAAAAACAAAGAATGTCTAGAGAGAAAGTGCTGGCAAGGTTGTGGAACTGGAGCGCTGAAGAAACTGCTGGAGGGAGGTGAAGTGGTGGAATCACTTCCGGGGCGCTGTGCAGTCCAGTCGTGGCACTCCTAGATGTTGAAATGGAGAAAAGGTCTGTGCACCGACCGTATCCATATCTATAACAGTGAAAACCAAGATGCTCTAAACGCTCTCCGATGAGTGTATCAGTTACCTCTTTCTTGCTGTGATAAAACATCATGACCAAAGGCAACTTATGCAAGAGTTTATTTTGGCTCATGGTTCCAGAAAGGGAGTCCACAGTGACAAGGATGTTAGGGTAGCTATTGGCCCCACAGAGCTGGAAGCTGAGAGATCACATCTTCATCTGCAGACCAGGTGACATATTTCCTCCAGCAAACTCCACTGCAGAAATGTTGCATAGGCTCCTCAAACATCACCGCCGACTGCAGACCAAGTGTGGGTGTTTTTTTTTTTTTTTTTTCAGTTTTACGGTGATGCGAACGTGGTGTGAACTGGCAGTATGTGACAATGAGCTCAGCTGCCCCTCAGTCACACAGTCACACAGGAAGGGAAGTGGGGCCGCAGGGCATGGCTTGCTACCTGTGAGGTTCAGCAGGGTACGTATAGCAAATGCATTTGTTTTGTAGAAGTAATAGTATTTAATATTGAGTCATATAGTTATTAAAGTATATGTAAAAGGAATTAATTATTCTATTACTATTAATTAATGCTGGTTATTAATGTGGCAGCAGTTATTCCTTAACCTGCTGTTTTATAAATAAAAGACTTAGGGCCCTGTTAGGTTTAATGGACGCCTCGGAGCTCTGCTGCTGGGCAGTTGATCAGCCCGCTGAGCGATCTTGTCTGCTTCCCATCCAAATTCCCCACACATACTTCCACATGTTCCACTTGGGCTGCTTCTGCTCCATCAGGCCAGTCCTCAGAGCAAGGTGCTTTTGCCCATGTGCTCCTGGTTGACCTGCGCCTTTCTTCCTCCTTCTTCTCTGTGGTCCTTCTGCAACCCCAAAGCCCAGGAACCTTTGCTCCACCTACCTCTCTTCTGCTCAGCCCAGGCAGTCAGCAATTTTCTTAGCCAGTGAGGAGGCAAGGTTCACACAATATTTTGGATACATATGTAGCACAGTAAGAGCCTTGGAGGGGCAAGCAATTAACACATGAATGCACAATAGCCCCAGACCAGCACCAATGGTCTTGCACTGGGCTTACTTTGAATATGCCCGCAGAGACCAGGAAGCAGATCCTTGTTCTCTTACAAGTATGAGGAGATATACACAAGAGCAGATTAAAAAGGGCAAGGAGGGGTCTTCACTGTCTCCATTGTTGTCTTGGTTTCGTGCTTACATCAAGGGTCAACATTTATCACGTTGTGAAGTTTATTATCTGTCAGTTATACCTTTTGTTGTTTCAAAAAATTATTCATTTTTAAATTAATTACAGTTTATTCACTTTGTATCCGAGCTGTAGCCCCCTCCCTCCATCCTTCCTACCCTATCTCCTTCTTCTTCTCCCATGCCCCTTCCCCAGTCCACTGATAGGGGAGGTCCTTTTCCCCTTCCATCTGACCCTAACCTTTCAGGTCTCATCAGGACTGTCTGCATTGTCTTCCTCTGTGGCCTGATAAGGCTGCTCCCCCATCATGGGTAGATGATCAAAGAGCCAGCCACTGAGTTCATGTCAGAGACAGTCCCTGTTCCCCTTACTAGGGAACGCATTTGGAGACTGAGCTGCCATGGGCTCCATCTGTGCAGGGGTTCTAGGTTATCTCCATGAATGGTCGTTGGTTGGAGTATCAGTCTCAGAAAAGACTCCTGTGCCCAGATTTTTTGGGTCTGTTGCTCTCCCTGTGGAGCTCCAGTCCCCTCTCAGTCTTTCTATCTCCCTCTTCTTTCATAAGATTCCCTGCACTCTGTCCAAAGTTTGACTATGAGTCTCAGCATCTGCTGTGATACTCTGCAGGGTAGAGTCTTTCAGAGGCCCTCTGTGGTAGGATCTTGCCAATTATACTTTTTAAAAAAGCTACTTTAAAAAGAAGATGAAGAATTTACTATCTCTGCCATTGTTGAGCCATTAAATCAATAAGCATAGCTATCTACAAACTCTTTAATTATGAAGAAATCCTCAATAATGAAGCCACCGGGAGTCACTTTTTCTGTCGATCATAGCTGGAAGCCTAATTTGCTGCTATGTCCAACACCTCGCTTGCATAACAAAAATCATAGAATGCTAAAATTTGACAGGTGCCTCGATCACCCAAAGTCTCTCCTGTGGATCTGTGACCCATTTAAACAAACGTTGCATTCATTAATTTGATGTGTATGCATGTGTGAGTGTGTCTGCATGCATTCCTGCCTGCTGTGTCACAGGTGTGACAATCAGAGGACAGCTTGTGGAAGTCTGTTCTCCTCACCTACCATGTGGGTTCTGAGGCTCACACTCAGGTTTCTAGGCTTGGGTACATAAGCCATTGCCTGCTGAGCCATTTCACCAGCAATCTTTGAAAGAAAACTCCATTTCCGTGAACATCTGCGTTTCACAGATAAGGAAACAGAAACCCAGAGAAGTGGAAGGACTGTCCAATGTACATAGCCCCAAAGCCACAGTGCGAGACCCCCAAAGGTGCACGCGTTCCAGTGTGTCCCCCACGTGTGCATTATCAGCTTTTAATTTCTAACTTTGTTCCTTTCAGATAGCAGAGAGAACACACACAGAGTGGAATTTAATGCTTACGCATGGAATTACCTACAGTGCCTCTTGTATGTTTTATAAATGAGACAGCAGAGCTGGAGGGTAGATAGGAGAAGGTGTATTTTCTCCCAGAGTCACAAAATCAACATTAAACACCGTTCTCTTGAAACAAAGAAAAATATCCCTATTTGCCATAAATGATTCTCAGGTGTATGACTTATTTAATATCTGTCCTTTAAAGTCAATCAGCCTTTCTCTTTCCTTCCCCCACTCTCTGTCTCTGTCTCTCTCTCCATGTGTGCATGCCTGGAATATCAGTCTTAGTGTTTTCCTTACAGCATGCTAAAAATGAAGTGCGAAATTTCAGTCATTTTGTGTTAACTGTCATTTCTTAAATGACATGGCTTTTTAAAAAAAATATATATAACTGGAAGTTGAATTTGTTTGAGGTTAGGCTTACTCACAAGGGACTGAAAGGTTCTTTTTATTTCTGTAATGTTCCCGTCTTTGAGCAACAGCCAAGCAATGAAAATTCTAGCAGAGGCACAGAATGGGAGTTAATATCACTGAGTCATAGGTAGTGGAAGCCTTCCTAATTCCACATGTTATTAATATCCCATGCATCAAACTAAGGTTAGAGATTCTTAAAGGAAAAAAGATGTTATTGATGTTACTAAAATGTATGCAGGAAGACATGATTCGGGATCATGACAACAGGTGCAGCCCGTGACAATGCATCTTGTAGCAGAAGAGAGAGGTTGAGTTTAGCATGAGCCAGTAGGAATTGTGACCAAGGAGCAAGGTGGGTTTGGTGAATGGAAGATTATTAAGAAGAAACATGAGGGTAGGTTGGTGGGAGCCTCTAGGAAAACCGACTTAACAGATTCTTGGTGAAGACAGAAATCTCCTGGGGAGTAGGAAGCTGAGGAAGGAGATTCAGCATGGAGGGTGATGAGAGGGTCAGGAGGAAGGGCTTTTGTGATGCTCACTTACCTGGGTTCTTTGTGAACCCTGGATTTTTCCAAGAAGTGCTTAGCTTGGTCAGGAGCTTCTTAAGCCTGATGATAATTTGGCAAAGATTCTGCCAGAACAGAGCTCTCTGAGGGGCTCAGTGAGTGATATCTTCAAACACACTGCCTTTCTGTAGGGCTCAGTAAGTGATGTCCTCAAATACACCACGTCACACAGTGAGCTGGGAGCCCATGGGGAGCAGGACATATAGGTCAGAGCTTCTCTGAATGTTGTATCCACCTGAAGGCCAGCCTGTGGAAGAGGAACATAAATGCCAGATGTCTTCATGATTTTTGTTTGTTTGTTTCTGAGAGTTCGTCAAGATTACATTAATTTCACAGAGGAAAAAAACAAAGTTTTTTGCTTTCTGTCGATGCTAGAATCCAGAGAAAGTTTGATCCAGGACACTGGTTATTCTCCAAGCTCATCCCCTGCCCTATTTACAAGCACCAAGAAGGGCCTACAATCCCCCACTCTGGTATTCCATAAGGAGAGGATTTGTTTCAGCCACCTACTCTTCATTTGAGTTTTCAGCATTGCACAGCTCCTATGAACACATGGGCATTAATGTGTTGCTGTGCTTTGCTCTTGGTAATCTTCCTAATGGTGTTTCTTTTGGTAGACCCATATCCATACTTAACTATTGCATAATGCTAACATCAGTGTTCTGAGGCCATCCATGTGGTAGAACTAGAATGCAATCAATTGTCTGCCACTGTGCATTTGTCCCACCTGTGTCCTCAGGATGTTGGTCCTGGGGCAAAGGTTCATATCAGGGCAGTATGGCTTTATGCTTCTGTTTTTGATTTTTATTTTTAGATTAGACATTAACATACACGCCAGGCACAGTGACACATGCCTTTAATCCCAGCACTCGGGGAGGCAGAGGCAGGCAGATTTCTGTGAGTTTGAGGCCAGCCTGGTCTACAAAATGAGCCCAGGACAGCCGAGGCTGCACAGAGAAACCCTCTCTCAAAAAACCAAAACCAACCAATCAACCAACGACCCACACAAACAACAAACCACCTAACCAACCAACCAACCAAACAAACAAACAAACAAACAAACAAACAAAAACATACATGCTGGTCAGAAGTCAGGCAGCACCAAGAAGTAAAATTCTATGTTTTAAATATAGCTGGGTGGATGACAGGAATTCGTCAGGAGTATAAACTAGAGATACATTTCCTCTCTACTCACTGGCGAGCCTTGAAGGTTTGAATATTGATGAGCATTAATCACATTCAGGGTTGCTCAGGCTCCGGCACTGTGCTGCTGTCTAAGTCTGTGGTAGCCGGGTGCTGACTGAAGGCAGCGCTGCTCGGCTTTTTTTTTTTTTTTTTTTTTTTTTTTTACAGGTATATCTGGTGAGTTAACTTCCTAGACTACCATAAGAAAGTGAGCTCAAGACAAAAGAAATACATTCTTTCATAGTCTTGGAGGCTGGAGGTCTGCACCAGGAGGGCCAGGCTCCCTCGAGAGTCTCGGTCGTACCCTGCCTTGCCTCATGGCTGCAGAATGATGTCAAGTCTGAACTAAATCTAATTGCAGTGACCCAAGTGGGCTCACGTTCTGGGTCACTAAGGGATACAATTTTGACCTATCAGTTCTTGGAACAAAATTCACCCCGTCACAGCTGCCAGCCACCTGTTTCATGCAATTCGTGAACATTGTGCTGCAATCCACCGGAGCCTGCAGAAGCGAGCTCACCTACATGTGGAATCAGTCTGGAGGGCTCTGTACCTTTTCTGGATCTAGAACTTGCCTCAGCCAGTCAAAGAGGAGGAACACTCCAGGACCTCAAAAAGACCCAAGATCAAATGTAATTACCCGTTGTTTTGGCTGAGGATTTATGTAAAACAGTTCCTAAGCTACAAGTGTCAGGTATCAGAAGCTGGCGTAGGGCTCAGGATTATTTTCTAGTCCCAGGATGATGATGTAGTCAAGAAGAGGATGCTAGCATTTACCCAGCTCTATATAAGTATTGCCATGTCAGAAATGGTCACTACCTCCTCAACACTACCAGTGAAGGGGTGCCTGGCACCGATCCAGGCTTAGTCCTTCCAGCTCTGGCATAGTGGCATATTATGTTTTTGCCTCCTTGTGGGAAACATTATGGTTTTGATATGAAGTGTTCTCCAAAAGGCTCAGGTGTTAAAGGCTTAGTTCCTACCTGGTAGGGTCAGTTGTTGAGAGGTGATTTGTATTGTGAGGGCTATGACCTAATCAATGGAACAATCTACTAGTGGAATAAAAAATTAACTTGTCTATTGGCAGGTTTTAGAAACCGTGGGAGACGGGTGAGGAAGCAGGTTGCTCAGGGTGTGTGGGGTAGTCTTCTTCAAAGCACAGGCTGAGACATCATGGAGCCAACTGGGCATGGGATGAAACTTCTGAAAACACCAGTTAAAATGGAGCTTTCTCTTGGGTATTTGCAGGGACTATTTGCTTTTAGTAAACATTGGGGTAGATGTCATAGCTTGGCAGCTAGTTATTTGAACTACTTGTTTATTGGGATGGGGTGGGGCAGCCCAGAGCGGTGACCTGTGCTGCCCGAGTCACCAGGAGAAGGACCAGCAGAGCCCAGGTAGGATGCAGGTGGTTGGTCTCCTGGATGGTCTCACCCACCACTCTGCTGGTAGCTTTTTAAAAAGTGCCAAGTTCCTGGCTACAATGATCAGCATTTTTGCCTTTTGTTCAGACTTACAAGTGAGAACCCAAAGGTAGGGCAATAGAGAGTGGCCCAGGGTGGGTAATGCTCTCACACTCAGAAGCCTATGTGTGTCCTGGAGAAAGGCTTCGCTCATTATCCTCAGAGAAGCAACTGGGATTTCACTGGTTTTCTGATTACTTTCCTGTCTTCAATTTTACCTATTTTTGCTCTAATCTTTACTCTTTGTCTTCTTACTTTGGATCTAATTTGCTCTTCACTTTCTAGTTTCCTAAGATGCCTGATCTATTCTAACACATGTATTTAGTGTTAGGCTCTAGCCACTGTTTCTGCCACAGATTTTAACAAACTGTGTCTTCATTTAGTTCAAAGCACTTACAAATTTCTTTGGATCCTTATTCTTTGACGCATGAGTTATTAAGATGTGTGTTTTAAAATCTTTATTTCTTTGGGCTATTTTACCCTTTTCATCTTGCTAATAAACTGAGTTGCTTACACTATATGGCTGTCTTAGGGTTTTATTGCTGTGAAGAGACACCAGGACCAAATAACTCTTGTAAAGGAAACATTTAGTTGGGGCTGGCTTAGAGTTTCAGAGGCTGAAGCATGGCAGTGTGCAGGCAGAAAAAGACTGTGACGCACTGGCCTGTCTTGAGCATCTGAGACCTCAAAGCCCGCCCCCAGTGACACACCTCCTTCAAAAAGGCCACGCCTACTCCAAAAGGCCACACCTCCTAATAGCTCCACTATGGGTCTATGGGGTTACAAGACCAGGAACTGAATTCTCTTTATCATTTATTTTTCTATCACTGGGGTTCAAGATTAGTACCTTATATGTGCCACACAAGCATTCTACCACTGAGCAGCATTCTCAAATCCTAGGAGAGGAAGAATTCGTTTTCTTTCAGGGTGTGGCCTCTGGTAGGCTGTCTACACTCAGGTGAATGGCCCTTTGCCTATATGGATGGCATACACTGGACTTGGGTAATTTAAAAAAAGAGAAGACTAGAAGTTTGGAAGGGGTGGAAAGGCAGAAGGTGAATCTGGAAGGAGTTAGGGGGAGGAGTGGGAAGGCAAATGTGACCAAAACAGATGATTGCATGGATGCATGAGATTCTCAAAGAATTAATAAAAATACTAGATTAAAAATTCAGTAGACACCCTCAAAGGTACAAGTATATAAGTTCAGGTAGTTGAACAAAACAAGACAAAAGGATGAAGAACAGATAAAATTATTCATTTTTAATTAAGAGAATACAAGCTTTCAATTAAAAGTATCTCTGGAAAAAGGGAATACAAAAAATGGAAGAAAAACATTATATAAAAGGGGGCAAAGAGATGGCTCAGTGGTTAAGAGTTCTGGCTGCTCTTCCAGAGGACCTGAGTTCAGTTCCCAGCAACCACAGGGTGGCTCACAACCATCTATAACGGGGTCTGATACCCTCTTCTGTCATAGAAGCATGCATGCAAATAGAGCACTCATTATATATAAATAAACAAATCTTTAAAAAACATCATGGGGACTGGAGAAAAAGCTCAGCAGTTAAGGGCACTGACTGCTCTTCCAGAAGACCCAGGTTCAAATCCCAGCACTCACATGGCAGCTCATAACTCTCTAACTCCAAGATTTGACACTCTTACATAGACATACTAGCAGGCAAAACACCAATGCACATAAAATAAAGGTAAATAAATAAATAAAAATATGTAGAAAAAAAATTACCAAATGGAGGCACAAATGAGCTTATAAAAAGGATCACCAGCTGTAAAGTTCTAGAAATTGAAAGAAAAAATATCCATACTAGGGTGTATCACAACAAAATTCTAGAATTCCTGAATAAAGGATAAGACCTTAAAATGATAAAAATATCAGCAAGGGGCTAGAATTGTTGGCTCAGCCATTGAGAGCACTGGCTGTGCTTGCAGAGGACTAGGATTCAACTTCCAGAACCCACATGATGGTTCACAACTGTCGCAGCTCTAGTTCACGGAGATCCAGCACCTTCTTTAGGCCTCCACAGGCACAAGGCACACAAGTAACATACAGACATTCATGCTGGTCAAACATCCATACGCATAAAATAACATCAACTGAAAACCCTATCAGGCTTAACAACACAGGAAGCTACAGGACAATGCAGAAATGCCTACCACAGGTGAGGGACAGGTTTTCCCTAACTGTCCCTAGAAAATATATCAAATGAGAGACTGGAAACACCCGAGCAATGCTAGAGGCGCCTGTAGGGTTATAGCTGTCCAGCGAGCACAGAATGATCAGACTCCGGGCTGGCTTCCAGAGGGGATCAAAGCTGCCGGAGTTGGTCTGTTGAATCTGTGGTTTCTACCTTTTTGGATCCACCAGTTAGAAAATATGTTCTAAAAATGGTATCTATATGCCTAATGTATAAGAAAAATGGACATTTTCTTACAATTATTTCCTAGTACTGTGTAACAACTATTTAAATGGCATACACATTGTATTTTACATGGGGAATTTATAGGTTATTAAGAGCATCTAAGAAGATTATTGCCATTTAAATCCAGAAATTTCACCGTTTTATGTAAGGGACTTGAATATATTCAGAATTTGTTGTCTCTGCAGGTGGTTGAAATAAATTCTCAGCAGATATGAGGAAAAATTATAATTATTTTATTGATGGTACTATAGTTTAAAGAGTTTTGTTTGGGGTGCTATTTAGAAGTATGAAGTCAAGTGTGAAGATATAAAGTAAAGGGCGGAGATGTCTAGCCCAGACCCTGGACTCAGTCCCCAGCATTGCCTAAAACAACCCTTAAAAACAATAACAACAGCAACAAAGCCGGTCATGATGAGGGGCTGAGGATGGGTAGTGGAGGCACTTTGGGAAGTAGTATTTTTAGTCTTGTTTTTATTCATACATTACCTTGATTTAAAAAGTAAGACATATCAAAGGAAACAGGGCCTAGAAATTTAGGGTCACCAAAGGCTTTCCATGTCTTCTGTAGGTTGGGTACAACCAACCACAGTTAGAAAATATGTTCTAAAATATCTGTATGCATAATGTATAAGACAATGGACATTTTCTTACAATTATTTCCTAATACAGTGCATCCTTCACCCCAGTGCTCTGACAGAACGGGGTTCTCCCACACCCGCAGCATGTCCTTCCGCCCTGCAGATCTGGACCAGAGACAGGCTCATGTTACGGATGCTGTCTGGGGAGCTGAGTGTGAGTTTGTGGAAATGTACTGGAAAAGTCAATTAGTTATTTACAGGGAAAAACACCACTGTCCAGGATGGTAGGAAGTTCTTAGTAACAAGTCGGAGGACGTATCTTAATAAGAAAACATACCCCAGAAACACAATTGTAGTTAAAAGGCTGCTTGATACAGCCAGAATCAGAAACAGAAGAAAACAAAACAAAACAAAACAAAAAAACAAGAGCCTTTTAGAGTCCTCAGAAATACTTGAAGAAGACCACTTGGTATTAGTCTGGGGAGTTCATGGACTCCTTTAGATGTTCCCAAAGATCAGCAAATGTTCTCTATAGAGATAGTTAATATTTCCAGCTTTGCAGGCTGCCTCTGGCAATCATTGACCACGAGCCCTGTTATCTACCACTGGGCACAGATGGTATGTCCTGAACAAATATGGTTTTTGTAGAAGCTTTGTTGGGTGCTGTGTGTACACAGGGATGAGTGCAGGCCACCAGACTCCACACCCTGTGCTGTCTGGAGCCAGGCAGATTCCCTTTTAACCTGCTTGCTCTAGCTTTCTTCATTTTATGATATTTTTAGGATATTTCTTTTTGAAAATTTTATGTGTATGTGTGTGTGTGTGTGAGTGTATGTATGTGTACCATGTGTATGTGGGTGGCCACAGAGGTCAGAAGGGGGCATCAGATCCCCTGGAACTGGAGCTACGGTCGGTCGCAGGCCACCATGTGGGTGCTGGAAACTGAACCCCATTCTCTGGAGCAGGAAGTGCACTTTGTTTGTTTGACAAGATTTCTCTATGTAGCCCTGACTGTCCTGAACTCACCAGGCTGGGCTTGAACTCTGAAAGCCACCTGCCTCTGCCTCCCAAGTGCTGGAATTAAAGGCGTGCCCCACCAATGCCCAGGTGCAGGAAGTGCTCTTGACTGTTGAACCATCACTCTAATCCTCCCTCCATTATATATATATTATCGTATACCTCCAGACTTGGAAACAAGAATCCATCAGACCGTAGTTCTAAATGACAGCATTTGGGTTAGAGAGAGAAAAATACCTGAACTCCCTGCAGTGAATCAGCCTCGGGGATCACCGTGTATGGAAATTTACGTTGGAGAGTTTCTCATGCCGGTGATGAACTTCCTGTGCCTTTTCAGAGAGTAGGATTTCCTCTCTCCCTCCCTACTTTCTGCTCACAACCTCTCTATTCCCAGTCCTCACTACCAAATCTTTGTCTTTACTGTAGACCAGCGTCTCTCTACCTGTGGGTAGCAACCCCTTTGGGGTAGAATGACTGACCCTCTCACAAGGGTCGCATATCAGACTCCTGCATATTAGATGTTGACATGTGTTTCCTAGCAGTAGCAAGATTACAGTTACGAAGTAGCAATGAAAACAGTTGTATTGCCAGGCTGCGCGGCCTGGAGCCGGGCTGCACCGCGGAGGGCACTGGCCGAGATGGAGAGGGGAGTCCCATCTGTCCGTGCTACAGCGTCTGCACCAACACTGGCTAACAAAGGCTCTCAGACCGGCTCCCCCCTCACAGGAGCGTGTGTGCTGCCCTGGCTGAGAAATTAGAGTGCTTCCCTCTCCCCATCAGCGTCGAGGGAGCCCGTGCTGAGAGCAGACGAGTGTTCAGAACTAGGTCTTATGGCGAGATAAGTCAGGGACGGTAATTACATGCTTTTCCTTAATTCTCAAGAGCCTCAGTATTGATTTCACAAGCCTGGGATTTCATCCTGGGATCACCCAGGTTATGTTTTTGAAGCACTTACTGCCTTTTAGAAATTTATGTCCTATTGATTCAGAGAACTGCCTTTTGCATATATGTCCAACTCCAAAAAGAGGCATAAATCTGAGGGCAACGAGATGGTTCATGTGTTTATTAATGAGCCAGGTACTCCAAAAAAGTAAAGTTTGTTCATTAAAAACATATTTTTAATACCCCCTATTTGCCAGGCATTGTTCTCAGTGATTGGATTCTTGCAATTAGCAGAACAACAACAACAACTATGAATGCATATTGATTTAATGAAGTTTAGGTTATGTGGTAAGGAATGCAGGATCACAGAAAAAAGAAAAATAAATAGTTAAGTTGTGATGGGAACTACAAAGGGAAACAGTGGGCCAAAGAGGCCGAGGCTATGAGGCTATGAGACATGGCAGGGTGGCTGAGTCAGCTAGATGGGTGTCACGAAGGCTACTGGGGTGAATGATGCTCCAGCCGAGACTTAAATACAGTAGAGGACGAAACCATGTGGGTGGGAAGCGATCACGAGTGTGAGGGTGGATTGCATTTCTGGCAGGGAAAACAGTGACCACAAATGCCCCAAGCACAAGTCTCTCTCGGTTGTACCGTTAGGAGTTTTAATATATGAAGGTAACTAAGAGATATGGAGAAGCCAATGCCATTTCGCTGAAGGACATAGGCTACTTGTTCCAGAGAAGAGAGGCTCACATGCTACTCTGGGCCACAGAGGAGAAGCAGGAACATGGGTCCAAGAGGTTTTTAGTGGGATTTTTGTAAGAAAGGCAAAGCCAGGTTCCAGTGTGGCACCACAGACCCATCACTCTAACCCTCAGGAGAAGGAGGCACAAGAATCTGAGTTTTAAAACAGCTGGTTTACACAATGAGTTCAAGGTCACTGGACTACATAGCAAACTCCTATCTTCCTGCCACCCCTACCAAGAAAATGTCAAGGCAGACAGGGGAGATGACTCAGGACTGGGCGCCTAGAACTTGGCCCTAGGTGGTTCAGGGTATGGAGAATATTCTAAGTTAAACAGTATGTGTGTTAGCCTGCTTTCCATTACTGTCACAAAATGCCAGAGATAGTCAACTTATAAAGAGAGCATGGTTTCACCTCCAAAGGTTCCAGAGCAGTGTCAAAGACCTGCGTAGTGGATCGTGGTGGGGGTCCCTTGTGGATCAGTGCCATTCACCCAGTGGACAGAAAGTGAGCAAAGAGAGGTAGAGGAGGGGTTAGCATCCCAATACTCTTTATGAGGGCAATGATCAAGAAGACTTCCCACTAAGCCCCACGTAAAGGTTCTGCACCTCCCTACAGCAGCAAACTGGTGAACGGAGCCCCAGCTCTGTGGGCAGCACTCATACCTGTCTCGTTAGCAGGCTGTGCTCCCTGCCTGCAGCTTTTCTCTTCTTTGTGCCTTTCTGAGGATGGGGTGCTTTCCACACCAAGAGCCTGTTCTAGTTCTACAGTTACATGTGTTTAAAATGTTAAGCTTTGTGGGCTTGAGTTTGTTTTGTAGACCAAACCTCTGAGCAGAGAACCTAAGCTTTGTTTGACACCAAATAACCCCCAAGATCTCCCAAAGCGTTGAGCTCTTGAGTCATAGGAGTTGACACTGTTGAACTTGCGCTGAGATTCGGAGTATGTGCAACAGCGAATTTGTCACGTGACCTCATTATTGATTGTCAAACATGGACAGATGCCTTTTGACACCTGTTAAACACAGGACCATGCAAGAAGATCGTGGTTACTGCCAACAGCTGCTGGTTTAATAGGCCGAGAGGCTGTCATTTCCTCTGAGGAAATTCCCGATTACTCCACAGAACACATACTTAATAGTTTTGATCATCTGTCTATTCAGTTTTTCATTGTTATTCAACATTCTTTCTCTATTTTCTTCATGAGATACATCATCACATATGTGTTTTATTCTAATATTATATATATAGGAGGCTGTGTGGTTTACACATTTTGACAATTTTTGCCTTTTAAAATGTGCTCAGAGAGATTTTATTTCCCTCCCAAGGACTGAAAGCAAGGGATTCCCATTCTCTTACATTCTGCCTGAGGACAGTGTATACAGAGAAAAGAACTCACTACTTACAGACAGCGTGTACATGTATACAGTTGTCTTTTGAAGAGGGGGTACTGATTTTCATGACAATGTTTTGTGAGGTGATGTCACAACACAGACCATAAAGACCTATCTGGGTTTAGAGAAAAGTTTTCATTAATATGTATTTTGGGGATTAAAAAATGTAAATATTTTTATTTGTAATATTCATAAAAACCCATTACCATATTCTGGAGAGTAATGCTGTTCTAGCACAAGAGAATTATATTTATAGGCCTGCTTGTTACGAAAAGCTTTTGTGTTAGTGTTTTTGAGGAAAAAATAGTTGTGTAGGGAGTCAGTGGGTGAAACCACAAAGGGACCCAAATATTGCAGCAAGTGGGCATGGGTCGTGTGAAATGGTATAAAGTTCAAGTTTCAATGCCAGGAAAAGGAGAGTCGTGGGACACTGGGAAGCTGACGAGAATTTGAGGAGCCACGGGCAGGTGAGACATTGTATATGCTGGACTGAGGCTGTCACGCAGAGACAGGCAGGTGCAGGAAAGTGCTCCGGAACACTCAGCTGCACCGATAGAGACACACAGACCTGCAGAAATGCACGCACAGGCCGGCTGGCAGGGGTGGAGACCAAGGGCCTTAGGCCTCAGAAAGCAGTCATTAGTTATGCGCAGTGTGTATGAGTATTCAAATGTATGTGTATGTAAAATGCACCGTGTCAGCCATTTTGTACTGACACGTCGTTCCCTGGCTGTTCAGAGTTGCCATCTTAGTCCATGCTGTGTTGTCTGAACTGGCCCTTACTGCCCTCTGTCCCCTACAAGGTGACACCTCTCAGTTGGTTCTACTGTCATTTCTCCCCCTATTTTGAATTTAGGATTCTATACCAGCCCTAGGTTGGCTAGTACAGAGAGGAGCAGTTGGCTAATGCTCATTCACAAACAAATACTTCCCTTGAAGCGTGACCACTTGACCAGGCCAGTTAGGTGAAGCCTGAGATGAAGGGAGACGACAGCCACCAGCAGAAGGGCAGCTTGCATTTCACAGCTGCTGTCAAGTCCCCATCAGGCACTAGGCCCGCTCTTGGTCTCGGTTACCTAAATGCCACATTGCATACCTGTATACGGAGAACAGCTTTTATTTGATGACTTTTTCTTTTGGCCCTGGAGTTTGGCACTAATTTGGTACCTCACCCCGGGACCCCCTTGTTCGATGTGTGCTCTTGCTACAGCCCCCAGCAGCCATTAGGGCCTGTTTCAAACCTTCCTGTGGGCGTTGTGATAGGTGATCACTGCTTTGTTACATTTTTCCACAAAAGGTTTCAAACACATTGGCTGTGAACATTTCCTTTAGCAGAGAGTCAACTTTCTGGGTTAAGACATTCTTCATAGCAGCCATCTGGAAGGTGTTTTGTTTGGTTTTTGTTTCCTATCACCCTCATGTTAAAGGAATGTTAAAGGCAACTGCTGCCAAATCTTCGAAACTCGTTCATCTTAAGTATTTACAAAGCCCTCTTCCTGTCTTTTGTCCACCCAGGCTGGCTCCTCTGTAGAACATGACTGTCAAAATCAAGTCTCTCCAATAGTGCTTTGCTCCGGAGCCCTGCCCCCAAGTCCTGTATGGCAGTCGATAGCTTTGCAGAGAGGGAACAAAATCTTCAGATTTTCCCTATCGAACCTTTTCCTAGTGGTGTTCCACTTTCCTCATTTTGACCCTGGCAAAAGGCAGCCCATTGAAGACAAATGCTTTTATGTGTCTTGATGATAGTTGACAGCAGAAGTGATCAGTAGAAATAACAGGGAAAATTAAAGTTTGATTATTGTTGTGTTGAATCTGCCAGTGATGATATGGCCTAACTGTGAGAAACCTTGGAACTGGGGCTGGAGGTACAGCTTAGCGGTAGAATGTGCACTGAGCCCGTGCAAGGCCTAGGTTCATGCCACAAAGCAGTCCTCCTCCTCCAAAGACTGGGGTGAAGGGTGCTTATGCATTTCAGCCTGAGTATATATAGAACATGTATATATGTGATATATATGTATCATATATATTACCTCATATGGGATATACAATCACATATATACATACCATTTATGTGAGATACACACACACACACACACACACACACACACACACACACACATATATATGTTTTTCCAAGACAGAGTTTCTCTGTGTAGCTCTGGCTGTTCTAGAACTTGCTCTGTAGACCAGGCTGGCCTTGAACTCATAGAGAGCAGCCTGCCTCTGCCTCTCCAGTGCTGGTACTAAAGGTACGTGCCACCACTGCCTGGCCAGATGGTTTTTAACATCTTTCCCACTGTGGAACCTCACCGTGGGTTGGAGGACCAAAATGATGACATGATAGCTGGGACCTAAATGTGGCACAATTCGCCAGCAATACCTGATTAAAAGTTCAGGGTGTGTGGATTTCTATCTGGTGAAAGGACTACTTGGCTATAATTAAAATTCTGGGATTTAAAAAGGTTGAAAGTCTTGAATAATTCATGGTTTTACTCTGTCCTGAAATAAAACTTCCACGTTCACAGTTTTTATGTTTTGCTCTTCTATTGTTGAGACAGGGTCTCATGTGGTCTTAACTTGCTCCATAGTTGGGAGAGCGTTAGACTCCTGCTCTTTCTGCTTTTATCGTCTTAATTCTGGGATTACAGGGCAGACACCCCCTGAGTATACACTCTCAGAGTGTTAAGTAGCTAAGGAAATCCCAGCTAATGCTAACATTGCAGGCATTGAGAAAAAGTCAGGGAGGTCCGGGAGGAAAGGTCAGCTACGGGAACGATCTAAACCTTCTCATATGCCCAGTGGCTTCTGCTTAAACCAGTGGTTCTCAACCTGTGGGTCATGACCCTTTTGAAGTCAAATGACCCTTTCTCAGGGGTGGCCTAAGACTATAGTAAAACACAGATATTTACATTCTGATTCACAACAGCATCAAAATTACAGTGACGAAGTGGCAGTGAAAACAGTGTGGTTGGGGTCACTGTAACCTGAGGAACTGAATTGAAGGGTCTCAGCATTTGGAAGGTTGAGAGCCACTGGCTTAAAAACCTTTCCCACCCCCAGTGAAGAGAGGTCGGAACTGACACTTGATCATTATGTTATTTAGACTAAGACCAGAGGCCAGGGTGAATGGAACTAGTGGCCGCAAGGATATCTAGTGTTTTACCACTAACCTACAGTCTTCTTTACAAACATGTGAGGCCACAGACTGGACACATTGCTAGGTCCTTTTTAGAATGGAGTCAGTTATCAAAGTTAAACCTTTGTGAGCACTATTCCAAAACAGCTTTATAAACCATGTATTAAAATACTGTCGTTAAGTTTTCAGATAAAAATCTACATCCCTGCTTTAGATAAAGATCTTTGATTATTTTGAGAATCAAAATAGCTATTTATCAGAATAAAGAAATTGACACTCTACTTCACAGGTAAGAGACTATAATTGACACATGTCAATCAAGTGTTCTATTTAGACCCCATGATTTGTACTATATGAAAAGCACGTAAGTAGGAGGTAATAATTCAAAAAGAAGCTGTATTTGCAAAGCTGTTAATAGTAACGTTATCTACAGCAAAAAAAAAAAAGATGGTTTATAGCCTTATTGACCCACCATAAAGGAAGTCCTGAATGAACTATGTTCTAGCCATTAGATAGTCTCAAAGACCACGAAACCATGTGGCAAAGTGTGTTAGTCCATAGGCAGTAAGTGCTTATGCATACGCTGCAGATTAGAGAACTAAAGTGTTTTACCACCAGGTTAGATACAGTTCTAAGCTGTTTCTGTTTTATACACACACACACACACACACACACACACACACACACACACACTGCTATGGCAATGAAATACATTTACTTAGGTCTACTGGCCATGATTCACCCTCAAATTCTTTCTCATTCTGAGGTTCACAAAGAGGCCTTTGCTGGTGTGGAAACGCTTTAGGGCTACGGTTGGCAGAGCAGCCTTCCTGAGGTTCCTATGTGTTAACCTTGATCCCCATTTTGGTCACATCTCTGAAGAAAAGATCAAGTTATTATGTACAACATAAGAAATATCTTCCAGTCATGTGGGCAAATTTACACTCTCTTCTGTTTTCTTGTGCCGGGGTTCCCTAACTGGTTTCAGGGAACCATCATTTTCTAAATGGGTATGCATTTGTGGACACCAAACAGAGCAAAAAAGTATGGACTGTTCCCACTGGAATCCAACCTAGAGCCCTTTTTCTTGGTGTTTGAGATAAGGTCCCTCCATACAGTACCCAGGCTGGCATGCGGACTTGTGACCCTCCTGCCCGGCCTCCCGAGTGCTGAGAACGGAGGTGCACCACCACTCCGTTTAGAGCCATCATGCGATCCTGTAGCCACCCACAGCCAAGTATACCCAAGGCTTCCTGAAGCTCCGAGGGCAGAGCGCTAGTTTCTATTACGGTGAGGATTGCTAAAGTGGCCTTACTTGTTGAAAGGTTTGTGAGCTGTGTTCAGTATAGACACACATACCAGCACATGGTCAGTGTGTTAGCATTACGGCATTAGAAAGGCTATTTTCCTATCATCCAAGCCCACTCACCAGGAGTGCCCAGTTCTACTCCATGGACTTTCAACAAAGATAGGAGAAGAAAATTCCCATTTCCCAAGGTTTATGAAGCTAAAAAGGAGAGAGCTCTCTTGGGAACTTCCAGAAAGTTATCAAGCAAACAAGACAATCCTAGAAACCTAGATAGTTAATCTTAGAAGAGAAACCAAGGTGGAGAGCGATGGTGGGCAAGTCCTGGAGGATTGATGCTTCATCAAAGGGGGCAGTTTGAGTTCTACAGAGTGTGAAGCACTGCGATTCTTCCCCACTAAAGGGAAATGAACTCTGACCTTCACTCAATAGGCCACTGCTACAAACAGAAAGCACTTTGGTGGAGACTGGCTTGTCCACAGACAGGAACACTCCTAGGTCCAAGGAGTCTGATTTGAGGAGCACGTTTTATTTTGCAATGCCAGAGAACTAACATAGACCAGCGGCATAATTAAAACAATAAGTCACTATTTAAAACTCACACATGGGAAATTTATTACCAAAGTGATTTATTACTACAGTAATACATTTATTAAATAAATTTATTAAAGTAAACAGGGACCACACAAAAAGGAGACTTAAGAGAATGATAAGAAAAAATAGAAAATTATACCATCAACAGGAACAATCTGTATATAATTAACAATACATTCACTTTACATTCCCCAGATTGTCATTTTATTTTCCATGAAATACTTAAGCACATATATATTCACATTCTGGAACCCAAGAGAAAGCTCTAACTTTTAACTTATTCTATGTGTAGGAGTATTCTGCCCGCATGCACGTCTGTGCGCCATGTGTGCCTGGCGCCTCCCGAGGCCAGAGAGGACGTCAGATCCCCTGGGACTGGAGTTACAGGCGGCTGTAAGCTGACATCAGGGTTCTGGGAATTGAACTTGGGTCCTCTGGAGGAGCAGCCAGTGCTCTTAACCGCTAAGCCATCTCTATAGCCCTAAAATCTCAAACTTTCAGTGATATTTTTATGTAAAATGAGCAAAACAGAAATGGCAATACTGGCTTTTCCATACACATAGTACCTAGAGTACAGCAGATTAATCACACAATGCATTTTGACAGCTTTCATCTTTCATTATTCCTCTAACATTCACATATAATTCGTAAACTCATCTTTAGATAAATTAGAATCTAAATTCAATAAATACAGTACAAAGAACAATTATAAAACAGTGTTGCACATTCCCAGACCGGGGAAGGACTCATAGCAAAAGGTTTTTGTCAGAATCAATTCTGAAGGCGAACGGGAAACTGCAGGATTCCCAAGGCAAGGCCTGTGCTTCGGCAGGCTCCCTGAAATGCTAGCAGCTGACATTTCTGAGTGCAGAGAGACGTGTCCATGGGGAAAGGAAGGCATCGCCATTTTGTCTGACTACGGTCCACTGGAAAATAGCATGAAAGAATGGAGCAACTTGGGACACCTCCTAGTAAACAGGAAACAGGCTCCTTTCTCTCCAGAAAGACAAAGGACTAACTAGATGCTACTTACTTGTTGCACTTACATTCTATTGATGGCCAAAGTAATTGTGTGTGTGTATACACACACACACACACACACACCAAGACCTGGTGAGTTTGATCCTAGATGGTTAGCGAAGTTTCTCTGACCTTTGTTCCCCATCTAGACCAACATGCAGTGCTGTTGGCTGTAAAGAAACTCCACATGCCCTGACGGGGCTTTTTCTCAGATCTGAATTTGGCGACACAGGTTCCCTGTGACTGTGGCCTTTGTGTGTTTCAAAAAGGATGGTTTAAGTCTCCCCATGGACTTTGCGACTCGTGCTTATCTTACACCGTTATCATGCCCTGTTTCAACAGTTGTCTCCACTTGAACCGCAGTCTAAAAGCTCATGAGGAAACCACAACCCGCATCCCTGTGTGCAGCGCGCAGAGAACAGGAGCCCATGGGGAGAACTCAACGGCTCCTCATAGAGCCGAGCAGCTTTACCGTGAAACTCAACTCTTTAAAAACTTATCTCTATGTGGTGTGTGTGTGTGTGTGTGTGTGTGTGTGTGTGTGTGTGTGTGTGTAGGTGCCCTTGGAGGCCAGAAGGCACTGGATTGCCTAGAGTTGGAGTTTCAGGCAGATGGGAGCCTCCTAGTATGGGTGCTGGGAACAGAACTTGGGTCTTCTGCAAGAGCAGCATGTGTTCTTAACTGCTGAGCCACCCTCCAGTCCCTCTAAAACCTGTCTTTAAGGATAATGAAGTGAAAATGGTGACACCGTTAATACACCACATGCAGCTCACACGCAGAGCCAGAAACTGAAAAGGGTATTTAAGCACTTCATTCTCTCACACCATCTGGTTTTGGCCCTGATTACTACCTATTTGAGAAGTTACTGTGGCTGCTATCAGAATACACGGAAGCTTCACGCGTGTGCCACTTTACCTGGGGACTGTAATCCTGCAGGCTGTTCCCAAGGCTCTCCCTCCAAGGTACGACACACAGGACAGCCAGTCTACGTCAGCCTCTGCCACAATTCTTTTAAGTGTGGATATTAATAAAATAAAGGTCATAATATTCCTTTTGGTGCTCAGTTGAGAAAAATGCTACACTAACTTGGAGTGTTTATCATTTTGCATTTTGATTCCATTTTGCTTAAAAAAGAAAAATGTGCAAGTGACCGCAATAACCAACTGAGAAAGCTGTTGTATTTCCACAAAACCTTTCTAAGGAAACTTACTGACTTGACAGTTCCTTAAAGAAGAACTATCAACCCCGTCAGAAGCGCACCACAGCAAGGGCACAATCTTATCTAGTAAGCTGACTTGTGAGGTGATAGGCAGAGGCCCAGGGGCCTGGTCCATGACACTTTCAACGAGTACTCAGTTTCATTTTCACTAGTATATGTGTTTTAAAGAAAGAAGTGAATTAAAAAGGAAACCATTCGTGACAACATTGTGTAACACAACAAGGCCCTTTGTTCCCCTTCAGGCACCACCTGTCCCGAGCCACCCACCACCCGCCCCCTCTGCCCTCTCAGACAAGCAGACCCTACAAACGTCACACCAACGGTGTTCCCTCTCCCTGAATCAGAAAAGTGAGGCACCAAAAGGTAACTTAGACTTTGGCAAGCAGGCGATCGGACAATTCTTTGCATTTCTCTGAGGTAGTGGACTCCTCCTCCTAGTATCCTGACGATTTAAAAATGTCTTAGTTGCTGAACTGAGAAAAGGAGTGCCGGCTTTGCACTCACATGCTTCCCAGAGGCGAGCGGCTTACATGATTAGCGCACCCTCCGACGTCACCTTCCGTAGCACCCTCAGTGTTACACGGAAACACGGAACACCACAGTTGCCACATTAGGAGGCTAAACACTGCTTCCCAAGTGCACAGTTCATTACAACTCAGGTGTAACTCCGGCTGTCTTCTGACAAAGTTCCTGATGCACTCTTAGGTGTTCAATAAATGTGCTATCACTGAACATTTAAGACTAGCACTTACAAACCACCGGCCTGTGGGCTCAAAGTCCATGCATGGAATTCTATAGAAGTTTCACCCTTGGAAGGTATTAAGTTCAGAGGGTGTTGGGCATGGGTACATGATTCCATCTTCCTTAAGTTTCTGTATCAGGTACCCTCAAGTCCGTAGTGATCTTATGATGTGTGGCTTTGGGATCTCATAATGAACTTTTCTGAAGATAAAGTAATCAGCTTTCTCTGTTGCTCTTCAAGCTTTTCTGCCAGACATTTAGTCAAGACGGGATCCACTTTAGAATCAAATTTATTAGCAAACCAATGCCCCTCCTTTATAAGCCACCGCAATTCTGCAGCTCCATAAATGCACACGCTGCGGACGTGAGAGCCAGTGCAGTTGGGGTAGAAAAAGCCTTCATAGTAATTCCATTTAACCAGCCGGGTCTTACTCTGCAGGTCAGACACGTCCTGGGATGACCTGGAAATCTCTCCGGGTACCCCTGGTATCCGGATTAAGGTAGCCCAAAAGTGCTCATCAGGAGAGTATGTGTCTTCAGACCAGGCAAAAAAGTCTTCAACGAGGGAGCTGTTCAAAATATATTTAACAAATGCCTGACTTAAAACAAAATAGGCACTGCCCACAAACACCTCGATGTTATGAGGGGGTGCCTTCTTGGAGATGTTTGTCTTCACTGGCAGTTTCATGTATTCATAAGGCACCTGTCTGAGCTCATGATGGTAAGTGAACCTTTCCATTTTGCTGGTAGGTGGTCTCACTGTCTCTAACATATTCCTTCCTTGGAGTTTCTTCAGCTCCGACACTAATTCAAAATTTGACTTTAGGGGGAAGTCTTGCCCACATAGGTTGATGACATACTTCCATTGAACGGAAGACTTGAGGAGGTCTGACAAGCAGTTCAAATCAGCCTGGAGCCTGGAAATGTGGGCGTACTCCACAGCCTCTAATTTGGAAGCGATGAAAATATTGGAGAAGCAGTTAGCCAAGTTGTTCATGGCAACTTTGAACGTGTCCGTTGACTTGAGGTCATAATGGATGCAGTAGAGATTGTGCTGGCTGTAGATGGCACGGATCAGCCGTTCGACCATGATGGCGTCTTTGTGGACAGCCAGTGAGTAGGCCAGCGGGAAGGCCTGCTCCTCTCTGGAGACAAGCTTCTCATGGTACCCTCTTAGGGTCTGATAGATGTCGCAGTCACTTGTCATCGCCACAACGTCACCGTCCTCCAAGTCGATGATGTTCCGCCTCCTGATTTCCAGGCTCTTGCCGATTTCCAAGGGCTCGTGCTCGTAGATCCCTGAGCAGTTAACTTCATCTCTGGCAGCATCCCCAACGGCGGGGAACCTGTTTCTTACAAACGGTGAGGTACTTAGGGAATATTCAACCAAGTAAATGTCTCTTTGAGGGAAGAGAAGCCTGCCCACATTTAGAAGCTTTAACAAGGAGAACAGCCACAGGGCTAAGAACAGGACAAAGAGTTTTTGCTGAAGAGTGTATTTAAAGCAACATCGGAATATCTTCATTCTGCAGAGGAGAAAGGGATAGTAATTGTTAATTAACTAATATGAAGAGAAAAATAAATTCTGTTTGTCCAAAGTGTACTGGGTACCACAGAATGCTGAATCCAAAGATAAAGAAAACAAAGTCCTCGCTCAAATCAAAAAAATAATAACCTAGAAATATAATAAGCCATGGAACTTCACGACAGTCAGTGTTAAATAATATTAGCTCATTTAGAGAGATGTTGGTTATCAAACACAGTAGACCCTAATAGTCACAGTTTTTCCCTAGTGTGGAAGAGGGCTGGTTCCAGGCCTTCTGGGGGATAACCAAGAGACACAGATGCCCAAGTTCCTTAGATAAATGGCTGAATATTGGCATATATCCTATACATAATGTCTTATGTAATCTTCTCAGGGTCTAGGTAATTTAAGACCCCTAATTCAGTATTCACACAACACTTGTAAATGCACATGTAAATTCAAATTACAGCACCTGGTTCAGGGAAAATTCAAGTTTTGTTTCTGGGGACCTTCTAGAATTTTTGTTTTCAGGTTTTTCAAGTGAGAGCTTTGGTGATTTTGCAGAAGGTAACCCACAGGCAGAAGGCTGACTGCACAACCTGCGCCTTACAGTCTGCGCTCAGTCTTAGGGTATCTGAGGAGCGAGTGCTGTGGGTTGGCAGAAGCTGAGAGAATTAGATGATCCTCGGAGATGCACTGACTCGCTTGGGGCCCAAACGATCATCTAACCTCTTTCAGCCTTCAGAGGCTTGTTGCATGGAGGCCTGAAGTCTTTCAGGAGCCCCATTTCAAAAATAGCAGCACAGACTGTGAAACACACAGATTATAAACATTCCACCAGCCTTATCTCCTTCCTCAGTGCCCGTTCTCTCACAGGATTGGCAAAATGGCCTTCAGCCTGGCAACGCCCAGCACTCATTCAGAGCAGCTATAAAAATGTCCTTAGGCTCACAGTCTTGCCTGTGGAAGAGTCAGTTTTCCACAAGCTTTTTTTGTAACAATAGGCAGAACCTTGACCTTGAGCCTCCGTAGCAAGACTCAATTACTCTGTATGTTTGGAATAGAGGGTTAGATCTGACAGTGAGCCAAGACCCCTTGAGCTGGAGCCCTCATTCAACAGAGATGCTGTCTGGACCTGGCAGTAGAGTGGAGACAGAGAGACCAGAGGCATCGTTATGTATGACCTGACCTGTTATGTTAACACGTGTGTGAGATGAATCAAGAGATAACTCACCACTTTTTTTTTTTAAGACAGGATTTTTCTGTATAGTCCCTGCTGTCCTTGAACTAACGGAGCTCCAACTGCCTCTGTCTCCCTGAGTGCTGGGATTAAAGGAGCGAGACACCAAGCCTGACTTCTCTTACTACTTTCTTTCTCTTTTCCTTTTTTTTTTTTTAAAGATTTATTTATTTAGTATACAGTTTCTGCCTTCATGTACACCTGCATGCCAGAAGAAGGCACCAGATCCCCTTATAGATGTTTGTGAGTCACCATATGGTTAGAATTGAACTCAGGACCTTTGGAAGAGCAGCCAGTGCTCTTAGCCTCTGAGCCATCATCTCTCAGTACTTTCTAAGTGGATGCTCTCTACATTTGTGGAGGCACAGGGCACAGGACAGCTGAGGAGAGCAGCCCCGTTCTGATCGCACTGAGCTTGAGTGCCTTCAGGATTTCCATAGGAAATATCCACCAGGGAACTGGCCCGGCCACAACTTAAGCTTGGGTGAGTGCTGGAGAGAAATGTGTCAGCAACATAAATGTGGAATTGATAATCCTGATGACCAGGGTGAGTATGGAGCAGTAGGTAGAGAAAGGGATCCCAGGCAATCACAGGGCAGGCTGAGATGTGGCCAGGGAGTGAGATGTTGCGGCTCAGGTCAAGGGCCACCATGTTGCAGACTCGGAAGCCTGAGTGCACATGGACACAGGTGCCATGACAAAACAGGACAAGAGATTAGTCAACTCCAAGCACGCGCTGGAGGTCCTGGCATCTTAACTGGCACCAGCTAGTCTTGCCCTTAGTGAAGTGAGATGTTTAAGGGGGCTGACACAGGCTCCCAGAATTGTCATGCCATGCGTAACTCTGCTACCATGTTCACAGATATATAAAGAGAGAAGGGTCAGCTCTCTGCCCTTTGCCAGGGCCTCAGCATCCATGCTCCTGCCTTCTTTGGGTCCAGCCGTGGACTTGGAGAGTCTGAGCTGTCAGGATGCCAGGGCTGGCTGCCCAAAACAGGCCAGTTCCAGAGCACTGGGCAATGGGGTAGGGGAGGTGCTCGGGAGTAGGGGAAGCCCTTTGGAACCAGCTCTGACTTCCTGCTCTGGCTTTTTCCAGGCCGGGACAAGAACGATCAAAAGAAAAAGTGGAGGCACAGGGACAGCCCAGGCCTGTCCGGTATTTCTGAATGTCTGTCCTGAGCCCCAAGGATCTTTTAAGAGAAAAGACTGTCTGGCTGGGGGCAGCCTTTGGTTTGAAAGAAGCACCTTCCAGTATTAGTATCCTGTCCCAAGTCAAAATAAAAATACCAGTCCTTTAGCTAAAAATGCCTCAGTGTCGGGGAAGGACACAAATTTGGGCGGCTAGGAAAGGGGGGAAGACCTGGCGAGAGTCGGGGGTGGGTGAAAGGTGAATACCATCAAAGAATGTTGTCTAAAATTCACAAAGAACAAGGAAGGGGTTTGCAAAAAGAGGAAAAAAGAAAGAAAAGGATGTGGAGGTGGCATGCCCTCAGATTTTAATGAGTTCCTGCTAATAATTCCCAAACAAGGATGTTGGCCTCATTCCAAGATGCTGGCTAGGCTGAGCGATCAGCTCTGCATCTTGGGTAGACAGAGGGAAATCACCTCCAGGAGATCCGAGACTGAAACCTCCAGCCTCAGATTGGCTTGGGCTTCTGCCTGTAGGAACTGGTGCCTAACTGGGCTCTGCAGAGAGCGGCCAGGAGGGCTGCCAGGATTACACGCTTCAGGGGTGAAGGTGACCAGATCAGCACCTACAAACTATAGCCACCTGCTCCCCAGACCTGGGGAGACCCCTAACACCCCAGGCACAGATGGAGGAGGCCCTACCCAAGGTGAAGGGTGGGCCAGGTGAAGGTGGCCCTCAAGTTGAGTGCCGTGTTCCCAGGGGACCAGTCTACATGTCGCCTTCTGTAAACGCTCCAGGGCCTACTTTCCTCTTCAGGCTTGTGGACAGTTTGCCAGCTGGGCATATGTAACAGTTGCATTTTAAATGACTTCAATAGAAGAAAGGACTCTCACCTTTCACCTGGGTAGATAACAAAGTTGCCTGGTGGGGTCTATCACCATAGAGACACAGTTCCTAGCCATGACAATCAAACTGGAAGAAGACAATAACAGCAAGGTTTGACCGCTACAGCTCAGGTAAACTAGATCTATAATGATTCACTAATGCCTCAGCTGGGAAGCATTTCCCTGATCTGCGCTCTCCCCAGGTCTCCCGGAGCTCAAAGGCAGCAGTAGTAAGTGCCTAGATCCACAGAAACACCTGCACTCAAGGACAATGGCTAGATCACCAGCAGCTGTACAGCCATCTTTCAAGTCAGCACTCTCAGGGCCCGGGCCATCAGAGAAGGAGGATGCCCCTTTCCCAGAAAAGGAGGAGACTCATAAATCAGGAATAAAAGTAAGAAGCCTGGGAGAAGTAAGTGCTGAGTAAGTGTCAGCTTTTACGGAGCAGAAACAGAAGGCTGGAGAGTTGACTCGGTGGTCGGAGCACTGGCTGCTCTTCCAGAGGGCCCAGGTTAGATCCTAGCTCCCCCACGGGAGCTCACAACCATCAGTAACTCCACGTCCAGAGGATCCAGTGTTCTCACTGGGCCTCCGAGGGCCCTTCACACCTGTGGCGCACAGACATACATGCAAGGAAAACACCCATACACATAAAATAAAAATAAATAAAAACTCAAAATACAGGAACTTACAGATCTTGCCAGACGCTGGAAAGAAAGAGACGGGAGTGCTGGCTTTCAGGTGTCCCGGGGCTGAGCTTGAGGACCCTGGAGGAGCACTGTCTAGTTAACCTCTCCGAAAGTCAGCGTTTCTGCTCAATATGGGATTTAGAAAGCCGGCCTGCCAGGCCGCAGCATACTAAACTGTATGCTGAACATGAGGTTACATAGCTGATTATGGGGTTCATGAAAAATTTAGTAACAATAAAAGGTTTCTGAAACCTTCCCTTACCTATAAGGCCTTTTCTTACCCATAGCCAGCTTGCTTCACACATCTCTGAACTTTTTCAGGACACCAATTATACCGGACCCACTAACTTTATCCATCTTAGAAAACTGACATATTCTGTGGTAATGAGTTTGCATGTGTATCTGCATGGGGATTTGTACACAGGAATGCAAGTGCCCGTGGCGGCTAGAAGAGGGCCTTGGGCCTCCTGTGGCTGGAGTTACTGGAGGTTGTGAGCCACCTGACATGGGTGCTAGCCATTGAACTTGGGTCCTCTGTAAAGACAGTTTATACGCTCTTATCCATCGAGCCATTTTACTAGCCCCTGGCTTTTAGAAAGAGAATCTTTAAGGTTGTTTTACGTAGACAATGTTAAGGATGGGTGGGGAACATTTCATTAAGCCTAGACTTAAGCTTAATGCCTCTTGTTTTTCAGCACAGGGAATGAACCTCGTGCGCCTCCAGCTCTACTGCCTTTCTTTCCAGTCCACCCCAAAGCCACGGTACAAATTCAGTGTTTTAAAATCAGTGTCTCAAAGTCTCCATCCCAAACTGTGAATTTAATAGCATTGCTGAGGATGAGAATTTACTCAGAACAGTGTTCTGATTTCTATATGTGTAACAAACCCTTCCATACATGAATAAAGTGGCAACTGCCACTGTCCCTCTTTTATGAGAAAAGAAACTGAGGCAAACAAGATACTACCCAAGAGCAAGGGCAGAAATCTCTCCTCCCATGGAGGGGGGCTTCTCTATGATGATGGGCCTCAAAGCTTCTCCGTGCGGCACCGGCCAGCACCCTCCTGGGTGCCTGTCCCTGAGTGCATTCAGGTCATGGCATGTAAGCAGGAATGCTCCTTTCTTTCATCTTACCCCAAGTCTCCCCAACTTTAAGTTCATTTTTACCAATGTCCCAAATTAAAAAGAAAATCTACAAACCCCCAAACTGTTCGAGGTCCAGATGCGGAAGTGCTGTAGGTGGAGCCTGAAGCCAGGAAGCCTTGCTCTGTAGCCCTACTCAGCCTTCCAAGTGACTTCTCACTTGGCGAGAAGGAGGAAAGTCTCCATATTTCCCATAATGGTTCAGCCCTTGACTGATGTCCCACTGGAAGTCTTACGTAACTGAAGCAGAGACAAGTGCATTCCACTCATGAGGCACTACACCTGCCTGAGAGAATCGTGTGAAGGATTAATGTAGGTGATGAGTCGTAGCTCCCTCAGAGGACCCAGGCCCTGGCCAATCCATGAGCTGATGACAACATCAGCCCATTTTCAGGCAGTAGGAACTCAGCCACCAGTGATGCCTGCCACATATCGTCACGTGCAGCTGGAGATATCTGAGACTGCCTAAGTGTTTTAGAAAACTTTCTGGATGGAATCTCTCTCCAGGCAGGGAGTGTCCCTCAACACACTTACCTTCAAGTCTTTAAACTCTTTTATCCCATGTCAACTTGAAAAACAGGATACAGAAAGCTTATTAACTTGGGAATACCAGGATTAAAAAAAATTATTTATTGTAAATGAGTGCTCTATTTGCATATACACCTGCACGCCAGAAGAGGACATCAGATCACATTATAGATGGTTGTGAGCCACTATGTGGTTGCCAGGAATTGAACTCAGGACCTCTGAAAGAGCAGATAGTGCTCTCAACCTCTGCGCCATCTCTCCAGCATATCAGGATTTTTTTCCCCTAAAGTCTTACAAAGGAGACTCATCATTACATAAGGACAGAAATATAAGGATAAGCATACTAAGAGAAAGAAACAGAAATAGATAAAAAACCAAATCTCCTCCTAGACAGGAAACCTGATGCATAATGGTTGGACAAGCCCACGGAGTCTCCACGACAGCTTGCTCATCACCGGCCACAGAAAATTCTGGACTGGGGCCATTAGGTGGGAGGATGACTCAGCACCAGTGTATTTCCGTAACACCCCCACAGTACCTTGAGTTATGCAGGAGTCCAAAGACAAGTTTCTCTATGACTGTGCACTCTCTTTGTTCTCGTCTAGAAGGAACATGTCAAAGGCAAACAGTTGTCAGAGTGTGAGGCAGGTAAATACGGCACCTACGCCAAACACAAGAGCCCGTGGCTGGGCCAGTTACGCAGTGTACATGAAGACAGCCCTGAAAAGGCAAGCAATTAGTCCTTACGAAGAAAGAAAAAGGGGTTTTCATTATCATTTCATTAAGAAAACGAGGCAGAATCAGGAAGGCAGAGAAACCAGTAGTGGAAAATAGAGCTTGCAATGATCCATAACTTGGCATGACATTCTGTGGACAACATGTGCTTCCAGGCTGTTTTCAAGAAACATGCTCTCCATGGCATCATCCCTACCCACCCACCGTGCACCCTAGGTTCACCTCTGCAGAAGCCAGCAGGCACCGTCCTACCATTTCTTCCGTCCAGTGTGCTATGGCCAGTGCTACTCGCAATAGCACTGGTTTTCTAACAGCAGCAAACACGCTTTTCAACAGCAACAACAACAACAAAAACCCACTTAAATAAGAGAGTTTATTTTTCTAGGTCTTTTCCATCAACGCTTAGTTAAGAAATCTACAATTCCCAAAGAAACGTAAGTGTAAAATCTTAAAACTGAAAGGACTTGAAAAGTGACTGAGTCCGCAGCCCTTCTCCAAAGGTGCTTGCCCAACACAGCCCCTCACGTCAGTCCTAGATGCTGGGAACACCTGTCCTCCATTGCATATGTGTCTTAGTCTGCTCCCACTGCTATGACAAACTGCCATAAATTCAGGAGTTTATCAACAACAGAAATGTATTTCTCATGCTACTGGAAGGTGGGAAGCCATGACCAAAATATAGGTTCACACCCAGTGATTCACTCCAACTTCCAAGATTGCGCCCTAGGGTTGCATTCTTCCATGGCAGAAGGCAAAGAGTAG
The DNA here is from genome assembly GCF_907164565.1 of Psammomys obesus. NCBI lineage: Eukaryota > Metazoa > Chordata > Mammalia > Rodentia > Muridae > Psammomys > Psammomys obesus. Next base: position 3,251,318 of record NW_026596463.1, on the reverse strand, counting down.
GAGGGGTGAGCAGCTCCCTCACACTCCTTAGAGGGTCACTAATTCCATTTGTGGTGCTGTACCCTAAGGCATTACCGACCTCCTATACCTCCCAATCCTATCACACTGGCAGCTAAGGTTCAACATGAATCTGGGGAGGACACATTCAGTGATAAGCTTCCGGCAACTTGTTGTCCATCAAGGGGACACTACAGAGTGCGATCCCCAAGTCCCTTATGTAGGCTCCTGATGGGCACTCAGCACATCCTGGCTCCCCACCCCTCACCACTGAGATGGTTCTGACCAAAGTCAACAGAATTCTTCCCGTTGGCAGAGTCCGTGGACACATCCTGTTCCTTCTTAATGACCTGTGCAGAACGCCAATATTACTTGTCTTTTCTTACTTACACTGTCCGGCAGATGGCCGAGGTGCTTTTCAGATGAGAAAATGAGTCACAGAAGACACGTAGCTTACTTTGGGTCATAATATGTAGAAGAGCCAGGAATTTCAACTCTAGTCCACTTATCATCAACCACAACTGGACTTGCCCTTCCGGTCACCCAGGGCTCTACAGGACCCGGGACTAATACGAAGTTACACAGAATAGAATTTAACTAAAGGAACACAACCCTGGTTTCAATTTTGCCCCACAGGAAGGAAGACCCTGGCCTACAGCTGTGTGGAAAAGCAGCCCTGCTCCATGTCAGGATAACGATGACACTATTTTAGATTTATTTTAGAAATCTCTCCATTTGTCCAAACAACCAAACTTTGGAATTTGTCCCTGCAAAAAATGTTTAATTGCTCAAAGTATAACTTGGGGCTGTGAAACTATATAAACTGACAGGGATTTCTGTTCAGGGCTGGGTCCCTTTTGTACATGAGCCAGAAACAGACATGTGCTATTATTAAAGAGATTGATTTCTCCATCTCTAAGTGGTGGAGAGATTTCATAGTGGGAAAACATATTAGTCCTATATTGCAGGAACCCATTGCTTCTACATCCAGAATGTATTTCTGAGCCTATGCCCCTTTCCCACTCTGAAAGAGGCACGCTGCTCCAAGCCACATCAACTCTGTCTGCATGAGAGACAGCCTCCTACTCGGCCCCCTTGTTTCTTCTAATCCATTCTCCCTGAGGAAATAAGATGTGCCCTTGCCACACACACCTGCTCGCTATATGTCAAACCCTTCCCTTCGCTTAGGATAAAATCTGATTCCTTTCCCAGTGTCTGCTTTCTTCCACAAGTTCAGCTCTTGTTTCACTCTCTCATTTAGCTCTAGGAGACCCCAGCCTCCTGATACCTTCCAGAACTCTTGCCTCAGGACTCTGTCCTTGTTGTTCCTTAATCTAGACCACCTTTTCCTGGAACCTGGCCTGCTAGGGGTCCCACACTGAGAAAAACAAATATACCATTTCCTTGGGTTCTCTTCGATTACCTTTTTGAAATCTCTCTCCGGCCTACCCACACTCCTGTTTTTGTTTTGTTTTCTGAGCCATTGCCATAGTTCGCTTTTGCTCATTTAGAATCTGTCTGAAGGCAGGAACACGAGGTCCTCAAAGGCTTTGGTTCCTCCTCCACTCCAGCCCAAGCACACTCACCCTGGTGCACTGCAGCTGTTCGGCAGGACAAAGCTGAAGGCCCACATTCTAGTCTGGGCTCTGCTATCAAATCTTCCTCAAGTGATGCAGCTACTTATTAATCACAGGCCAGGTATTAGGCAGGATAATAGTTTTTCTCTTCTGCGGGGCTATTGTGAGGACCCGATGGCATGATGCATGTGAGAGAGCTATAGGAAAAATATGCTGGTCTGGGAATGTCAGGCTTTGGGACCTCCATAAGAAGAATGGCTTTCTGGGGGAACTCAGAGGCAACGCCTTGTTTGTTTTATTTTCCTGAGGCAGTGCATCCCTTATTCTCCCACTCAGGCATTCTACATGATTATTCACTGCTTACTCTTTGGCAATATTCTTTTTGTTGACAGTAATTTTTAACTGAAGCTTCAGAACTCTCCCTGGGGCTTTCAAATTACGGAGACCCAGATCTTCCCTGATTGTGAGAGACAGGAAGATAGCTGCCATAGTTACTGTTTAGAGGTGATTTCCCATTTCTTTTGAGAGAATGGTTGCCAAAGAATTTCTTCGAAAAGCATCTAGACCACTCAACCCCTCCCCGGCTGAGCCCCAGCAGCCCGTGCCCTGTGTGGCAGTACTAGTGATGCTTTGTTTGGCAGAAGCTACGGATTGCTCCTCTTGGCCCCCACTCTTTTGGGGGTGACCTAAGTTTGGGAAAGTCATCTCTAAGGAGTACATGACCAGCAAAGCCACGGGAGGCTTTCACCAGGTGTGACCTCTGCAGCGCCCCGTCACAAAGACCCCTGTCCAGTGACACTGTCTTGGCACAGGTCGCCAGGCTGCTCACCGTCAAACGGGCTCTATTTGGGGCCCTCGTAGGGTGCGCTACCACTGACCGCTTTCTTGCTGAGAAGTTTGTTTCAGCATGGCTGCATACAAAGCACGACTGTCATCTTTTAAGAACAGTTACTTTACCTGCAAATCTGTGAGAACAGAGGCCTCCGTGGAAATGCAGGACACAAAAGTCATTTCTCCATGCTGTTTCTTTAGATCCGTCTTTCAGATCTAGGGAGAATCACAAGATATGCAAGGTTATGTGGGAAATAAGGAACTTGTATCCAAGATGCTCTAACCAGACTGAGAGTGGGCCCTCAAGGCTGCAGGAGACCTGGTTCATAGCAACGTAACAGAAAAAGCACAGAAGTCAGCTGCTGTTCTGTCGTTACAGCAATCTAGGCAGTCGACCTGATTCTTAGTTTTCTCTTGTCTCCAGGTAAATATCCAGCTGCCAAAGAAGCTCCAGTGTGAGGCTAAAGTGCCAGAGACCATGAAGCCAATAAAATTCCCAGTCCATAACATTCTGTGACACTTATCATGGAATAAAACATTGAATTTTTATCAAAAGAAAATTTAGAGGACAGATTCCCCAAACATCTATGTCCTCCAGGGTTAGTGGGATGGAAGCCCACATGCCTTCCTTGCCTGTCTGAGCACAAGACTGCAAAAGAGAAGCTGACCAATGCCTTAGACCTGTCCATCTCCTTTAGCTTAGGTACAATGAAAACCAAGCTTTGTTTAAAGATCCATGTTCTAACCTTAAAATGTGGGTCAAGAATATTTTAGATTCTTTTTCCTATGAAGTAGAAAAACATTTGTTGTTGTATGTGTGTGCATCCTAGTGTGTGCGTGCCCAGAGCAGGTCTTTTCCTCCATGGCTCTCCATTTTGCTGACTTGATGCAGGATCTCTCACTGAACTAGAAGCCAGACTGTTATTTCACCTAGACTGACTGGCCATTGAGAACTTGGGATCCAACTATCTCTGCCTCCCAATGCTGGTTACAGGCACACAGTCATGCCTGGCTTGTCTGGTTTTCACATGAGTATTGGTGATTTGAACTCAGGTCCTCAGGTCTTCCTGCTTATGTAGTACCTGCTCTTACCTACCGAGCCACCGACCCCAGCTCATGTCTTTTTTTTTTTTTTAAATGAACTTCATTGTGTTAGAAAGAAAAGACCTTTCCTTACCCAGTGTGTGCAGATGTGAATATTTCTCTCCCCCTAGATCTCTGGAAGTGTGTATTTTGGTATCAGATAGTCAATCCATATTTTATTCTCCCCAAACCAACTCCTCAAAAACTCTGTAGCTGCTGAAGATGTGTGAGCAATTGATTTCCACATGTGCATTTATACCCTTGAATAACCGATGGTGGGGAGAGCCTGGGAACAAAGAGATGTGAATCAGGAGATCTTTGTCAGAAATGGCAGAGGCCCAAGTCTTGCTGCTGAGGAATGGATCAGATACACTCTGGTTCAAGTGTTTCAAGTTAGGAGCGTTTGCTCATTGGTTTTCTAGGTTCAAGCAAAACAGTGGGACTTCAACAGACACCAATCAACATTGGCTTCTGTACTAATCAAGTCATGTTTAGGCACAGTGGCCCACATCTGCAATCCTAGCACTCAGGAGTCTGAGGCAGGAAGATTGTGAGTGAGAGGCCAGTCTGGGCTATGCTGTGAAATTCTCAAAACACACACACACATCCTGCTCAGACCAGATTTTCTGATGGACAGAGATGTGGTCTAGTGCCAGAATAGAGATGTGATAAAATTTACAAACAGAGCCATCGAGAGGACACTACCAGGCCCCCAGTTGCCTTCAGCGCCCATCCTCCCTTTCTTCTCTCAGAGAGTCCCTCTATTGCTGGTGACAGAAATGGGCAACTACGAAAACTTTCTTTCTACCCCTCATGTGGAACAGCCAGTAATGAAGAGAGATGTGAAGGGGTGGGGGAGTGGCTCTTAGCAGGAAGAAAGAGCCTTTTCTCTCTTCTACTTTTCATCCTGGGACTATAACATGAGGCAAGAGCCATTTTGAAAAAGATGCTGTTGACGAAGGGACCAGCTGACAGCAGCAAACACCCCCATGAGCTTTTGCTGGACGAGAAAAGCAAGCCCTTACATATTTAGGCAACTTGCACTTTGAAAGATGAGCACGGGAAAAGGGTAATGAATGATGTTCTCTCAAATTAAATTTAAATCAGGTTGAAGTGAGTACTTGCTCAACAGTGCAATCCTGTATATAGCCAAGTGCGAAAACATGTCTCAGATATGCTGAACTTCTCATCCGTCTAAATTTGGAGGCAGATGGAGGCTTTAGGTAAACATCTGAAGGAAGGCAGGCTGCAAGATTTACCAAATTAACTGCAGTGCTGGCAAGAGCTGCAGTTGGCTGACTAGGCTTCTCTTCAACACCCCTCAGCAAACGGCAAGCCTGCCCACAGGCAACAGGCTGACATCACCCTGTAGGGGGCTCCGTTCTTGGGAGGTTCTTATCACACAGGCCTTTAGAGCAGGTTTTCAATGAAAAGATGTCAGAACCACGTGACTCAAGAAAACCGTGCCACTCAAAGCATGAGTGTGCCCCTCACCCCTTCCTCCTGGACCAATCTCCCTCCTTGGCACACACTCGCCCCCTCCATCTGACCTTCTGGCACATCCTACAAGTCTGTAACTGGAAACCAATGGTTCTGATTTGAGTCCTGAGTCTGTCACCAAGGAGATGTCATGACTAGGTGGCCTCTACCTCTTTGACTAGGGAAGAGCAATAAGAGCTCTGACCCTCACAGCGGTGAGGCTGTCAGTTGAATCAATGCCCTGGGTGTGCCATGCCAGGAAAACTGTATAGCTGATGGTCAGACTCAAAGGCACTTAAAGCAGTAACCAGACACTGCCCTGCAAGCCAGGACAGGCAGTCCTGCTCAAAGCACCTGCCCACTCCACCCAGAAACTGTCACTGAGAGGCGACCGCCATGGGTCCAGCAGCTGGGGCTCAAGCCACAGCAAAGGTTTTGTTTGTTTGTTTGTTTTGTGGTCCAAGCCATCAGATGGGGGCCCGCAACTGTATTTACAACTAACTGAAAGTCTGAAACTTCAAAAATGTATTTTTTTAAAAAGAAGGAACCATAAGGATCATGGGAAAGGCAAAGCAGACAGGACTAAAATTCTGAAAATCCCTGCCCTGTGCTGTAGCTGTTTTGGTGGCTTGGTCACAAGCCTACTACCATCACCTTTTTTCTCTCAATAATTCATATAGTAATGCCTCCTTTTACTCTGAGACATCTATTATTCTGTATTTATAAACTAACTGAGGATTATAAAGGTATTCTTTTCCCTGGAGCTGGCTAGAACATCTGGCAAAGGGCCTTGCCATGGAGCCCAGTGACCTCAGTTGGGCTCCAGTTGACCCTAGAACCCACATGGTGGAAGGAGAGGGGTGACTACCACAAGCTGTCTTCTGGCCTTAACTGTTCCACAGTACATGTGTGCAAACACACACACACACACACACTACATACACTATGTTAAATATAATTTTTTTAAGATATTCTTTTTCAAATTATGGTGGTAAAATGTGGAGAATAAAAATAATTATCACTGTAACCATTTTGAAATATCAGTTTACATGTATTAACTGCCTGTATCAGTGGGGTTAAGTATGCTGCCTCCATGCATACAGGTACGCATACAGGTACTGGGCACGCAAGGGCCGCTTTGGCCACCTCTGAGAGTATGGCTCTGGAGCATTAGACTCTCATGTCAGAGCACAGCGATCAGCACTGTCCACCCCCTGAAATGGACTCTGTGCCTATGGAATCCTAGCTCCCAGGTTGCTCTGATACCTGCTGCCTGGCAAATGCCATTCCATTGTTTCTATGATTTTGACCACTCAAGAACCCACTCAATGGAGTCACACATAGTTTTCCCGTGTGACTGTAACATTTTCAAGATTCATCCATGCTGTAGCATGTACCAAAACTTCTTTCCTTCTGAAGGCTGACCAATGTCCCCTGCAGGATACGGCTCATCCTGCTCCCTCGTTACCCTGTCAGTAAATATTTGGGTGTGCTCCTATGCTGCTGTGAACGGGGAGCTTCTGCCTTACTTCTTTAGAACGCACACCTTCTTCCATGTTTATTTTAAGAGAAGTTTTAATCAACTCTTTCGTGATTTTTTTTCTTTTCGACACAGAGTTTCTCTGTGTAGCCTTGGCTGTCCTGGACTCATTCTGTAGACCAGGCTGGCCTCAAACTCACAGAGATCTGCCTGCCTCTGCCTCCCCAAGTGCTGGGATTACAGGTGTGCACGCCTGGCTTTCTTTCAGAATTTTGTGCCATGTGTTTTGATTAATTTACCCCGCCCCCTCCCAGATCAACCTTCATTTACCTTGTCCAACACTGTGTTTTGTTTTGGTTTTTTTTAACCCATCAAGTCTCCTATGCCCATATATTCTTGGATCTGCGGTTTTCCCACTGCAGTGAGGTAGAATTACACACTCTTAAAGAAAACTGACTTTCGCTCTCCTGTCAGCAACCAACTACGAATGGCTACTCTAGCCTTCCAAGAAATAAGAAATGTCACTGACCATCCATCCAAGAAACACTTGCCACGTGGTTGGAGGCGCTCTGTAGACACACCTGAACACTGTGCTGCCTCAGGGAAACAGTAGTGAGGTCCTGTTGACTAACGGGCAGGGTCCTCTAGAGGAACAGAGCGCGCGCACGCACACACGCACACACACACACACACACACACACACACACACACACACACTCAGGCACAATAAAAGGGATCTAAGACTGGCATACACAATGGGGGTGGAGTGGTTAATGATGGTTACTGGCCTGGGAACTTCGCAGGCCAGGAAGTTGGGCACCTCAGCAGTCTCGCTGTGGCACTGAGGCTGGCCGATTCCTGGAGAGTTGCTGGCATCGTGTTCACACTAGGAAGCCCAGTAACAGCAGCTGCAGCAGCAAGAGCTGCACTTGTTGAGAGAAAAGAAGATCAGACAGAGGGCTGCTTTTACCTGGGACCCTTTCTCTGAGAGGCTCAAGGGAAAGGTGGTGCCTACCCTGAAAATGCATCGTTGCCTCACGGGCCAGTCTTCTCTTGGGATACACCCACAGACACACCTGTGTCCATTTCCACCAGTTCAGACCAGCAGCTGACCAAGACCAATCCCCACCACAGTGTGTGCAGAGAGGATGTCTTAGATAAGCTGGTGGCTAGCATTTGGAGATGTCTCTGTTCTTTTCTTGCTATGGTGTTGACTTTCTTATGATCCTTTGTTGGCTCTCTTGTCCCATGTCACATTCCTTCCTTCAGCTGTGCAAACTCCTTATCATTCCAGCCACATTCCTCATGTTCTGTCCAGTCTTTGCGGCCTAACTCATGTCCATTTTGTGTGTCATCCTATGTCTTCCTCCTGACCCTTCTGCTGCAAGTCTCTGAATCTGGCAGCCGAGGGATGACGGTTCGGAAGGCAGAAGGGCCCTGGGGGGACGGTGGCTGTGCAGAGCCGGGCCTGCCAAGGTGGCCTGGTCTTTCAGATGTGCGGGCAGGCCAGTGGAGAGAGGGGAAGGCCTGTGTTCTCCACAGCCTGCAAGGGCTGCTTCCCCACCGCCACCACCAGATGCTGCTCACTCTCCAGTCCTCTCTCTCTTGCAGACCACCAGGAAAAAGGAAAGGCTTGCTGACCCCTGGAGACAGATCTAAGCTGTTGTTATAATTCTGGGGTGGAAGCCTATACCAAACTCTTCTAACCACAGAACAAGGCCACTTTCTCAAAACAGGCTGGGGCTCAGAGAAAGACCCCTGCTGCCTCTGCATGGGACCAGGAAGAGTCATTTGCAGTCCCTTTTAGAGTGTCACAACACAAGGCAGAGAATTGCAGGCTTTAAAAGCAGCTCAGTCCATTGGGAGTTTGACCCTTAGTGACTCATGTTGCATTGCCCAGACAGCCAATCCCAGGGAGAGATAACCCACACTGGAAAACGTATTCCTCAGCACCTGATAAGCCCTAAGTAACTGGGGCACAGGAACACTGACACACTGCCTGAGGAGACCACCACTACAGCTGCAGCCTCTCACAATGCCCCTGTGCAGACGGCTTCTCTCTGCGCTCTACTAGAGTGTATCTAGTAAACTCTATTCCTGTCCTTTTGTTTGGTTTTGTCTTGAATTCTTTTACCACCCAGACAGTACTGGCCTGTCACCACAGTTCCCACACAGCATAACCCATCCAAGACTAGATAGGCTGATATCAGGACCAAGCCTAAGCACAATTAGGAGATCTTGGTCTAAAGGACAACCACATTTAGTTTCTCTTTAACTAGATGAGAAGAAAAAATAAAATAAAACCTGGATAGCAGAGAAAATGGCAAGTAAAAAAAAGAAGAGAAGCGAGAAGCGTATTCACACTCAGGATACGATGTGCCACCATCAAATATGTCACTCTTTTTGACCTAATGCTCTTGACAATCACAGGGGCAAGGACACTCCAGCCTTCACACTCCCTGTTTGTTTGTTTGTTTGTTTGTTTGTTTGTTTGTTTGCTGAGACAGGATTTCTGTGTAGCCCTGGCTGTCCTGGAACTCAATCTGTAGACCAGGCTGGACTCGAACTCACAGAGATCTACCTGTCTCTGCCTCCCGGGTGCTGGGATTACAGGAGTGAGCCACCACCGCCCAGCTCCTTCACTTTCTTCAAAGCCGGAGACTGGGCTGAAGAGATGGTTCAGTGGTTGAGAGCCCTAGCTGCTCCTGCAGAGGACCTATATGGCAGTATATAACTACCTGTAACTACAGTTCCTGGGATTCGGACCCTCTTCTGGCCTCTAGGCATCGGGCACGCATGTGGTACATATACAGACATGTAGGCACTCATAACATAAAATAAAACTACACACACACTCTCTCTCTTTAAATTAGAAGACAAAGTTCTCACAGAAAATGAGCAAGTGACCTGCTTATCATGGAAACCTCCAAAAGCTTTCTGTGTTTACCTTTTTCTTCCTGGTAATTTTTCTACTCCACCCATCACCTGAGCCCAAGGCCTTTGCCTTTGTCCTGTTTTCATAGTTTGCAACAGTTTGCCAGTTTTCTGTCTAGTGCATCCCTAACCTTTGTTTTCTCACAAGAACGTCTCTGTCACATGAGATTCACATTGCATGCACTTTTCTGATCATCTTTAGATGGATTCAGTCTTTAGGCCCTAAAATCACCCTGAGAGGATAAAGGTGGCAAACCCAAGCCTTGCACAGGGGAGATTTACTTCAAATTATAGAAGACTCCAGATATCTCTCTTGTTTTTCACTCATCTCAGTGAGGAAGTCCAGCCCATCTGTTTAGCAGAGGCTGTGGGCAGTAGATTAGTGGCAGGGCATGTGCCTGGCACTCACAAGACTGTAATTCCACCCCAAGCACCCAAGCAACAAACAAACAAACAAAACAAAACAAAAACCAAAGTGGGGGGATGGTGGTAGCATCTTGGAGAGGAAAAAGCTTAGCGTTGGGACTATAGATTTTGGTTTAAGGGGGGATCTTAATGCAAGCAAGGGGAGAGCAGGAGGGGTAAGGACTGCACTTCCGTGCTCTAGAAGGCCTGGCTAAAGGTATTCCTGTTACACAGTTGTTCTGCTTTTTGCCTTTTGAAACTTTATTGTCGTCTTTGAGAAAGGGTCTTGCTGTATAACCCTGGCTGCCCAGGAACTCACTGTGTGGACCAGGCTGGCCTTGAACTGAGAGGCACTCCTGCCTATGTCTATCAAGGGCTGGGATTAAAGGTGTGTGCCACCATGCCCAGCAAATTTATGAAACCTTTAAAGTAGATTTATCTCATCCAATTGTACTCCTTTAAGAACCACATAGGCACATAATTTTATACTTAAAAACCTAGATCATCTGAGACACCTGGCTCAATCGAGACTCCAGCAGAAAACTTGCATGAAGCAGAGAGGAATTCTAAATCCCAAATTTTACTTCCTGAATTCACTGTTATGCCACCTACACCCACCCCTCCCCCACAGGCCCCAAGCTATGATACCAACACTATCGAGAGAAGCAGGTCACTCTCACCGGCAGTTGCTGACCACCGTGACCAGGGGCCATGTCCAGGGCCAGGGTTACATAAGCAGGGCTGATACAAAAGGAAGCCTTTCAGAAGAGCAGAACTCAAAGAAGGACGGCTGCCAGGACCAGCCATGCTCGTTCTTCTCAGGCGGCCTCCGCAGACTACAAAAGAGGCCCCAGTTTTGTGCCTCATTAGCTGTGAGAGAGGCCATTAACAAAGAAACTCACATGTCACTAATTCATTGGCCTGGGCCTCAGTGAGCCAACTGGCCAGGCAGTTCTGTCACCCTGGAATCTGGAATGATAAGAGCAATGCATGGGCCCACATCCTGCCCTCCCACCATGGGCCAGTGCTCACTGCAGGGGTATCTACGGAGGGCAGTTCTGCGTTTTCGCTGATGGCATTTGGCATGAGTCACTGTGCAGAAGGAGGTCACCAAAGAGAAAAAAGAAAAAGGTAGCAGCAGAAACCACCACTGGATGGCTGAGGACCACAGGGCTGCTGAAGGCCGGAGCCCTAAGCTGTCTGAGCAAGCATCCATCATGAGGTTAGACCCAGCCCCCAGGAAGGGACAGCTCACCCTGCTCTGCTCTGTCCTGAAGATGGTAACCCTCAGGAGGGAAACTGGAAGGTGAGGGAACAATGAGCAAGTCAGTCAAGAGGAACAAAAGCTTCTCTGCGGATCTAGAGAACAACGAGAGCTGGTGGCTGCCCCTTGACCCCAGATCTTCTCACACACCCAGGCAGTCTCAGAGACATCGCAGTGCTCCTAAGCTCCCAGGTGACACAGAAGCCGGCGGCGCCCAGGGATACACATGAACACTGAACCAAATAAAACCATCATTTGTTTCTTTGGCTGTTTATTTGCTTTGTCACTTTAATTAATTATCTAGCTAATGAATTAACTTACACAGAGTTTCATCTAGCTCAGGCTGGCCTTGAACTGACTATACAGCTAAGGATTATCTCGATCTGGTCCTGCTTTCAACTCCTATATGCTATGATTGCAAACATGCACCACACAGGTGTCTGATTTTTGACATCCTGTACCCTAAGATTACTGGGAAAGGTAATGGCCTATTTCCCAGTAAATCCAAATTTGGAGGAACTTATTACTTTTAGGACCTCCTACTTTTTTTTTTTTTTTGAGACAAGGTTTTTCTGTGTAGCTGAAAACTGAATGTCCTGGAAATCACCCTGTAGACCAGGCTGGTCTCAAACCCAGAGATCTACCTGCCTCTGCCTCCTGAATGCTGGGACTAAAGGCATGCGCCACCAGACCCAGCAAAATCCTCACACATTTGTATCTAAGATTATCTACTTTCTAAAAATTCAGACTGCTTAGCGGAGGGCCAGCCTTTCTGTTCCGGCCACTTTAGGATTTGCCTGTTCAGTTCTTAGAGCAGGTCTGCTTTTGTTGCGCTTTCTGCATTTTATGTAATCCAGTTCCCCTCTGGTCTTCTCCACTTTTCCAATATTTTCTCATTTCATGGTCAGTAGGATAGGCTTCGTAACATATTAAGGAGAACCCTCCTTTTTCTAAACGATGTCTGGCTTCCCCAGTTTCTGAAATAGTAAATGCAGACCTAATACTGTCCCCCTGAAATCCACACTGAGCCAACGGTTCCTGGCTGTTAGGATATCACAGCTGCATTTAATTCCTGGTTAATCTTGTTTTTCTCTTATCCTTGAAGTTTCAGATTTTAGACCTTGCTAGGAAAATTACCAGCATACGGGAATGCATATCAAATGACATGCAAAGCAATGCAAATTAATACCAGACTAAATAGCTTGGGCTAAGCGTGTAAGCCCTGCTCAGACTGATGCTATCTATTTTGCCTTGCCACACTCTGGCAAGCAATGGATCCTGTATCCCCTTCCTTCCTTCAAGTATTCTAGACTACTCTGGAACTACATAGCCCAAATTGTCATGAATCCTCCTGTCTCGGCGTCCTGAGCCTTGGAATTACACATAAGTGTAGCATGTCTGGCTTGGAGTCTCTTTTTTTTCATTGGTGTCCAGCCACATTCAGCAGCTGACACTGACATGCTAGGGAAGCAGCCCTTGCTTGGAAATCAAAGGGTTGCAGACTTTAACTTGTTGCTGCTTGGTTCTATGGCCTCTGCCATCTCAAAATTCTCCAGATTCTCAGGTTATGTATTTGGAGATGCTAAATATGGCATCACAGAAATGATATTGTCATCATACTCAAATCAGCAGCATTGAGCTTACTGACTGTGTGCTACATGCACCACACACAGACACAAATACACACACACACTGCACAAACTATACATATGTGCTGGAAACATAAAATCCTTGCAAACAGTCCATGAGGAAGAACAGGGGGCCCCCTAGGGTCATTTCAGAGACCAAGACAAGTCACAAAGGCCAGAAAACCTGAGCTGAGATGCAAGCATGGAAGTTACAGAGCCAAGAAACAAGCTGTCACTTCAGGGGCCTTGTCCCTAATCAAAGTACAGCTGTGATACTTTGATCACCCTCTGTATTCCTGGCATCATTAAACTTGTGTTATTGACAAAGTAAAAAGTCAAACTGCAGTCATACTCACTTCAAAATACCGTATCTGTAAGACTCTGTTTATATGAGTTGGTATCAAAGTACTATCACCATCAGCAAGAAACGTCTTTTAACTTGATAGTCCAGTGGGGGAATTCCCACTCTTTCGGATGTCTTCTTCCACTGGCTCCATGTTATTCACGTTTAAATAGCTGTGACAAGCCATTCCCCTGGCTTCCCTCTTACCCTAACAGCTAACAGACCTGGCCACCACTGCTCCTGCCCTTCTGCCTCTGGGTCCACTTTCCCACCTCCTAATCTCTGCTCCCTCCTCTTCACACCTCATCCCTACACCAGGTGGGGCCAGCTTGGGAAAAGCGGTCAAACTGCTCAATTGGCCACCGGGGACACACTTCTTGGGAGCCTCAAGACAGGCTCTGACTCAACAGAACCAAACTTGCCCTGCTTCCTGGAACTGCTGTTCCAGTGCTCCCTAGTTCTTAGGGAACCTTCCACCCAAAATGATCTCCATGGCTGCCAAGCCGGCATCCAGGCCTCCCACCAAATCATCACTGCCTGGACCCAGCCCTGCACACTCTAGGCCGTGAATGCTTGTTTGGGCTCAATGGAGATTCTCCAACCTCAGCCTCCCAAGGGGCTGGGCCTGAAAGCCATGTGCACCGGCACCTTAGTTTTGTTTTTAGATACTCACAGGTGTGAAGCTGTTTTGGAGATCCACCCTCACAATGTCACTGGCCCCTCCTTCTACAGTTCCTCAGTAGCACTGGTTTCCACTGTCCCCTCAGGCTCTGTAGGACTACCCTAGCTCCTGTTCTCCTCTGCTCTTAACCACTGATCGCTTTACTTCCCAAATCCCTCAGTTTTAAACACCCCCTACTCACCTTTAGGCCACCTTGTATTTTCCAGCAAGGGGTCTGCACTTCGACAAGGTGAGCTACAGCCCTCTGTAGCTCTGAGGTGGACCCACAGCACGGGTCCACCTCACGGTAATCACAACTGACTTTCTGACCCCTCATTGCTCAATGTTATTGTCTCAAGGTGGTGTTCATGCCACACAAGACTAAGACAACTCTCTGAGGCTTAGCTGAATGCTAACGGTAAGCCCCAGGAACCAGGCCATGCCCATCACTGGTGCCTCCTCAGGTCAGGGCAGAAAGGGCAGCGACAAATGCAGTCTCCACAGCCCCTTCGGCAGGAGCTTATTCGGCAAGTTATTTCCAGCCAGCCTAGGTTGAGGGAACTTACCCCATACCCTGCCCACCTCTGCACAGCGCATGTGCAGTGTTTAGCCAATGACTCTAAGCCTTGCCTCTCAAAGACCAGAGTGTACCCAACTTTCCCAGGGGAGCTCTGATTCCAGTCTTCCCGGTGCCACTCACCTCTGGTCATTTCTCTTGTAAGACCCGTAAAAGGTAATTCAGAAACATCCAAACCCAGCATTCCTCACAGACCGAGATACACACTGAGCGAAATACAGACAGTTCTCCGCAGTAACTCACTCTTAAAAGACCTAACTTCCTCCAGACACTCGCTATTAACGAAGGCTGCCAAAACAGACCATTAGTTTCTAGACTTAGGCTTGTACGTAGCGTAATAAATAACAAGGGTCTTACGCGTATAAGCTTTCTTTTTTTAAAGGCAATCTACGCCTCTCAAGCCACACAGGAGACTCAATATGATTCCAGCCCCCTTCATCTTCCCTCGCTCGGAAGTTTTAAAGGTTATAAAAAGGTGTGGGGGCACCTGCCCCCGAAGTAACATCACCAGGAACATCACTCAGGATTTCCAGCCCCTACCTGGAAACTTGGCGCTCTCTTCCACACCCCACGCCCACACTGCTGACGCCCACGCCGGAAAGGGGGCTCTGCGGTCCCTTCCCTGGGGCCTGGATTCCCCAGAGGTTCCCAGCGCGCGGGGATACTCCGCCAGCCTCGCAGGGGGTGCGATTTCTGGCGGGCTCCGCTCTGCAGCACGAAACTTGACCTCCAAGCGCGCGGGCGCTCGTCCCCGCGGAGGCCACGGGCTGCGCCACGCGACCCGCAGCGTGACCCTCCCAGGACCTCCGCGCTCTCCTGGCCACTCTGCGGAGACGCCCCGGGGGGCGCCCGGTGAGTCCCGCAGCCGGGGACGGCTCCCCTCCCACGCGGTCCCGGGACTCCGCCACGGCATCGGCCGGGCGCTCGCCTGCCCCTCGTGGACCCGGGGGCTCCGCCGCGGAGGAGACCAGCCCCAGCCAGGTCCAGATGGCGCCGCCCTCGCCCCGCAGCGACGGGGACGCGGCGCAACTTTCCCGCCTCCCCCCACCCCGGGAAAGTGAAAGCGGCGCGCGGAGAGGGGTCGCGCGGCCGCCCGGCGCCCCTGGCCGGCCTGCGTGGCCGGGTGACCTACCGGGGAGCGGGGAGCTCCCGGGCGTAGGGTCCCCGCCGCCGGCGCTGCCCCGGACTCGCCTGCCGCGGCCGGGAGCGGGACGGCGCCGAGGCTCCCGCGGCTCCGCGGCCCGGAGGAGCGCGCCGCCGCGCTCCCGCCGGAGGTCCCCGCGCCGCGCCGGCCGCCGAAGTTCCCGGGCGCGCACGCGGCTCTCGGGCCCCGCTGCCCGCTTCCCTGCGGCTGCCGCGCCCCGCGGGACACACACCGGACCTTCCGAGGAACACGATTGCTAAGTGATTTGCCCAAAGTCGCCGGGAGGGCGGTGACAGGGCACCTCACGTCGGCGGCTCCCGCCGGTCCCCCGCACGCCTGGTCCGGGGCCCGGCCGGGGTCGACGCAGCGGGCTCTGGGAGGGCCAGGCCAGCGCTGATAACGCTGCCGGGAGAGCGTTATCAGCGGCGTGGGAAGGTGAGGTCTGGCCGGATGATTAGGGTACAAAGTTGGCTTTTAATCAGTGCCTACATGCGGAACAGGCTTCCTCTTTCCCCTCCGGCGGGGGTGAGGGTGGCCGCGGGTGGTGGCGTACCGGCCTGCACGGAAGGAGGTCCACTCCCATTAAGCCGGCAGCACCTGACTCCAGGGGTCCTCGTAAGGGGTCCTGCGAGTAGGCGCACTTTGTAAAGCAGACAGATACTGCCGGCGTGGAAGTGCTTCCCCTCCGCAAAGTGCTCCGCGTGGGGGCAGGGACTGTTCCTGGAACCTGCCCTGCAGGGCAAGGAGAGGCCCTAAGCAAGTCAGTCACAACTGGCTTGTTCTTTACCCGGTTCCATCTTTTGAAATGGGCTGAAAGCTTGCTGCATGCTTGCTCAGCTGGTGAGGAGCTGGTAGGACCTAGAATCCCGATGCAGTCAATTCCAAAAGGTCAGCAAAGAGCCTCCGTTTCCCCGCGCTGGCTTTTAAAAGTGTCCTGTGCTCCATTTTACAAACTTACTGAGGGAAGTGGGCCAGCTTTACCCACATCTCCTTCCCAGTGGGACCTCTACTTTCTGGACAAGTCACTATATCAGCTCCATAACTCACCTTCCCAAGTTGGCATCATCTGCCCAAGAGATGAAGAAGAAAGGAGAGAACCAAGGAGGTTTCGAACCGTCCTCTATTCTGTGTACTGTTCTAAGCATTAATGCAGCTGAAATAGAGCCCCACACCTCATGAAGGGGAAGGAGTATTTTTATTCTGATTATTCGAATGAGAAGTGGGAATCGAGTAAAGGGGGAAGAGGGCTTGGGAAGGGGAGAGCCAGAATGTAGACTTTGTGGTGTTTTGGGTGTGTGCCCTTAACCACGGAGGCTGGAATTCACAGGAACCAGCAGCTATCATGAGTCCCAGCTCTTTAAGCCACAAGAGCCTCCAGTTCTTTCAAGCCAGGCCTACTAGGAAACACACAATCTCCCTCCCACATATGTCTGTTTCATTATTTTGAACATATCAAAATGGATATCCGCTTACTCCCTCGCCTCCCTAGCCCCAGCTCTTTGACCAATCATTTGGTCCTAAAGCAAGTGGTTTCTATGATAGAACCTTTGTCTTTTACTTTTACACTTAATTTATTTGGGGCAAAGAGATAAGAGGACAACTGCCGTTTGGAAGTCAGTTTTCTCTTTTCACTGTGTAGGTCCTGGAGATGGACCTCAGCTTGTGAGGCTCAGGGGCAAATGCCCTCACCCTGTGGACCATGCTAACTGCCCTTGATGAGACCTTTCGTTCTCATTTTCTGTTGCTGTGATGACACCACGACAAAAAGCAACTGGGGGAAGAAAGGGTTTATCAGGCTAATACATCCGGATCATGGTCCATCGCTGGGGGGAGCTACTCAAGCAGGAAAACTGTTTCATGGCTTGCTTCCAGGCTAGCTACCTGCCTAGGGATGTACTGCTCAGAGTGGGCAGGGCTGGAGGGAAATTCTCACTCAGAACATGGCTGCTCTGGCAAGAGATCACGTCCAAAGACCCTCTAGGTCTGTGAGATCTGGCTGGAATGCAGACACACCTTTAATCCCAGCACTCAGGATACAGAGGCATAAGGATCTCTGAGTTCTAGTCAGTGCTGTTCAGGCGGTTAGGCTGAGTCAGTGAACTGAGAGGCAGGGCGGTGCAGCTGAGTTAGTGGCAGTTCAGTTCATGGAATTCAGAGGCAGTTTTACTGGGAGAGACTGACAGAGACAGGTTACAGAGAGAGAACAAGCTAGACACAGGTGAAGACAGAATGAGCCAGAGAAGGAGATAAAAAATTAGAACAGAACTTTGACCAGTGTCAAAGTTAGTATGATGCCAAGCAGAGCAAGTCAGTCAGAAACTGAGAGAAGTTAGACTGCTTAAACTGAGGATGCCTGCTGCCCTCAAGGAAACTCTGGCTGCAGATGTACATCTTGTACTAAAAACATAAATAACCAAGAAAGGAGATACTAAGAGCCAAGGGACTGGGGCCAAATGACAATCCATGGGCCAAATAACAGCTGTGGGACAGTGGCTAAGGATGTCACTAGAGGACCTAATCCAAAGGCAAGAGTGGTCCAAGCACGTCCTCCTCGAAGGAGAAACACTCCAGGCAGGCAAGGATGTGCCTGGCAGCATCCACATCTGAGTGTCCCCAGAAGAGCCACTGAAGGAAGGAACGCACTTCCCATTGCAAACGTAAGGATACAACAGCCATGCTGTAGGTCCAAAGGAGCGGCCAGTTCCCCAAGCTCCAAAGGCAGTTGAAATATCCGGAAATGAGCGCAGCCTGGGCTCTAGGAGGATTTCTGCTGGTTGGAGAAAGGCAGTGTTCCTCAGGAACTTGTGAAACCAGTTCCAGTCTACCAGAAGGACATACGGCCCTGCAGTGGGCGCATAGCTGTGGTGCCCACCGGCACGCCAAGGCCCATGCCAGCCTCCAGCTTCCCCGTCCCTCCTCACAAGTACTTGCGATACCTGCCTTTGTTTTTGCATTTCCTCCTCTCCCGCACAATACACCCTCACCACAGTTTGCCCTCCCTCCATCCACTCCTTCCATTCTTTCCACTTCTCCTCCCTCATCCTCCTCCCCACCTGCTACAGCCCTTGCTGCTTTCTTTTCTGTTTGTGTTTTCAAGACAAGGTTTCTCTGTGTAGCCTTGGCTGCCCTGGACTCGATTTTTAGACCAGGCTGGCCTCGAACTCACAGCGATCTGCCTGCCTCTGTCTCCTGACCTCCTGAGTGTTGGGATCAAAGGTGTGTGCTACCATGCTCGGCATTTTTTTTTTTTTTTTAAGTTTTCATTTTATGTGCCTTGGTGTTTGCCTGCATGCATGTCTGTGTAAAGGTGTCAGATCTCGGAGTTACAGACAGTTGTCAGCTGCCATGTGAGTGAGTGCTGGGATTTGAACTCTGGTCCTTTGGAAGAGCAGTCAGTGCCCTCCACCAAGAACCATCTCTCCAGCCCCCTTCCTTTTCTTTTTTCTTTCTTTTTCCTGTCTGTAAATCCACATTTCTTCTTTTTAAGTGATTGTTTTATTTCACGTGTATTGGTATTTTGTTGTTATTTTGCTTTGTTTTTGCCTGCACGTGTGTCTGTGTGAGGGTGTCATAGCCCCTGGAACTGGAGTTACAAACAATTGTGAGCTGCCATGTGGGTGCTGGGAATTGAACCTAGGTCTTCTGGAAGAGCTGTTAGTTAATCGCTGCTTTTAGCCCAGCTCTTTTCTATTCCTTATCTCTGGCTAGTCTCCCTTTTCTCAAACACAGCCTTGGTCATGTCCTTGGTCATGTTTTTTCTTTAGCTGCCCTGGACTCTTCTAGGCTCTCTCATTTATAATAAGCCCTTTAACCATATCATGGAGTAGTCATGGCAGCAGCTTTTCTACTGCACCCCCTTGCACACATTAAGCACACACTTACCCATTGGGCTGAGGGTTCAGCTGAGCGGAAGAGTGGTTGCTTGGACTCACAAGGCCCTGGGTTCATCCCCCAGGGTGGCAGCAGGGTGGGGGTGGGGGTGCACCTCAGTCCTTTGATCTTAAGGAAAGTCCTGAGCATAATCAGCAAGGGGAATGCTCGTCTCATAAGGCCTGAAGTTGTGTAACTCGGTTAAATCACAGGTCAGTCATAGAGTTAGAATGAGACACCGCTCTGGAGATTTGCTTGTTTGGGAACCTGCCACGCCTCCCTGCCCACACGGTGTTGGTGCTTCCTGGGCTGCTTTTCCGGCACTGACTGTGCTGCTCCTGGTCAGAGGAGAACACCTGAAGAAAGCACGCACAGCCTCCTTAAAGTGGTGTGAGTTCCAGTTGGGAAATGGTGGCGCCTTCCTAGACACCTGAATAGGCTTCCCCTGAGTGTCAAAGAATCTCAGTTGGCCTTCCGAGACTTGCTAGGATCTGTTGGAAGAACTTAGCGAGTTACATTAAGGAAATAGGGGTGGAAGGCACACGGAGACATGGGTTAGGAGATGAGCACAAAGGATACGAAAATAAGTACTCACTTTCTGTAGTGTCATGTGATCTTCCTGAATTTCCAGAGCACTGTCAGAGAGAGGATCATCATGTTTTCCCCCTATTTATTTATTTATTTGTTTGTTTATTTATTTATTTCAATTTATTCACTTTGTATCCCGGCTGTAGCCCCCTCCATCTCCTCCCAGTCCCTTACCCCCTTTTCTCCCTCTATGCCCCTTCTCTAGTCCCC
>NW_026596463.1:3206483-3231237 GCF_907164565.1 Psammomys obesus | reverse complement strand
CAGTCCCTTACCCCCTTTTCTCCCTCTATGCCCCTTCTCTAGTCCCCTGACAGGGGAGGATCTCCTCCCCTTCTATCTGACCCTAGCCTATCAGGTCTCCTCAGGGCTGGTTGCATCATCTTCCTCTGTGGCCTGGGAGGTGATCAGAGAGTCAGCCACTGAGTTCATGTCAGTGACAGTCCCTGTCCCCCTTATTAGGGAATCCACTTGGAAACTGAGCAGACAATGGGCTACATCTGAACAAGGGGTCGGTCGAGGTCCTCTCCATGCATGGTCCTTGGTTGGAGTCTCGGAGAGGCCCAGGTATTTTGGCTCTGTTGGTCTCCTTGTGCACTTCCTGTCCCCTCCAGGTCTTTCTATCTCCGTCTTCAATCAGGGATCCCAAGGCTCAAATGAGTCAGCTGACTAGCCCAGGATGAATACTAGATCAGTCAGATCAGAGCTGGTATGAATCTTACTGGCCCGGCAATCCTTGTTCAAGATGCTCCACGCAGTCAGGATGGTAAAGAGCTCGGTGTTCATACCCCAATGTCTAACCTCACCAAGGTGAAGCACACTCACACAAACAGATGTTGGCAAATTGCGAAGTTTTTGTGGGGTGAGAACTATGATAAGCAGAAAGTCTAGCCAGAGGCTGAGGAGCTCATGGAGGGTTTTCTGTGCTTTCCTGGATTTTGCTTTACTTGGCAAACTGCTAACCTGCTGGGTCCCTGGCTGGCTGTCTTTACAGATACACACATTTCAGACTGACATGCTTTTGAGTCTGCTGTGAGCCACTGCATTCTTGCTGGTACAGTGATGCCCACGTTGCTATGAGAGAATATAAAAATATAAAATATAGTCCCTGACCTTAAGAAAAGTCTATTTAAGGTAAGAGGCATGCAGTATCCTACACTGAACATTCTATGTGTATTTGTACAGGAATCTGTAAGCAGCTGTCCTTGGCTACCCTTTTACATTATTTTAAAAACATTTTTGCCACCCCAACAGTTAGTTTTTGAGACAGGATCTTATGTATCCCAGGCTAGCCCTGAATTCCGGATCCTCCTGCTTCTATTTTTGGGATTCCAAGTGCTCCATGCCATGTCTTGGTTTGGCCAGCTTCTTAAGCGACAGCCTCCCTCCCCTCTGTATCACCTCTGGCTTTATCATCTTCAGTGCACTAAGTCAGTCCCCAGCTCTGCAAGGGACTGAGCAGCATTTACACAGTGAATTGCAGCCTAACCAAGAGGGTGAACACCTGGCCATTTGCCTTTGCCACAAACAGCCGGGTCTCGGCCAATCACAGCAGTGGACTATTTAGGCTGTATTTTAAAAAGACAAATGCCAAGTTGTGGCCAATGCAGGTATTTCTCACTTCTGTTTTCTCTGGCTACTTCTGTTTCTTTGGCTATGACTGAATGTGCACAGGTGGCAGTAAAGGATCTTTGATTTCAGTTTGGCCTGCTGCCTGCCTGTAGGTTCTAGGTAAAAAGCAATTAATATCTGCAAATCTGACCTAGGTGTGGTGGCTCATGTCTGTAATCCCAGTACTGGGGAAGCACAGGCAGGCAGATGGATGTTAATTTTAGGCTATATTTGCCATATGGCAAATTCCAGGCCAGCCTAGGCTACAGAGTGAGTCACTGTCTCAGGATTTCTATTGCTGTGATAAAACGCCACAACCATAAGCAAGATGGAGATAAAAGAGTTTCTTTCATCTTACAGGCTTGTGGTCTGTCATCCAGAGCGGCCAGGGCAGGAGCGTGAGGTAGGGACTGATGTAGAGACATTGGGCAGGTGCTGCTTACTGGCTTGCTCCACATAGCTTGCTCAGCTGCTTTCTTACAGAATGCAAGACCACCAGCCTAGGGAAGGCACCACCCACAATGGCCCTGCCACATCAATCACTCTTTAAGAAAATGTCCTACAGGCTAGCCTACAGCCCAATCTTATGGAGGCATTTTCTTTTTAAAAGATTTATTTGTTTGTTTGTTTGTTTGTTTAGTTAATGTGCATCACTGTTCTGCCAGGATGTATGTCTCTGTGAGGGTGCGAGGTCCCCTGGGAACTGGAGTTAACAGATATTTGTGAGCTGCCATGTGGGTGCTGGGAATTGAATCCAGGGTCCTCTGGAAGAGCAAGCAGTGCTTTTAACCTCTAAGCCATGTCTCCAGTCTCTGAAGGCATTTTCTTAATTAGGGTCCTCTCCTCTCAGATGACTTTAGCTTGTGTCAAGTTGACATAAAAACCAAGGAAGAGTTCCTGGAAGAGGTCATGCAGTAGAGGTCACGACCCACTTTCTGTTTGCTGGGCTGTGTGCTATATGGCTCCTTACCTTTAACCAGCAAACTGTCAATAAAACCTGCTTCATACAGTTATGGGCAGGGTAGGAAAATGGCCATGTGGAATGAGGGTAGCTGATGCAGGGCTGATAGCTCTAGTGGGACCAGGATCCAAGCTGAGGAGCAGGCTGATGGAACATTTTATCAAAGACACAGAAACAGCTGGGGTAAGTGTAGAAAAACAAGGGTAGGGCAACTATAGTGAGGGGACTGGTAGGCTTTGCCCTGTATATGGAAGAAGATGCTTAACTCAAACCACCCTACTTGGCTTCTAAAGGAAAAGGACACCCACAATCCCTGTGCCTAGGGGTGGATTTACATGGTTTGAAGAGCATGTCTTTTGTAGCATAGAGCTGGTACCTTTCAAATTTGGACAGTATTTTCTTCAACTATTTCCTTTTATCACCAGTATATTTTTTTGGACACACACACACACACACACACACACACACACACACACACAATTTTGGCTCATAGGCCATAGTGTGTAGGAAAGCTCTGTTGTGCAAGGCTAGGTGATTGGCAAGGCTCAACTACTAGCTATCTTGCATTACCACATCCTTGCCTTCAGCTTTGAAGGACATGACCCGACTTCATATCTCAGACAGACTGTCAGATGTCATGGAACTCTAGGGTGTCCTGTGCTGAAAACATAGATGTCAACTTCTTTTTACTACGTACAAGTACTTTATTGATATTACAGCATCTTAAGTGTTTACCTGCTGGTTTCCCCTTAAAACTCGTGGGAAAAAAAGGGCTGGGCTACAGCTTAGTTGATGAGAGTGTTTACCTTGCATATATCTCAGTACCATGTAAATTGGGTGCGTGGTGTAGAGGAACGTTAATTCAGAACATGGCTGCAAATTGACTCCCTTAAAATGTACAGGTAGCAGGAGCCCGAGTCACTATCATGAGGCTGACATTGTTCCGATAGTTTAATGTGCATTTTGAAGTAGATAACTCGTTGAGAAAGCAATAAATACACAGCACCTAACATGAGCTTCAAAGTCAGCCTCCTAGATTTGATTTCCAGCTCTACCGCTTGGTAGCTGCTCTGTAACCCTGGGCCAAGTTCATCCTTTCCTCAGTTCACTCATCTGAAAACGAGTGATAGCATTTCCTACTTCTCAAGGTGTGGTGAGGATTATACATATTAATAGCAAAAGTGCTTGCAATGACCACTGCAATGCATTGTTAAAGATATGAGTTCTCACCCCAACTCCTTACACGTCACCCGCCACCTTCTTCCTCTTTCTTCCCTCCCCTCCCTTTTCCTTGCTTGTCTGAATTGCTCAGTGGGTGATTTGTGCAGCTGGTTGTTCTCCTACACCTGGACATACTTTCAGAAAATCAAGGTAATGTCACTTCTCCAATGAGTGACCTACTGAGGAATAGCAGGGGATGCCCTGTGGCCAAGGAAAAATAACTTTAAGAAAATTCTAAGAATTGTCTTTAGTCATAAGACACCCAGAGGAACACCTGCCACCATGCAGTGGCAGGTGCACATGCTGAAGAAACCCAGAAATGTCAGCTGCCACATAACTAGAGGGCAGAAGACACCCAGAGGCAACACTAAGATAAGCAAGGATGTGGTGGAGAGATGGGATAGAAAGAAAATTGGTTTGAGCACTATAAAGAGAGGCAAAACTGGAGACTTCAGGGTTGTGAGGAGCAGCCTGATGTGCGTAGCCTGCACTGCCACCTGACTCCATGAGAAGTCCCTGCCCCTGCTGCTGCTGCAGGCCTCGTCTGGGCCCACGGTCCTGCAGCAGCAGGCATCTGCCAATGTCTGTGGCCCACATTATGACGAAAGGCCATGCAGATGTCCCTGGCCTGGGCTGCCCTCTGGGGCAGGGTGCAGAGCTGTCTCCACTCACCAGCTTTGGCACTTAGGAGAACTGTCTCCACCCTTGCCTGAGCTGGCCCAGTCCCTTGCTAGCTGTAGCACTCGGGAGAGCAGGCTCCAAGCCTTACCTGGGCAGCACAGTAGAGCTCGCCCTGGAGGTGTAGGTGTTGGAAAGCCAGCCTAGAGGGTGTGAGAGCCGCAAGCAGGGGAGCTGGCCCTGGTGGGTAGGAACTGCTAGCGGCTGAACAACAAGGCTAACATCCAGACTTGGATTCAGGGCCTTGCGTTGCCCCACCCCAACTGTGAAGAGGCTGGTTCTGTTCTTCCCATCTGTGAAGAGGCTGGTCCTGCAGATCCAAAACTACAGGATCCCATGATACAGGGCAACAACAGGATATCCAAAAGCAGTCCAGTGAGGATCATAGTGTAGCAGAAGCCAGAGACCTTGAACCAGACCAATGATTCATTGCAATGAACATTTCCAAGTAAAGCTATTTGGGCAAAATGGCATACTCAGTGACACCTCATGGCATTGCAGCTTCCATGGGAGATTTTATATCTTAATGTTTTTGTTTTTTATTTTTATTCTTTCTTTTGTTGGGGGAGGTTGCAAGGGTGGATATGGAGAGACAGGGAGATGAGTAGGATTGGAGTGTATGATGTGAAATTCACAAGAATCAATAAAAGGTTCAAAAATTTTATTTGTGTGTGTATATGTGTGTGTGTGCGTGCATGCTACGAGAGGACAACTTATGGCAGTCTGTTCTCTTCTTCAACCACTGAGTCTCTGACTCAGGTTACCAGGCTTGTTGACAAGCACCTTCCCTTGCTGGGTCAGCTTGCCAGACCAGAACACAACTTTCTTGAGAATGAAGTGTTCAGGAAAGCTACTTCCCAAAAGAAATGGAAGAAAATTGTCTTATTTCTAATAATACTTTTCTGACTGTAGCAGCAGAACCATTGTGAAAGGAACATGAATAAACAATAATGACATTGCTCAACAGAAGGATAGCCGCCTAAGTTCCTACACCATGACTTGTTGAAGTGAAGCTTAAGCCATTTTTTTTTGTAGGATTTTCTGACCTCAAAGCATTGTATGTAACTAACAGGAAATTCTTAACAATCTACTGTACTTAAGATACTTTATAGGAAATACAAACTATAGAGATGTGTACTGGATTCTCAAGGTTTTCGTGTGCTTCAGGGAGACAAACTATGAAAACTACAATATGGAATAGCAGGCACCAAATATTAAGGGCTTGGATTAAGATAATTTGACAAAGCAACATAGGTCATATACAAGAGGTAGTCTTATATCTAACTATATGATGAACTATATGAGAACTACAGATGGGCATGGGAGAGATGTGTAGGGAGTGAAGGAGCCCTGAGTGAAGCTCTGAGCAAATGGATGCTGTTGACACGTGCATGGCCATGCCAAGGACCCCAGAGTCCCAGAACCATGGAGGAATGGCAAAGCCTCCCTGCCACTTGGGAGTGAGGCTCAGAAGTAAAATGGCACGGTCTTCCTTGGGAGACCAAGTTTGAGTATTGACAGTGTGCACAGAAAATGTCCACCATAGCCCTCCCCTCCCCGAAATATTTATAGTCCGAAAACTGCTCCCTGACAGAGACCACTTCTGCAGAGATTAGCTAGAACAGTCCCCTTAATCCAGCTGTATACCGTAAACCCCAGCTCCTGTCTGGCTTTGCAGTGACCCTGCCTTCCTGTTCAACTCCATATAATAAACATGCCGAGCATCCGGGGGTGCTGAAACTTTTCCAGATGAGAGCCCAGACCACCTGATCCCACTTTTTCTGTCAGTTCTTCATTCTGTTGGTGGTTGGTCTGGTGCGCTGTGCACTCAGATGCTGGTTTCTGTGCTGAGATATGGTTGCAGTCTAGATATGGGCATTATCATGATCGTTGAATCAATGTTATGTAAACATTGCTCCCAAATTATCTCTGATTAGTTAATAAAGAAGCTGAGCAGCCCTTAGCTGGACAAGAGAGGACAAGGGGGCTGGACTTCCATTCCCAACTGAGGGGTCTCAGGGACCATGAAGTCGGGAAAGAAGTAAGAGGAGGAAGAGAAAGGATGCAGCCATGAGAAGTTGGCTAAGAGGACTGACCTGATAGAGCAGAAGCAGCCCAGGCAGGCTACAACTGGGGGGCACATAGCTGGAAAACAGTGAGACCAGCATAGATGGGTTAGAATAGATCAGTATCTGTCCAGCTTTAGTGCTTTAAGCGTAAAATCTAATAGGTCTCTGTCTCAATTATTTGGGAACAAGAGCAGATGATTAGAAAAGGCACCCCAAATTATAACACATATTCTTACACCATTCACTCACCACCCTCACTTAGATCCAAGACCTAGGAGACATGCTGGATGAAGCAGAGAGGGGATGTTCTAGGTGGGGAAACAATGTAAACAGGGAGGAGTCAGGCTGCATAAATTGGTAGGGTCACCATAATGAAAATACCACATATGAGGTGGCTTTAAAAAAACACAAGTCCATTTTTAAAGATTCTGGTCTATAATCAGCATCACTGTGGTTGATTCCATGCTGGGGCACTTGTTTGTAGATAGGTACCTATTACTGTGTTCTTATATCCCTGTGTGTCCAAGTCTCCTCTTTTTATAAGGAAGATTGAGTCAGACAGTGCTGTTATGCCCAGTTCGTGAGACCCCCAAAGATCACCAGGAATTGACTCTGCTGCAAAACACAAGGATCTTTTTATTATCAAGCCTGGGTTGCAGCAACCTCCCTGGAGGAGTGTGGTGGGGCTGTCTAGGGGAACAAGGTTTTTAAAGGGAAAAACCACAAGTGGCAGGTTACATGCCTTGGCATTACATGATTGGGTAAGGGAAACTGATTTTTGAAATGATTGGTTTACTTTAGGTGCCAAGTCCATAAATGGTTCTGGTGTGGCCATCTGGGCTGGTTTCCTAACAACTGTATCTCTAGTGGGCAGGAAAAGAATGTGGGAAAGCTGGCTCCTCCCTGCAGGTGGCTGGACATGCCTCCACCTGGCTGACCTTCACTCAGGCCTGTGCTCCAAACCCTAAATTAATAGCCCCCAAAATAATTTTCAATTCTTTGATCTCGCAGTGCCTGCTGCTTTAATGAGCTTATCTTGACTTAACCAACCTATTAAAGGCCCTGCCTCCAAATACACTCACAGTTGAGGAATTGGGGATTAGAAATGTGGAGGGACACAATTCAGTTCATAACAGGACCAAAAATATGTTTAAGAGTTAGAGATTATTGGGATATGAACTCAGAAGATTACATTTGGACACACAATAGGTAATCTGAATTGTTGGCCTGGATTTTGTTGTGAGGAATCCATCAGAAAAGAGCACTCAGACATGGGTTCAAGCCAATAGAAAGCTTTGATTGGCCTGCTGGTGGCTATACTGGACATTTAGGACCTGAGCACTGTCCCAAGACTTTCTCAGGGTGAGCTTTTAAGCACAAATCCACATCCTGGGTTGATACACCTCAGTTAGGAAGAACTTAGCCATAAGTGTTAAGTATAGAAGCCAAAGAGCAAGATTAGTACATTTAGGGACTTTTCCCAGAACTATGGACTTTGATGAGATTAAGTCTTTGTTTTCATTTTGGCAAGTGTTACTACTACCAGGTTGAAGGCCTGAATAGCACTTCCACTTCCATCACAATGTCAGTTCAGCTAAGAACTAGGCATCTGTTACAGTTTCACACTTGCAGCAGAAAAGGAGGCAGTGCAAATATTTAAGAATAATTATGCAGCAGTATGCCACAGTGCTCAATAAACAAGTAAGCTATAGTAAGAGAAACTGGTTAGAATTGCTGATATATATATATATATATATATATATGTATCAGTGGAAGTGGCAAGACTCAGCTGGAGTGCCATGAGTTCTCTGGAATGTCTATGAAGTGAAGTGTAGAAAAATGAAGACCAGCGAACGGATGGGAACCATTGCAAAGCCTAGCGTAGCGATGCAAAAGTGTTGTCTGTCTGTGGGCTTCTATTTATCTCTTCTCATAGTCCACACAAGGATGTT
Source organism: Psammomys obesus (assembly GCF_907164565.1). NCBI lineage: Eukaryota > Metazoa > Chordata > Mammalia > Rodentia > Muridae > Psammomys > Psammomys obesus. Next base: position 3,223,009 of record NW_026596463.1, on the reverse strand, counting down.
TCCAGCTGCCAAAAACCACACCCCTCTCAAGAGACAGCTTCCAGAAAAACCTCACATGCCCAATCCTGAGTCTATTTTTAGTTAACGAAGATCAGGGGTCTGTTTCAGAGGTGGAAAAACACTCCCACATCCCATACTTGGGACCAGAACAGAAAGTACATTCATGTGACCCAAGTGCATCGTCAAAGAAACCAGAAACTGTCACCTCAATGAAGAGCAAAGTTAGGCCACTTCCAGGCAAATGGCTGTAACTGAAAATAGCAATGCTAAGGAAGTTAAGCTAGTCTCAGAAGGACAAATACCATGTTTTCTCTCATGAATAGTTCTATTTTAAATAGGTAAAACCATAAATGTATATATGAAAGTAGAGGCCAGACTATTTAAGAAAAAAGGGGACTAACAGGAGAGGGGAAGAGGAAAAAAAGGGAACAAGGCATATAAGAGGAATATATTCAATGTGCAATATATACTTGTATGAGAATATCTTCAGGCAGTACCATGTATTACAGTGAATACATGCAGTACATTTTTAAAAACCAGTTTCACAGAAAGAACTCGGTCAAGTAGATTGGATCACTGGACATTCCACAAGGCTCTGTGTATGGCTGAGGCTCAGAGGTTAAAAGCTTTACTGAGAACCCAGAATAGACAGCTCTCTTCAGCTCTGGCTGGGACAGATCCTTTTTTTCCTTCTCAGTTGCTCAGATCTGTATCCCCAACCTCCCAGAGTCAGCTTCCAACTGTAAAATCTAAAGATTCTATTTATTTAAAGTAAGATGTAAAGGAATTTTAAACTCAGAGCATGGCTGTTCTGGCAAGAGATCACATCCAAAGACCTTCTAGCCTGTGTGATCCAGCTGGAATACACACATGCCTTTAACCTGGGAGACAGAGGCAAGCAGATATGAGTTCAAGGCCAGCCTGGTCTAGAGCAAGTTTCAGGTAAAGAACAACTTAGGTCCAGGCCTGGTGGTACATGCCTTTAATCCCAAACAATGAAGGTAAAGTTAGTTTGTAGAAGGAAGCAGCCATGTTTGAAGCGATGTCTAATTGAGTGGTAGAAACAGTGACAAATCAGAGAAAGATTTGACAGACTAGAATATGACCAACTCTTGAGAGAAAAGAGAGGAAAGGGAAGCTAGTTAAGGGGCAACCAGAGAGAAAGAGAGAGGGGGGGGGCACGCAGGCAGTTCTACCAGGAGAGTTTTACAGAGAGGCTGAATGAGAGAACAAGCTAGACACAGGTGAAGACAGAATACGCCAGAGAATGAGAAGGAGGCAGGAAATTAGAGCAGATTGTTGGAGTTAGTTTGAGGCCAAGCAGAGCAATTTCAGAGGCCAAGAGAAAAGCTAGACTCAATAAGTCAGTTGGGAGAGTAATGTGAGCCAGAACAGCTGGGTAGAACCAGTACCCAGAACTCAGTAGGAACAAGAAAAGATGAGCTTATTAAGCAGTAAGTCTCAGAGGCTGAAAATGTTCTAGGCCAAGATTAGACTGTATGGATGCTTGAAGCTTCCAGGACTAGGCCTAGGTTAGCAGAAGGAGAAAGTAAGCCCCCGAGGCAACAATTGCAACAGGTGAATAAAAGTTCCTTTTGCAGTAAGACACCCAAAGCCAATACCATATTCCCCCACAAAACTATTCTACTAATTAGAAAATGTTAAATTATTACTTTATGTGTATTAGTGTTCTGTGTACATGCGTGCCTATGCACGTGCATGCCTAGTGCCCACAGAGGCCAGAAGAGGCACTGGGTTTCCTGGGACTGGAGTTATATGGAGGGCTGTGAGCTAACACGTGGTTACTAGGACTCTGAACACTCTCTCTAGCCTCCTAGTGAATTTTACTGCAATTTTCACTTTTCTAGACAATGAAAAGTAATAAAGTAAGAATGGCAGGCCAAAGCTTACTTGTGAGTCAGTGATAATGAAGGATAAGAATAATTTGCTTATCAAAATTTTAAGGAATTTGAGAAAACTGATAAAGTTCTTGAGTATCTGACAAATGCTCATGACCATGTAGAAGTCAAAGGTTCATCCTTCAAAAGCAGTCAGCCGCAGTCAACACTTGGCTAGCTTTCTGTTCTAATATCTGGGACCTCCTATAACAATCTTACACAAAACTTAAATTTCCTTTATAATTTTACATTTTGATTTTAAGCTACATTTCAGAGTAAATGGGGAAAACATTCCAGGGTCTCTTCAGGGGTAATTATCTGTTGATCATTTATTTGTATCCTCAATTCCCTAGCAGGAACTGTCACTCATGCATAGGTAGAGGCGATGAATGCAAGATTAATTTTAAGTTTATATCAATAAAAATAAAGCAAGAGACGCAATACAATCTTATTCAGAAATGCATTTATTTCAGGCAAAAAAGCACTAAACATACCATAACAGTTTTCTTATTACAGTGAATACACATCTCCAGTAATAATTAGGTTAACAGGTTAATAATTAGTAATAGGTTAAGATAGGCCCACCATATAAGATGGAAATCTTGATTACAAGAACAAATACTAAATAAGCTACCAAGAAAACAAGGCTTCAGAATGTCAGCTTCTTACATTCCACATAGAACTTCCAATGCTGCTCCATTATGTGGCACGGCAGAAGCTCTTGATCGGTGATTAGAAGTATTTCTTTTATCTGTAGATAATGGGGGATGCTTTGCATTGACTTTCTGGAGGTGCCTGCTAAAATATGCATTAAAATTAGAATAAGACTTTTATAATGTAAGATCTAAACAGAGTTAATATATATCCTAGGATCCAGTTGTCCATGTCAGAGCATACTTGATAGGATTTCTGACCAGGACATTCATCACTCCACTTTTTGTACCTGAGACAAACCTGTACCTGAGACCAAAAACTGTCTGGTGAGGGGGAGTGGGAGAGGAGAGGGAAGGAGGAAGGGAGCAAGGGAACAAGCATGAAAGTGTAGTAGGTGGGAAGGGGGAAGAGGTAAGAAGGAGGAGAGAACTGTAATCTAAAATTATAGCAGAAAAAGCATGAAGAAAGCTTCTGAAGGGAGTTGAATTAAGGCCTCCTGTCTTCCAATTTGCAGTAAGTTGTGAATAAAGCATCTGTGAAGACTAAATGAGATTTTTCATGTGTACACTTAACACATTACTTGGCAAATGGCAAACAAGAAGTAACTAGCTATTATGATCCCTATTAAATGCTGTTTTTAGGATGTTGTAGAATAGAAGACAGATGACCAATTTCCTAGTCCTTCCTCTACCATACATGTGAAGTGTGGTCTCAAGGAAGTGCTACCACTTCTAGTTCTTTCATAAATGAGAGGGTTCTTTTGCCTCTGCCAGTTGAAATGGTCATTGATGTTAAAACTGGTTGCTGTAACTTCCAATAGCCTCAGAGCTTGGCTATTTAAGTTCCATATTATTTAGGGAATCAGATCTTACTCCACAGAGACTGCCAATATGTTTTAACTTTACCAAGGCAGTTTTAGTAGACATACCATATGGACCATTAATTTTATCCATATCCTATGGATATAAATGTCTCATAACAGCAGGTATTGTACAGGCAGTAGTGGTTTTGATGACCACCACCTGTCTATACTTCTCACCATAATAGTCTCACCATAATAGTCTCTTTCACCTTACTTGGCTCATGTTCTTTGGCCTATATTTATTCTCAATTTCTTGATTCATTTACATCTGTACCAATCAGCAGGCAATGAGTCAATGACAGGACCCTATCCATTCAGAGGGAGGTGAGATACAATGAGATTACTGTTGAATCTTTGGGGAAAGTCACGTCTAAATCCTCTTTTTCAAGCCTTGAATCAACAAGCAAACAGCCTTGGGTAAGGAGAGGCTGTGAGGAAAGACCCAAATGTGTAAGTGGAGCTTTGAGATGCAGTGGCTGTTTTTTTTTTTTTCTTTAAAGATGGAGTCTCATGCATCTCAGGCTAGGCCTGAAATCACCATGAGACAGAGGATTACGCTGAACTTCTGATCCTCCTGCCTTAACTTTTTGAGCGGTAAGTGTAAAAAGTTTATGGGATTGGAGCTTAGAAGAGAAGAAACTTTATGTTTCCTCATGCTGTTTGAATCCCAGTTAAAACCTGCAGATCCCTCCCTGGGGCTTTATTGACACATCAATAAAATCCCATTTTCAGTTGTTTAAGTCAGTCTGAGTGGGTTTTAAAAGGTTACTTACAGCCTGAGGTGAGAGCTTAGTTAGTGAAGTACCCACTTGTCTTACGACCATGAAGAGCTAAATTTGATTCCCCAGAACCCAGGAAAAAAAATATAAGGAAAAAGTAGGCTTAGAGGGTAGCGGTGCATCTTTGTGATGCAGAAAGTAGACAATGGTGATAGGTGGATTTCGGGGGCTCACTGGCCACCCAACCAAGCTTCTTTGGCAAGTTCTGGGCCAATGAGACCTTATTGCAAACAACAACAACAAAGCAAAATAAAGAAAAAAAAAAACAAAAACAAGTAGATAGCAATTGAAGAACAATAGTCAAGGTTGCCTTCTGACTGTTGTCACGTGTACATGCACACCTGTGCCTACACCCACACCCTCCCCACACCTGTTTCTATAATTTAATACTATTTTACATTTTAAAATAGGTTTCATAAATATATCCTCATATTAACTGTAGAGAGCAAAAGTCCTTGTGCACACAGGTAAGCACTGGAGAAGCCATGAAAGTTACACTTGAAGGCATCCTTCAAAGGAAGATGTTTAACCTGACTTCCTCTTGGAATGCTAGGAATGGATGCAATTAACAATCTGGTGATCCTTTGCTGTCTGATGAGCCAGGCTCCACCTGTATCTCCCAGAATTTATGTTTTATTTGTCCCAGACCCTTTCTCCCTAATCTTGAGTACAACTTCAAGGCCATAAAATTCACCCTTATGAAAAATGTCATTTGTACTTTACAACAGCCTAAGTGACTATGTTATCTTAGGGTCAGACTAAATCCTGACCCCCACAGGCATCTTTACCTCAGTCATTCTCCCTAGATCCTTATTTTGAGCATTGTTTCTAACTCAGTAAGAACCCATTTTATGGACAAAAGAGCTTCAGTGTAAACATGTCTTAAGCTTTGTTATACTCACTGGGGCTGAGTTAACTGTTAACTGAAAACTTTTTTACAAAATTTTGCTATACTCAAGTATGTCAAAATATATGAGCTGATGTCAGACTCTTTAAGTCTTGGCCCACCACTGGTTACCTAAATTAGGCTGGACAGAGTTTCATTCTCCCCTCATCCAGTTTGTTTCCCTACAATTACCTCCCACAATAAATAACTACGTTCGAGATGTATGAAAAGCATACATGAACTAATGGGCTTTGGTAATCCTCCTGTAATTGGGACTATGGGCATGTATCACCACACCCTGTTTTCAGAAACAAGGAGAGATTGCTAAGGCTAAACTCATAACAATAAGGCTTGTACTACCTGTTTTTACCTTCATAAGATACTGCACCTAATTTATTTATGTTCTGTGCTTAACCCATCCATGACAGTTTATTTCTAATTTATTTTTTACTTCAGCCATGTGAATATACTTCTGCAGGAAGTACATACTTCTGTAAGCAAAATGACTAAGTTGGGGATGTGTACATACTTCCCATTTCAGTCACTTCTGCCAGTGTCCATCTAAAGTCCTCTTTTACACTACCAATATATGAATACCTATGGTGCCTGTTTTCTCTTCCACATTCTTACTAATATTGCTAAGTATAAATTTTTAAAAGCTTTCCCACTCTGGATATACAAAATAAAACTATTGTTTTCATTGATACCTTCCTGATAACTGTAAGAAGAGCATCTTTCACATGGACTTAATGCCCTTTAAAATACCTAGACCTAGGAAGGTACCTATTAAAGAATCTGTTGGCAATAACCAATCAGATAGCAACCCAGAGTATGATATTAATTAGGTCAGTCTCCAAGCAGCTGGGTGTATGCACACATACCACATCAAGTTTATAATAGGGTTTGAGATGGCTCATTGCTATTACTATTTACCAGCTAATGCTTTGATAATTGCACATGTGTAATCATTTAGAGCTACAATGAAATAAATGCTAGAAGTACAGTTTTTATTACCAGTTCCCACAATACTATATAAAACAGAAAGCAAAGTCAACAGGTTCATAACGCTTAATTCAAACACAACTGAACTGACACCTGGAAAGCAAGAAAGAAGGCCCGGGGTAAGATGATATATCCTCACATAGAAAGACAAATGGGATGGGCACTGGACGTAGGAGAAAATAAGTAACAGGACAGGAGCCTACCACAGAGGGCCTCTGAAAGACTGTACCTAGCAGTGTATCAAAGTAGATACGAAGACTCATAACCAAACCTTGGGCAGAGTACAGGGAATCATATGAAAGAAGGAGGAGTTTGTATGACGTGGAGAGAACAGGAGCTTCACCAGGACCAAATACATCTGGGCACAGGGGTCTTTTCTGAGACTGTTTCTCCAACCAAGGACCATGTATGGATATAACCTAGAACCTCTGCTCGGATGTAGCCTGTGGTAGCTCAGTAACCAATTGGTTTTTCCCTAGTAAGGGGAACAGGGACTATTTCTGACAGGAACTCAATGGCAGGCTCTTTGACCTCCCCAACCCCCAAGGGAGGAGCAGTCCTGCTAGGCCACAGAGGAGGACTTTGCAGCCAGTCCTGAAGATACCTGATAAACCAGGGTCAGATGAAAGGGGAGGAGGTCCTCCCCTATCAGTGGACTTGGAAAGGGGCAGGAAGTAAATGAGAGAGGGAGGGTGGAATTGGGAGGGAATGAGGGAGCGGGATACAGCTGGGATACAGAGTTAATAAAATGTAACTAATAATAAAAATAAAAAAGAAGGGATAACTGGGGGAAGCAGGGATTTACTGACACATCAAACTTGGGCATTTCTATATGTGGTTGCAAAGGGGTAGAGTAGGAAGGCCCCTCCTTTATAGACTCACGTTCTTCACAACTCGCTCAACTTGCAGCATCTTTTTTTTTTTTTTAATTCAGTGTTAAGAAAGGCCCACTGCTTCAATTTCCAGTGTAAAGTTCCTTGTAATCTGTGAAACTATCTGACATAATTTACTCTCTCAATTGGTATTTTCGCTACTTACAGTGCTGTGGATGGAGTGTGGAAGGGTCGCCGCAGGTTCATATTCTGACTAATGGGTTGACAGCTGGTAGTGCTGGTTTAAGAGGCTGTAGAAACCCCAGAAGGTAAAGCCTGATGAGGAAGGAGGCCGCTGAGGGTAGGTCCCTCAGCATATATTGCCTGACTACCTCCTCTCCTGCTGTTTCCTCATCACCCACTTCTGGCACCATGGTGTTCGGCTAAAGCATGGCAGACCAAGTAACCATAAACTTTGAAACTTTGAGTCAAAAGAAAACTTTCCTCCCCTAGTTGTTCCAGGTATTTTACTTCAGCAACATTAAAAGCAATAGGTATGTTTTGCTACCTAAAAAGGACTCTTTGTAGAGACTATTGGTTACTTTTTGGCTTTTTCTTTGGTCAAAATATTACATGGAAAACTTTCCTTGTGGTTATATGTGGCATCTGACTAAATTCCAGACAATGAAATGTGTATGACAGTTCTAGGTTAGACTTTAGGTACAATACCTTAGAGCTGCCTCTAGGTTTCTATCCTCATGTCTAGAGTTCAGGTGTAATGGCTAGATATTCATTACTGCAAGGAGCTTCTGTGATGAGAGCTGAGTAAGGAGGCACTGATCTATGAGTATAGGAATATGTTGTTTGGCATAATTTTATCACCATGTTTCCTTATCAGAAAAACAGTACTGGGGCTTCCTCTTGGCCCATGACTTCTCTAGCCTCAGGTTTTTGGTTGCTTTAGCACTGTCAGGTATGGGTTCCACCTCATGGGGGCAGCCTTAAATCCAATCAGAAAGCTGTTGGTTATGACTACACACACTATTGCACCAGTATATCTTGTAAGCAGGTCACTTTTGTAGGTTGCAGGTATTGAAGCTGAGAGATACTGAGAAATTACTTCTCTCTTCCAATACCATGAACACTAGTCAATAGGGCAAAGCTTCTAACTGGGTACCAGCTCAACTTCTCCATGTTCCATGACATAAATGCTGTCTTCTGCACATTATTTAGTTGTGAGTCTCTGTGTCAGTTCCCATCCAAGGCAAGAAGAAGCTTCTCTGAGTAGGGCAGAGTGAGGCACTGCTCTGTGAGTATAGGAGCCTTACTGTGTTTGGGAGTTTCCATGGCGCTCTTTGTTCCAGAACTCAACAAGATATAATCCATTCCTGGCACTGGAGATTTTACTCAGTGGCATAAGATGTCTAGTTGGGGTATTGTATCTTCTATTTGTCTGTGACTCCATTTAGATTCTTTTCATCTATGGTAAGCTTCTGCAGGAGTGGTTTTTATTTTATTTTTTTTAAATTTTTTCTTCACAATTTATTCATTATATATCGCGATTGAAGACCCTTCCCTCAACTCCCGCAGTCCCACCCTCCTTCCCTCTTCCCTTTCCCCTAGTCCACTGAAAGGGAGAGTTCTTCACCATTGCCATCTCTGCACATAGCTTGTTAGGTCTCATCAGGACTGCCTGGATCATCTTCCTCCATGGCCTGGCAAGGCTGCATCATCAGGGGTTGAGTAATCAGAGAGTAGTTCATGATAGAGGCAGCCCCTGCTCCCCTCATTCAGAGATCCACATGGAGACTGAACTGCCAATCAGCCACATCTGAGCTGGGGGTCTAGGTCCTCTCCATTGGTGCATCAGTCTCTGCAGAACCCCCTGGACATAGATCTTTTAGTTTCGTTGGTCTCCTTGTGGGGATTCTGTCCCCTCCATGTCCCTCTATTCCCATCCCTCTCTTCCTCCATAAGACTCCCTGCACTCTGCCCAAAGTTTGGCCCCGAGTCTCAGCATTTGCTTTGATCCCCTGTTGGGTGACTACTTTCAGAGGACCCTCTACATTAGACTCCCATCCTGTTTCCTCTCTTCCACCACTTCTGGTGTCTATCCTGTTTGCTATCCTGAATGAGATTTAATCATCCTTCCTAGAGTACTCCTTAGTGTTTTGCTTCTTTAGCTCTGTAGATGGTTATCCTATATTATATGGCTAATATCCACTTATAAGTGAGTGTATACCATGCCTGTATTTCTATTTCTGGGTTACCTCACTCAGGATGATCTCTTCTAGTTCCATCCATTTGCCTGCACATTTCATGATTTCCTTGTTTTTAATTGCTGAGTAATATTCTATTGTATAGATGCACCACAATTTCTGTATCTATTCCTCTGCTCAGGGACATCTAGGTTGTTTCCATATTCTGGCTATTACAAATAAAGCTGCTATGAACATAGTTGTGCACATGTCTTATTGAATAGTTGGGTATCTTTTTGGTATATGCCCAGGAGTGGTATAGCTGGATCTTGAGGTAGTGCTTTTCCCAATTTTCTGAGAAAGTGCCAGAATGATTTCCATAGTGGTTGTACAAGTTTGCATTTTCACCAGCAATGGAGGAGGGTTCCCCTACTCCACATCCTCTAAAGCATGTGTTGTCACTTGAGTTTTTTATCTTAGCCATTCTGATAGGTGTAAGATGGAATCTCAGAGTCGTTTTGATTTGCCTTTCCCTGATGACTAAGGATGTTGAACATTTCTTTAAGTGTTTCTCTGCTATTTGATATTACTCTGTTGAGAATTCTCTGCTTAGCTCTGTACCCCATTTTTTAAATTGGATTATTTGGTTTGTTGGTGTATAATTTCTTGAGTTCTTTACCCTGTCTGGTGTAGGGTTGGTGAAGATCTTTTCCCAGTCTGTAAGATGTTGTTTTGTTTGATGATAATGTCCTTTGCTTTACAGAAGCTTTTCAACTATCACAAGGTCCAATTTATTAATTTTAGATCTTAGAGCCTGAGCTGTTGGTGTTCTGTTCAGGAAGTCTCCTGTGCCAATGAGTTTGAAGGTCTACCCACTTTTTCTTCTAACAGATTTAGTGTTTCTGGTTTTATGTTGAGATTTTTGATCCATGTGGACTTCTAGTTAGACCAGCACCATTTGTTGATGATGTGATCTTTTTTCCATTGTATGGTTTTGGCATCTTTGTCAAAATCAGGTGTCCATAGGTGTGTGGAGTTATTTCTGGGTATTCGATTCTATTCCATTGATCTATCAGCCTGTTTCTATGTCAGTACCATGCAGTTTTTATTACTGTTGCTCTATAGCACAACTTGAGATGGCGATAACTCCAGAAGATCTTTTACTGTAGAAGATTATTTTAGCTATTCTGGGTTTCTTGTTATTCCATATGAAGTTGAGAATTTTTCTTTCAAGGTCTGTAAAGACTTGTGTTGGTAATTTGATGGGAATTGCATTGAATCTGTAGATTGCTTTTTGCAGACTGACCATTTTTATGTTAATCCTGCCAAGCTATGAGCATAGGAGATCACGCCATCTTTTAATATCTTCTTCTATTTCTTTCTTCAGAGACTTGAAGTTTTTTTTCATACAAGTTTTTGACTTGCTTGGTTGGAGTTACACCAAGGTACTTTATTCTTTTGCGGCCATTGTGAAAGGTGTTGTTTCCCTAATTTCTTTCTCATCCCATTTGTCTTTTGTATACAGGAGTGCTTCTGATTTTTTTTGAGTTAATTTTCTATCCAGCCACTTTGCTGAAGGTATTTATTAGCTGTAGGATTCCCTGGTAGAATTTTTTGGGGTCACTCATGTATACAATCATATCATCTGTAAATAATGATACTTTGACTTCTTCCTTTCTGATTTGAATCCCCTTGACTCCTTTAATTGTCATATTGCTCTAGCAAGGACTTCAAGATCTATGTTGAAGAGATATGGAGAGTGTGGTCAGCCTTGCCTTGTCCATGATTTCAGTGGGACTGATTTAAGTTTCTCTCCGTTTAGTTTGATGTTGCTATAGGATTGCTGTATATTGTCTTTACTATGTTTAGTTATGTGCCTTGAATCCCTGATCTATCCAGGAGTGTTGGATTTTATCAAATGTTTTTTCAGCATCTAAGGAGATGATCAGTGGCTTTTCTCCTTCAGTTTTTTTTTTTTTTTAATATGGTGGATTACATTGATGGATTTTTGTATATTGAACCACCCCTGCATATCTGGGATGAAGCCTATTTGGTCATGGTGGATGATATCTTTTATGTGTTCTTGGATTCAGTTTGTAAGCATTTTACTGCGTATTTTTGTGTCAATGTTCATAAGTGAGATTGGTCTGAAGTTCTCTTTCTTCGTTGGATCTTTGTGTGTTTTAGGTATCAAGGTGACTGTGGCCTCATAGAATGAGGTTGGTAATGTTCCTTCTGTTTCTATTTTGTGGAATAGTTTGAAGAGTATTGGTGTTAGCTCTTCTTTGAAAGTCTGGTAGAAATTTGCGCTGAAACTACCTGGCCCTGTGTAGTTTTCGTATGTATTTTCAAATGGCCTTTTAGTACTAGTTGTCCTGTTCCTACTCTTACATCCCCCTATTTAACCCATTCTAGTTTCCCTTTGTTTCATAACAATATATTCTCTTTTCTCCAATGATCATGTGTTGTTTTTTTCTTTCAGTCTCTTTATATAGTGGATTACACTTGTTAATTTACATGTGTATGTTGAACCATCCATGTACCTCTGAGATAAGTCAACTTGTCCATGGTGGATAACCCTTTTGATGTGTTGTTGGGTTCATTTGCAAGTATTTTGTTGTTGTTGTATTCCTTTTTATTTCATTAGTTGGTATTCTTGTTTTAATTTAATATTATTTATATATATTTATTTAGTACAATTTATTCACTTTGTATCCCTGCTGCAGCCCTTTCCCTCGACTCTTCCTAGGCCCACCCACCCTCCTTCTTCTCCCCCTATGCTCTTTCCCTAGTTTCCTGATAGAGGAGGACCTCCTCCCCTTTTTTCTGACCCTAGCTTATCACGTATCATCTAGGCTGGCTGCATCATCTTCCTCTGTGGCCTGGCAAGGTTGCACCCCCAAGGGGGTGGTGATCAAAGAGCCAGCTACTAAGTTCATGTCAGAGACAGCCCCTGTACCCCTTACTAGGGAACCCACTTGGAAACTGAGCAGCCAATGGGCTTCCTTTAAACAGAGGGCTAATATCCAGAATATATAAAGAACTAAAGAAGTTAACACCAACAAACCAAGTAATCCAATTAAAAAATGGGGTACAGAGCTAAACAGAGAATTCTCAACAGAGGAATATCAAATGGCAGAGCAACACTTAAAGAAATGCTAAACAGCCTTAGTCATTCAGGAAATGCAAATAAAAATGACCCTAAGATTTCACCTAACCCCTATCAGAATGGCTAAGATAAAGAAAACTCAAGGGCTGATGCATGGTGGAGAGGATTCGGAGAAAGGGGAACCCTCCTCCATTGCTGGTGGGAATTTAACTTTGTATTATCACTTTGGAAATCAATTTGGAGCTTCCTCAAAAAATTCGGAATAGTGCTACCTCAAGATCCAACTCAGGTATACACCCAAAAAGTGCCCCACCATTCAATAAGGACATTTGCTCAACCATGTTTACAGCAGCTCTATTCATAATAGCCAGAATCCGGAAACAACCTAAATTTTCCTCAATGGAGGAATGGATACAAAAAGTGTGGTACATTTACACAATGGAATACTACTCGGCAATTAAAAACAAGGAAATCATGAAATTTGCAGGCAAACGGTGGGAACTAGAAAAGATCATCTGAGTGAGATAACCCAGAAGCAGAAAGACACAAATGATATATACTCACTTATAAATGGATGTTAGCCATATAATATAGGATAAAAATACTAAAATATATAGTCCTAAAGAAGCTAAACAACAAGGAGGAGCCTAGGGAAGACACTTAATCCTCATTTAGAAGGGCAAACAAGATAGACATCAGAAGTAGAAGACGAGGAACAGGACCTTCCACAGAGGACCTCAGAAAGACTCTACCCACTAGGGTATTGAAGGAGATACTGAGACTCAGAGCCAGATTTTGGGCAGAGTGCCAGAATCCTTATCGAAGACGGGGGAGATAGAAAGACCTGGAGGGGACAGGAACTCCATAAAGAGACCAACAGAGCCAAAAAACTTGGGCCCAGGTGGGCCTGCAGAAACTGATACTCCAATGAAGGACCATGCATGTAGAAGACCTAGACCCCCTGTTCAAAAGACATTTGCAAATATTTTATTGGGAATTTTGCAGCCATGTTCATAAGGTACATTTATCTATAGTTTTCTTCCTTCCTTCTTTCCTTCCATTGGTTTGGTCTTGTGTGGGTTTGGTATCAGGATAATAGAGGCCTTGTAAAGGAATTAAGAAACCTTGCTTTATTTTCTGTATTTTGAAATGATTTGAGGATTGCATTCATTCTTTTGAGGTCTGGCAGATTTCTGCAATGAATCCATTTGGCCCTGGGCTATTTATTTATTATCTTTGGCTGAGTGAGGGAATTTGGTGTACCTTGATAGGCATTCCCTTTTTCAGATTGGAGAAATTTTCTTCAATGATTTTGTTTAAAAAATATTTTCTGTGTCTTTCACCTGTTTCTTTTTTTCTTCCTTCCTCTATCCGTTATTGCTAGATTTAGTTTTTTCATAGTGCCCCACATTTCTGTATATTTTGTGTATATTTCTAGATCTTTTTATTTTCTTTGTCTGAGCTATCCATTTCTTCTACATTGCCTTCAATACCCAAGATTCTCACATTCATATCTTGTAATCTTTTTACGTCCTAAATCTCTCATTTCCAGTTTGATTTCAGTTTGGTTTTCTTTAGTGGTTCTACTTATTTGTTAAATTCTACTTTCATGTCTTGAATTGCTTTCATTATTTCATTCAACTGTTCCCTGCCCTTCTTCCCCCCAGACTTTATGAAGGATTTGTTCATGTCTTCCTTAAGGTTCTCAACATACTTATAATTGCTATTCTAGAGTGCTTGTGTTGTGCTTCAGCTAATTTGCTTTTTTTTTTTTTTCTGGGCCAAATGGGTTACATCCTTCTGGAAGACTCGTATTATCTTAGCTGTTTATGGTTGTGTTTTTGTGCTGGGATCTAGGTATCTGGGGTTGTGATGTTTAAGCTATTTTTTGGTACTGATATCTAGTTTTACCTTTGCTGGATGTGTGTTCTGTTCATTGATTGTTATCGCCCTCTATGGATCCTCGGGAAGCATGATTAGCTATTGGGTCTTTGGTCAGGTCAGTAAGTAGCAGAAATACATGGGAGCGGCTTTGGAAGAAAGGCTGAGAGGGGGCCATAGAAAGAGCTATGGAGACTAGAGTCTGTACCAAGAGGTGGTAGTATCGAGGGATGCAGGAGGGTGAGAGGAGAGGCTCCTGCAAGCAAGCTGCAACAGGACAAAGAGTAAGTCTGGAAAGAGTGCAAGAGATGACAGGAAGGATAATGAAAATCACCTGAATCCCATCCTAGTGTGGCCATTAAGGTCCCTGGTAGAATGTGTTTCTGAGGACTGGTTCCTGACACAAAGGAATAGTGATGGGTTAAAAGACAAAGCTAAGAGGGCCTTTGACAAAGTGTTAAGCTGGGTCTGCATCAGAGTCCCCAGGAAATGGAAGTAGGGTGGGAGGGGGGGCTCCTGCAGGCAAGCTGCTATAGGACTAAAAATATATCTGAAGAGATTTTTTTTAATTTTATTTTTCAAGATCTGATCATCATTTATTTATTTATTTATTTTACTCTTAATGGCTTCCTTTTGACCAGATTCAGACTAAGTAGAAGCACTCAGTGAGGACAGCCCATGTCTCTTGGTAATCTATTCCAGGCTTACTTTATCATCTTGGTCAAGAGTTTAGTTTCTTCTGCAGCTGCCTCCGTGTTTTTCTTTGTGTATTGTTTGTTCAGAGCAGTATGTTGGTGTTGCAGTTGCAGGACAGTGAAGTAACAGGCATTTTGACCCTGCGCTTCTTACCTTCTTTGTATAAAGGCTTTCTTACAATATATTGGTAGGTACTATCTTCTTTAGTGAAAAGCTTTTGGATTGTTTTAGCTTTTTTGAGCCCTATGAAGCACAGTAGTATTCTATCCTACTGTATGCTATTCTATTCTATTCTATTCTATTCTATTCTATTCTATTCTATTCTATTCTATTCTATTCTATTCTATTTATTAATTTATTTGTCTTACATGTTTGCACAAAGATATCCTTCTTATGTAATATCCTTCTCTCTATTTTTATTTTTTTTACAATAACCAAGTTGAAGATGCTCAGATTGGCATCCACAATACATCCATGAACAGACTTGTGCTTCCTGTCTCCAGTTCTTGGTCTATAACAAGAACATACTCTGATGAAAGGCATGAAACCTTGCTTCATGAGAAGACCTTGTTTGTCATTCTCACCATGGATTCAGACAACCCAGTCCTTCCACTCTTCACCCAGAACATCAACAGCAACTTCTATGACCATGTGCTTCTCATAGAAAGTACCAAATTTGTACTCAATGTTCACTTTAATGAGTTTCTGACAGCCAGTAGCTAGGAGGAAGAGATACTTAGTTTTATCTTGATATAGCTGACTAGGAGGTATCACAAAAAAGAGCTTGAGAGATCTTAATGGAGGACAGAAAGTGAAAAATCACCTATCTGAGCCCCAGATTACTGAGTTTTCAGCTTTTATCTTTGTACATGTCTCAGGTGTGTCTTATAGGTACTGGCTTTTTCTCCTGTCTGTTTTATTCCCTTTTCTTTCCTAGGTAACCAATAAAAACCCAGGCTGTATCTTAGCTTCAGGATTTGTTTCTGTGCTCTAAAAATATTGCATATTTGTCTAGCACCTTTGATACTTAAATCCTTGTACAAACATGTAAGAAAAAAATAACAAAAAATGAAAGAGCTGGGCATGGTGGTGCACACCTGCAATTCCAGCACCTGGGGAGGCAGAGGCAGGCAGATCTCTATGAGTTTGGGGCCAGCCTGGTCTACAAAGTGAGTACAGGACAGCCAAGGCTACACAGAGAAACCCTGTCTTAACCCCCCCCCAAAAAAAAGAATCCAAAGTAGTTAGGTAGTAGATTTTTCTTTTCTTAATTTAATAACTAACTCATTTATAATACTCAATATAATGTTTTTAACATGAGCTTTAACAAAAACTTTCCCACCAATCTAGTCTATACTTTAACTCCTACTACCCTGACTAGGGCCATGAAGAGAGAAAGGGGCAGATTAGGGGACTATGAGAAGGACACATATAAAAAGATCTGCCTTGGAACAGAATACTGTCCCACACTAGAGTTTTATTTTCACTTTAGCCCTGACATTCATTTGAGATGAGGAAGGAAGAAATCAGATACCAGTAAATGCTTAAATGCAGTGTCTTCTATAAAAGATCTTGTCTTGGGTCCACTAGGAAATGCTCCTAGTCACATAAAAACTAAGAAAAAACTAGAAAAACTAAGCTGTTGTGTTGACAGTAGTATGAACTGACATGTAAAATACTAATTCTAGAAATATCCCTGCTGCTCCACAGACATTCATGAGGTCCAACAATATGTGCTACTCATTTTTT
>NW_026596463.1:3165904-3206473 GCF_907164565.1 Psammomys obesus | reverse complement strand
AAAAAAAAAAAAAACCCTCAAGACTAATGGTATCATTAGAAAATTTCATCAGAAAGTTCTGATTCACTAAGAAAAAAAATTAGTCCTAAATTTGACACTGCTCTACTTTAAAAATACTCAAAGGGCCAACAAATCCTCCAAACAATATTAAGAATGTAAAAATATCCAGCATTATATGGGATCCAATAAAAATTAACAGGTACAAATTCAACAATATTAATAACAACATTAACTTGTTTAAATAACTCATCAAAAGGCAGGTATTGTCAGGCTAGATTCAATAAACAAGATCCACCTATATAATTTATACAATAGACAGACTTCATATTAAAGGAAGTAAGTAAGTTGAAAATTAAAAGATGGATGCATTTCTCATATCAACAAAAAACACAAGGAAACCGAAATGGCTACACTCCTAATAAAAATACTTTAAGCTAAAAATTACTAAAAATAGAAATTTTATGATGCTAAAAGGGCTACTGCTTCAGACAGATGTAACAATTATAGGCACACATGTGCTTAGACTCAGAAGAGCTCCAAAACACAGGAAGCAAAACTTGAGGAAAAACAGACAGATTAATAAGGATACTTGGCGACTTCATTGTCTTACTTTTAACAAGGAGGTACAGAAATCAAATGAGCAGAATATCAATTCAAAAGACAAGATTCAACTACTATAAAATTGAACACTAGACTTAACAAGAATAAGCAGAAATTTCTACTTAGGTGGCTTATACATGCACACCTATAATCCCAGCACTTGGGAGGCAGAGGAAGGGGGATTATGAGCTTAAGGGCAGCCTAGGCTAAAATAAAAATAGCACAATTATGTATTTAAAAACACCAAAGGCTGGTGGGATAGCTCAGTGGTATAATATTTGCCTAGAACATACATAAGAAATGAAATACTAAAAAAAGAAAGAAATGAAACCTGATAGTCTAGGGTCAGAGTGAAGGGGATGAGGACTTCCCCTATCAGTGGACTGAGGGAGGGGCATGGTAGGAGATGAGGGAGGAAGGATGGGATTGGGAGGAGAGGAGGGAGGTAGCCACAGCTGGGATATAAAGTGAATAAACTAATTAACATAAAAAATAAAAATTTAATTAAATAACTTTAAAAAAAAATGAAAAAACAAAAACAACCCAGGAGGCTAGCACTAACTGAATTTCAACAATAATCAAGGCAGCTTACTACTAACAGAAAGCAAAAGACAAATGATGAAACAATAGGGAATATATATTAATATATAAACAGCTGTTTTTATTTTGTTGTTGTTTTTTCACACAGACTCATAGGCAGTTTATTGAAACAAGAGTGCCTCTTTCAACTTATGATGCCAGGCCAACTGGTTATCCAAATTAGAAAATGTGAAAGGGCTTGGGATTGGTGGCTTATACATGTAATCCCAGAACTTGGAGGCTGAGGCAGGAGGATCACCACAAGTTAATATTAGCTACAGGAAGAGTTCTGGTCCATCCTGGGATACAGAGTAAGATACTGTCTCAAAAATAGATAAAAACATGCATACCCATATATAAAAATTATAGTCCCACATATATGTTCATATATAATTCTAGTTTATATTTAAATTAATATGAAAATTAATTTCGAATAAATCTTAGCCATAAAACTATAAAAATAATGCTCAGTCTTTAACCCTTGTCAATTATGTCCCTTGGGAAATGTAATTTATGAAGCCACAAGATCATGTGCCACAGTAATGACACCTAAGTCACCACCATAACCCCACAATTTCAACTACTAAAACTCACTACCTTGGCTTTAAGAGAACACTGTCAGGATTCTATGAGAAAACTATTGTCATTTTGAGTGAGACAAACCATTTTTTTTGTTCACTTTCATTTGGAACATAGATTTTTTTTGTTTTTTAATTTTTAATTAAAATATAATTACATCATGTCCTCCCTCCAACTCCATGTCCCAGCACTTGGGAAGGCAGACACGGGGATCTCTGTGAGTTTGAGGCCAGCCTGATCTGCAAGGCCAGTCCAAGACAACTCAGGCTGCACAGAAAAACCCTGTCTCAAAAAACAAAATAGAAAAACCAACAAAAAACAAAGCAACAAGGAAAAAAGAAAATATGGTCCATATGTTGTAGGAAAAAATTAATCATGACATTTGCAGATAAATAGATGCAACTAGAAAATATTCAATTGAGTGAGGTAATCCAGACAGAAAAACAAGCATTACATGTTCTTTCTCATCTATGGTTCCTAGCTCTGAATCTTTGGATGTGAATACATAATCCAGAGTAACTACAGAAACCAGGAAAGTAAAACAAAACCATCAGGAGGGGTTGCTAGAGAGGGAATAGCAGGATACAAGTGCAATGAAGGGGAAATGGAGAAAATGGAAAGGTGGCCTTAGTTAGGAAGTAGGGAGGGAGGTCAATACAGAAGGAAAAGGGAGGACAGATAAATCTGTCTGTCGGCTGGTCTGTTTCTCTTTCTCATGCGCGCGCGTGCATGCGTACACACACACGCACACACGCACCTTAAATGAAACCTCTTTCGTTGTTGGTTATGGAAGTCCAAGAGATTCCCAAAACAATACAAACTATTGCTGTTGCCCTGTTGTCTCCCAGAGGCTGAAGGTTAAGTCTCTATTATTGAAGACACCATGCACTTTGGACACAGGACTGAGCTAGAGAAGGTTTGAGCTAGATTTGTCCAGAAAGCCTTCACAGATAGCTTTCATAGAACCTAAAGGTGCTACGTGTGCTGACAAGGGAGGGAAACAACAAACAATCCTCCCTCGCTGTGCTGTCTATGAATCATAAATACGACCAACCCTGAAAGATGGCAGTTATACCTTGACACTAACCAATAGTTGCCTAATTAGACCTAACATCTGTTCAACAGGAGGGAAATCATGCTTGGTACTGGAAACCTAGTTAATCTTTGAGCCTACCAAGGCTATGGCATTAAGAGGAAAACCTACTTACCCAAATAATTCTTAAAAAGCACATGAAGAACCAGCTAGAAAAATTGGCAGTGGATCTGAACCAATCAATACTCGAATCAAAAACTAAAACCACATTGATAGCTAGGCATGGTGGCACACACCTTTAATCCCAGCACTCAGGGAGGCAGAGACAGTCCAATCACTGTTCGAGTTCGAGGCCAGCCTAGTTTACAGAGCAAGTCCAGAACAACCAAAGCTACCCAGAGAAACCCTGTCAAAAACCAAAACCAAAACACAAATCCACGGTGATAAGCAGCACACATATATACATGCTATCTAACACATCATACATGCATCTATCTACACTGTACGTTAGCAAGACTAAGATTAAGGACTGATCACCCTAGGCACTGGTGGTGATGTGGGACACCTACAACTCTCATGTACAAGGGGCACGTTCATTAGACTTTACAAACAATTGCAGCAGGATTCAAGAACTCCACTCACAGGTATTTACCAAAGAAAAATGAAAGTCTTATTTCATACCAAAACCCATATAACAAAATTCATAGCAGCTTTACATGTAATAGCCAATAGCTGGAAACAACATAAGTATCTATCAGGTGAACTGAAAAACTATGGTGTCCTATCTGGTTTTGTGTGTTAACTTGACACAAGACACATCAAGGAGAAAAGATCCTCAGTTGAGAAAAATGCTTTCATGAGATCCAGCTATAAGGAATTTTCTCAATTAGTGACCAGTGGGGGAAGGCCCAACCCACTGTAGGTGGTGCCATTTGTAGGCTGGTGGTCCTGGGTTCTATGTGAAATTTCCTCTTAAATTCTTCCTGCTACAATATAACTGACAGACTGCAGTTGAGAAACAAAGGTGGTTATGACTAAATTCTATCAGGGCAATTCCAGAATAAGGTAGGGATTTGCTTCCTAGGAATTTAATAGTTATGTTCCTCCATTTAGAAAGCACAGCCAAATCTTATTTCCTATATGCCTATTCTATGCTACACCATCACTACTTATAAAATCTGCAAGACTTCAGAGAAAAAAAATACCTGTGTTTTGAATTCCAGAACGTTATTTCCTGGATTAATTCTTCCACATAGTATCAAGTCTTTCAGCTGCACATTCTTCTTTCTGGGAGTTGGGCTGTGTGGTGAAGCCTTTTTAGTAGAATGCTGCTGGGCAGACACAGAGGAAGGAGAAATTGGAATGCTATTTGCATGTGAAGCAACAGAAGCTGTCTTTTTAAGATGGGGCTTTGTCTGATGCACAGTCTCAGTGTCCAAGACAGCCATCACCTGAGGTGCCAGAGGCTCTGCTATTCCCCCAGATGGTTGCTGGGAAGCTGTTTTCTTGTTTCTTCTTTTTGGATTACAATGTAAAAGATCCTGATTCTGAGGAACAGCTGGTGAACAGGCATCATTTTGGGAAAATATACTTTTATTTTCTGAAATATTTATAGTGCCAGTTATTGAAGGAGAACTATCAAATCCATTGCCTTTGACTGTAGTTTCTGTAAAAATATTTTCTATTTGAGGAGTAAGAACAGCAGGCTGGGATGATAATGTAATTTTCTCAGGGCTATCTGAGTGCCTAAATTTCAATAACCCACCCAAGATACAATCCTGTACATTTTGTTTAGAATTAATTTCATTTCCAGAGAATTCTTCTCTTCTCATTGCCTCTGTATTTAAACAAATGTTAGTATTCTGGCTGTCACTCTGTATTTCCAGAGACAATGGTATTTGTTGCACGCTTCTATAAGCAAGACTGACAGGAGAAAATGAGCTTGGCTGGGGATATGCTAAGTTTTCCACACTAGGAGGCTCTTGGTTCTTCTCACTAGAGATGTCTGAGCTACATGGAAGCTTCCTTACACTAATACCAGATAATGATGTGGCATTCTTATAGTTTTGAATCTTCAGTCTTATCTTTTTCTGTTTCTTTGCTACAACTAAAAGACTCTTTTGTCTTGTGGCCAAGTTAGCCAGTTGTTCTCTCAGGGCCCCGTGTTTAAATGATTCCATGGATACTCTGTAAGAACAAGAAAAAAATATTAACACAGAAAATTCTCTTCAAACATTTGGATATAAAAGATTCTTTCTCAATGTAAATCAGCTTTAAGTACAATAAAGTCTATATTTTTTCCTTTGCAAGAAATCTGACACTTAATGCAAGTTTGCCTTTAGAACATCTTTAAATTTACTTGTTTTACGTCTGTGTTTTGCCTGAGTGATATGGGTGCACTGCATGCCTGCCTGGTGCCTGACGTCATAAAAAGCACTGGGTGCCTGGGACTGGAGTTACACATCCCCGGGGACTGGCTATAGATGGTTGTGAGTCACCGTGTGGGTACTGGGAACTGAAGCCCAGTTCTCTGAAGGGGCAACAAGTGCTCTTAACTTCTGACAACTCTCTGGACCCAATTTGCCTTTTATTAAAAAAAAAGAATATAACATTATTATTTGAGTGAGCTTAAAATTAAAACAGAATTTTGATAACACTACTATACTGGTTCAAAGGTAGTGATTGGCAGCTGAATAAGACTACTGTTACTTAATTTTTAGTTTGCTTACCTGGTTTAAAAAAAAGGGTGTAAGAAATTAATATATGGGAGTAAGTTCTACTCAGGCTCCCTTAGCTATAGAGTACAAGATTGTTTTTGAATAATCATACTTCCATGAGACTTGAGAATGTAGTTAGTTCATTTGTGTTCTGAATCTGTCTCAAGGTATTTTCTGGGAGAAGGATCTCCCAGACAAAACACATGCCTAGGCACTTTCAATTCTAACACCTCTGACTCTGAAAGACTAAGGTACAGAGTGACTCATCTCACCCTTCACATTTGTCTTTTGGTTAAGCACAAGTCCCTCACTGACATTGGCTTCATTGGTTCTCAAACTTTTTGGCCTCAGGACCTATTCGTACTCTTGAGGAACCCAAACATTTTTTGTTTGTACACATTGTATCTATCACCATTTATTATTTTAGAATTAAAACAGAAAATAATTAAAGAGGGATATAAAATGTATATTTTATTAGCTAGGAAGTGGCCTTTGGGAAAAATTCCACTGAATACTAACAAGTGAATTAGAACAAATAACATTCTAGTATTATAAAACATAGCTTTAACTTCACATAAAATGGTCTCAAGGATATACCAGGAACCTACAGTATATACTTTAAGAGCTACTGTTTTAGGAAAAAGCATTGCAGAAATAGCTTGCCTTCCTAACAAAGTTTATAGGTGCTGATATTGAACCCAGGCTGTGATAACAGCACTAGTATATATGAGGGCAAGAAGAAGTTAGACAGGCAAACAACTAGTAGAGTAAGATATAAGCAGAATAAGAAAAGAATATATGTGAAATATATGTAAAAGAAAAGGAATTCACAGAAAATACAAAAGCGTTCTCTTTAGATCACCCTCATCAAGATTGAAATCTTACAGCAACAGTAATATGATTGCGATTCTCAATTAAATGGGAACATTTCAAAATTATACTGTTTACAATAAAAGAGAATTGAAGCTAGGAGACACTCAAAATCTCCTAGAAATGGCCAACAGTCAATTTCTCATCAGTTGATAGAAATTCACTTGCTTATTAGGAAAACTACTTAGGAAGAAATAAAGAATGCATTAAAAAAGCAAACTTGGGAGCTGGAGAGATGGCTCAGAGGTTAAGAGCACTGGCTGTTCTTCCAAAGGTCCTGAGTTCAATTCCCAGCAACCACATGGTGGCTCACAACCATCTATAACAAGATCTGGTGCCCTCTTCTGGTGTGCAGGCAGAATACCATATAAATAATAAATAAATATTTTTTTAAAAAAGCAAACTTAAGCTTACTTACGTATTGCTTGTCTAATTGCAACCTGCCCTGTGGGAGCTCCTCATCCTACCCTATGGCCTTGGGGATTCTGCCTCTTGGTGGAGACCCCAAAGACTAGACCTTTTCTGCCAACCCTCTCAGTCTTCTCTTTTAGGCCATCTTCATTCCTTGGAATCAGCCTACTATCTTCAGAAACACTTTCTACTAGGGACCCCCAGTCACACTGGGATGGGACTCTGGTAGTAAAATTTCATTATACTTCCTGTCATTTATTACACTGTCTACAGACTTACTCTTAGCTCTATAGCTGCCTGCTTGCAGAAGTCTCTCCTCACACCCTACCTGCATTCCTGGGACCTCTGCTTCTTGGTACAAACTCACCTGCCACCCAGAATTTTTCCTATGGCTTTTCTCAGCCTTTTCCTCTTAGTCTATCTCTACGTGTTTCTGCTACCCCTGGCCTGTAGAAGCATTCTGTACCAGGGACCCAACAGCTATAACTATTGCTTAGGATCCAAAGAGGGCAGCTGCAACCAAAGAAAAGAACAAAGGCAAAACCAGTTGTCAACAAGAAATACCTCAAACATTACAACTCCAGAAGCCTAGATCCCAACACAAAACACAAACATGAAGAGCCAGGACAGCAGGAGTCAGTATCCTCTAGCAGAAGACAGTAACCCTGCTGCAATAGGCTCTGAGAAATGCACTATAACTGAAGCACACGATAAGGACTTCAAAATAACTATCATGAATATGTTCAAGAATCCTAAAGAGGATTTGAATAAAGCCCTTACTGAACTCTGTGAAAACAAACACACCGTTGAATGAGCAATAAAAATAACTTAAGACATGAAAGCAGAATTTAACAAAGAAAGAAAACCAACTATTAAAGAAAACTCAAACTGAAATATAACTGGAAACGAAAATTTTAGGAAGTCAAACAAAAACCTCAAAAGTAAGCCTCACCATCAGAGTACAAGACACAGGAGAAAGAATATCAGACTGAAGACAAGGTAGAAGAAATAGATAGTGCAGGCAAAGAAAATGTTAAATCTAAAAAAAAAAAAAAAATGTAGCCACAGAGACTATTTTAACAAATTCATAGAAGAAAATTTCCCCAATTCAAAGAATTGCCAATCAAGGTACAAGAAGCATGCAGATGACCAAACAGATGACCAGAAATAAATTCCTCTCAACTAAATGTGCAGAACAATAAAAGGATATTAAAAGCTGCAGGGAGAAAGACTAAGCAACATAAAAGCAAGTTCATTAGAAAGTAAATGATTTCTCAATGGAGACTCTAAAAGCCAGGAAGGCCTGGAAAAATATTCTACAAACTCTGAGAGACTACAGATATCAGTCCAGACTATACCCAGAAAAAAAAAATAATCATAATTAATGGAGGAAGAAATGCATTCCACAAGAAAGCCAAACTTAATTTCTAGTTACCAATCCAGCTCATAAAAAGAAAACAAAAAACTGGGATCCAAGATGGTAGCAACCAGTGCGTACCATATCTGAGGAGCAGAGGATCTGAAACTCTGAAACTGGTAAGTGGAGGAGCAACTGAACTCAGAACATTGATATTGAGGCTTCCTGGGAGAAAGGGGACAAACCCTGGGCTGAGACCATTACGATTCAGGTCAACCACGGACTTCTCCTGGGAACTCAATTCCCAGGCACCTCCCCTTTAACAGGCTTTCATAGTCAACAGTGGCGGTGCAGCTGTGGAGCACAGCTCCTAGCCCACAATACCCCGCTTGAGATTTGAGACAGAGAATACTCAATCCCTCAGCACGTGCCCTCAACAGGCTTCCCCTTTTCCCTCCTTGGAGGAGGCTACAGAGGTGGCTCACCCCGTCAGCCACAGAGTGAGGTGCCTGGCCCTAGCTCCTAGCACAGAGCGCAGTGCCGGTGGCTCCACCAGGCCAATCAGGCCTGCAGCTCCCCAGGCGGTTCCAGAAGGCATCTGTGCCAGCGGCCTCCTAGTTCTGTGGTAGTGGCTGGACTTCCAGTAGACCTCAACACCAACCCCCCAAGTTCTGCGGCAACACAGGGATTCTTGGGACAGCATTATCAACATTGAAGCCCCTGCTCTGTGGGTCTACCAGTGAAGTCGAGGCAAACAACTCCTGGAGCCCAGACAGATTTGAATACCAGAAAGACAGGACTGAACACCACTGAGGTATTCAGGAAATCAGCACAAGTATATTGCACCTGCAAACAGTGCTAGCATCTGTACCTCCTCCTGCGCCGGCACCCTCCCCCACATTCCAAGTGCTAGCACTCACTCCTTCAAGAGACACTTCCACGCACACACCCATGCTTGCTCACCAGCACTTGTGCACCTGCGCCTGCGCCCTTCCTGATTGGCTACAGCTGACACACCAACACTCACTCTCAAACCAGTGGACCTCTCTCATCTTCCTGAAGAACACTCCAGAGAAAGACGGACCCAGTCTGAACTACAGACTCCAGGAACAAACAGTGAAGGTTACAGATAAGCAGATGGCCAGAGGTCAGCGTAAAAACACACCCAACAAAAATCAGGACACTGTGGCTTCACCAGCAACCCCCCAAATCAACGGATATTTCAATTCACCAGAAACAAAGGAAAATGACTTTAAAGCTATGCTTACCCAGTTCTTAGAGGCACATAAAGAGGAAATGAATAAATCTCTCAGAGAAATAGCCATACAAGTGGAGGCAAATAAAGAGGAAACCAACATAGCTCTCAAAGAAGTAGCCACAAAAATGGAGGCAAATAAAGAGGAAATGAACAAAGCTCTCAAAGAAATACAGGCAACTACACCCAAACAAATAGATACAAGTAGAGGCACAATTAGTGGCATAGAGAGAGGAAACGAACAAAAAAATAGAAGTCATGACAGAAAGACAGGAATCCACATTCAAACAAATGAAGGAAATGGTGCAAGGCATGAAAACAGAATTGGAATCAATAAAGAAAACACAAACAAAGAAAACCCTGAAGCTGGAGAACTTAGAGAAAAGATCAGGAACCACACAGGCAAGCATCACCAATAGACTATAAGAGATGGAAGAGAAAATGTCAGGTGTTGAAGATACACTTGCTGAAATTGATACTTTTCTCAAAGAAAAAGTAAAATCGGAAAAATTCTAAACATAAAATATCCAAGAAATCAAGGATGCCATGAAAAGAAGAAATCTAAGAATAATAGGAATAGAAGAAAAAGAAGATTTCAGACTCCAAAGGCCCACAAAATATTTTTTAAGAAAATTTTCCCAACTTAAAGAAAGAAACTCCGTAAATATACAAGAGGCCTGCAGAACACCAAATAGAGCAGAAAAGAAACTCTTCATCTCACATCATAGTCAAAATACTACACCTACAGAACAAAGAAAAAATATTAAAGGCAGCAAAGGAAAAAGGCCAACTAACATATAAAGGTAGACCTATCAGAATCACACCAGACTTCTCAACAGAAACTATGAAAGCCAGAAGGGTCCAGGCAGATGTCATGCAGACTTTAAGGAACCACAGTTGCCAACCCAGATTACTATACCCAGCCAAGCTTTCAATCAACATAGATGAAGAAAGCAAAATATTCCATGGCAAAACTAAATTTAAACAATATCTACATAGCAACACAGAAGATACATAGCCCTACAGAAGATACTAGAAGGAAAACTCCAATCCAATGAAAACAACTACACCCAAGAAAACAGGATACAAATAACTTTCACAACAAAAATTAAAAGAAAACAAGCAATGAATCACAGTAACACCACCAACTCTACAATAAAAGGAACGAGGAGGGGGCAAGATGGCAGCGCCGGGAGGACTCTCATTCTGAGGAGCAGCACAGCAGGATTGGCACAGTGACCAGCAATCAGAACTCGCGGCCATAAAACACAAGTGGTTGTGTTTCTCAGGTGAGAGGATACCCCACGGTGGGGGATTCGATCAGCTTTAACTCACCCGGCAAAACCGCGGAAGAGATCCCCGTTCCGCCAGGCGCTTGGTCGCCAGCCCAGAGCTACCCGCCAGCGCAATCTGGTCACGGTCCCAGACTGAACTGTGGGCCCACAACACCATAGACTGGATCTCCCAGTCGAGAGATAACCCCACGGAGCAGGAAACAATTGGGACCGACCCCAGGTTACCCAGACATCCCCTGGAAAAGACTCGGGTTCCGCGGGTGCCCCAGGAGCCAGCCCGGACCCAGAGCCGGGAGGGACAAAGGCGCCTGCCTGCACAGAGCCCTGCCTGCGCGCGTGATTCGCCGCCTCAGATAGAACTGTGGGCACCAGGGCAACAGGGCACCAGACTGCGTGTCTCTGGCAGGAGGAAACCCCCAGCGGAGGGGGTCAGCAGCTCTAACGCTTAGGACACCCAGCACCAAAACACTTCCTGGACTCATGCAGACTCTAGTGCAGGCAGAAGCGCTGTGCTCTGCCGCCATTGTTGCGTTCCCCTGGGGCACTGGGACACACAGCTGCATCCTCGGACCTGCAGGAGTCGAAGAGCCATTACAGCAGCCCTCAGATACTGTGCCAGGGATCGGCCAGTTGTCCCTGGCTGGACTGCCAAAACTGTAGGAATCCCTGATCCTTCAGGGGGGCTGCACCCACAGCATCTGGACCAGAGCAGTGCCTGTAGCCGCCATCCCAGACAGAGACACACAGCTTCTGGTCCAGAGTGAGGCACCCAGCCTCCAGACCAGAACAGTGCCCCCAGGTGCCAAATCAACCTAGGTGCACATTCTCCAGGTCCAGAGCAGAGAAATCAGCCTTTGGCCCAGAGACTTGCTGAGTGCACCTCCCACTTTCTCAGACAGAACTGTGTGCCCCAGGATAACAGACTGAGTTTCCCTGTTGGGAGAAAACCCCATAGCTAGGGAATCAGCAGTTTCTTCAAGAGGACTGTACATGGAAATTTAGTGAGCAGCAGCACACTAAATTTATAACAAGAAACCCAGCAGTGGGGCAGCTGTCTTGAGAAATTTTATGGGTAAGAGGAGATCCCCCCCTGCCTAACATAGACCACAGCTACTACTCAGGGCTATAAACCTGAGGTGAGCAGTGGCATCTCCGGAGAAACACTGGCCATACAGTGACCATAACCAAAAATCAGAGAAGGACTCCTTCAGGAAAAATCATCTTCCGGCCAAGGGGATACTCCCTACCTCAGGACTCCAGGAAGCACAGAAACTAACAGCCAAAACCTAAATCAGCCCAATGGGTAGAGGTCAGCGTAAAGGCTCAACCAACAAAAGACAGAGCAATATGGCATCTCCAGAACCCAGCCATCCAGGGGCGAACAGCCCTGAACAATGCAGCATAATAGAAAATCAAGAAGAGGACCTTACATCTATGTTGATGAAGAGGATAATAGAGGAGACAAATAAAATACGTAAAGAATTAGAGGAAGATAAAACCAAACAGATCATGGCTATCCGTAAAGAAATGGAGGAAGATAAAGACAAGCAAATTAGGGCCATCCGTGAAGAAATACGGGAAGATGCAGCCAAACAGCTTGTGGCCTTCAGAGAAGAAATAATTAAATCACTGAAAGAAATCAAAGAGACAGAGTTGAAGGAACTAAAAGAAAAAGAGGAAAATACAAGCAGACAGGTGAAGGAGGTAAACAAAACAACTCAAGACCTGAAGATAGAACTAGAAAAATTAAAGAAAACACAAATGGAGGAAATAATGGAGAGGAAGAATTTAGGGAAGAAAACAGGAACTACAGAGGTAAGCATAACCAACAGAATACAAGAAATGGAAGAAAGAATCTCAGGTGTAGAAGATACAATGGAAGAAATCGATGTATCTGTCAAAGAAAATGTGAAATCCAAAAAATTCCTGACACAGACCGTCCAAGAAATCCAAGACAATATGAAAAGACAAAATTTGAGAATAATAGGAATAGAGGAAAAAGAAGACTCCCTTCTCCAAGGCCCAGAAAATATTTTCAACAAAATCATTGAAGAAAATTTCCCCAAGTTAAAGGAGAAGCCAATAAGGATACATGAGGCCTACAGAACACCCAACAAATTTGACCAGAAAAGAAAATCCTCCCGCCACATAATAATCAAAACAGGAAGTATACAGAACAAAGAAAAAATACTAAAAGCTGCAAGGGAAAAAGGCCTAGTAACATATAATGGCAAACCCATTAGAATCACACCTGACTTTTCAACAGAAACTATGAAAGCCAGAAGGGCCTGGACAGATATCATGCAGACCCTAAGAGAACACAGATGTCAACCCAGGCTACTATACCCTGCAAAACTCTCAGTCCTCATAGACGGAGAAAACAAGATATTCAATGACAAAAACAAATTTCAACAATACCTACACACAAATCCAGCATTACAGAAGACACTGGAAGGGAAAATACAACCCAAGAAAATTAGCTTCTGTCAAGAAAACACAGGAAATAATTAACCTTACTACAGCAAAACAAAAAGCAACCAAGCACACAAACTTATGAACACAGCCAACATCAAAATCAAAGGATCTAACAGCCACTGGTCATTAATCTCTCTCAACATCAATGGACTCAACTCTCCAGTAAAAAGACACAGATTAACAGAATGGATACGTAAACAAAACCCAGCAATCTGTTGCATACAAGAAACACACCTAAGACACAAAGATAGACATTACCTGAGGGTAAAAGGTTGGAAGATGACTTTCCAAGCAAATGGACCCAAGAAACAAGCAGGAGTAGCCATTCTAATATCTGATAAAATAGACTTTCAACCAAAAATAATAAAAAGAGATGAGGAAGGACACTTCATACTCATCAAGGGAAAATTCCACCAGGAAGACATCACAATCCTGAACATCTATGCCCCAAATACAAGAGCACCCACATTTGTAAAAGAAACATTGATAAAATTTAAACCACATATAGATCCCCACACATTAATAGTGGGAGACTTTAACACCCCACTCTCAACAAAGGACAGGTCAACAAAACAGAAATTAAACAAAGAAACAATATCTCTGACAGAGGTCATGAATCAAATGGACCTCACAGACATCTACAGAACTTTACACCCAAACACAAAAGAATTTACCTTCTTCTCAGCACCTCATGGAACCTTCTCCAAAATAGACCATATAGTTGGTCACAAAGCAAGCCTCAACAGATACAAGAAGACTGAAATAATCCCTTGTATCCTGTCTGATCACCATGGAATAAAGCTGGACTTCAACAACAACAGAAATAGCAAAAAGCCTACACACTCATGGAAACTGAACAACTTGTTACTAAATGACAGCTGGGTCAGGGAAGAAATAAAGAAAGAAATTAAAGCCTTTCTAGAACTCAATGAAAATGAAGACACAACATACCCTAACTTGTGGGACACAATGAAAGCAGTGCTAAGAGGAAAGTTCATAGCACTAAGTGCCTTCAAGAAGAAATTAGAGACAGCTCATTCAAGCAACTTAATGGCCCACTTAAAAACCCTAGAAAAAGAAGAAGCAGACACACCAAAAAGGAGTAGACGGCTGGAAATAATCAAACTCAGGGCTGAAATCAATCAATTAGAAACAAATAAAACAATTCAAAGAATCAATGAAACCAAGAGCTGGTTCTTTGAGAAAATCAACAAGATAGACAAACCCTTAGCCAAGCTAACTAAAAGGCAGAGAGACACCACCCAAATCAACAAAATCAGAAATGAAAAGGGGGACATAACTACAGACACTGAGGAAATCCAAACAATCATTAGGACTTACTTCAAAAGTCTATATGCCACAAAATTTGAAAATCTAAATGAAATGGACAATTTTCTTGATCGATTTGACTCACCAAAGCTGAATCAGGACCAGGTAAATCAACTAAATAGTCCTATATCCCCCAAAGAAATAGAAGCAGTCATCAAAAGTCTCCCATCCAAAAAAAGCCCAGGACCAGATGGCTTCAGTGCAGAATTCTACCAGACCTTCAAAGAAGAGCTAACTCCAATTCTCTTCAAACTATTCCACAAAATAGAAACAGAACGAACATTACCAAACTCATTCTATGAAGCCACAATCACCTTGGTACCTAAACCTCACAAAGACTCAACAAAGAAAGAGAATTTCAGGCCAATCTCCCTTATGAACATTGATGCAAAAATACTTAACAAAATACTTGCAAACCGGATCCAAGAACACATCAAAGATATTATCCACTATGACCAAGTAGGCTTCATCCCAGGTATGCAGGGGTGGTTCAATATACGGAAATCCATCAATGTGATCCACCATATTAACAAACTGAAAGAAAAAAACCACATGATAATCTCCCTAGATGCTGAAAAAGCATTTGACAAAATCCAACATCCATTCATGTTTAAAGTACTGGAGAGATCAGGGATACAAGGCACATATCTAAACATAGTAAAGGCGATATACAGCAAGCCTATAGCCAACATCAAACTGAACGGAGAGAAACTAAAAGCAATCTCACTGAAATCAGGGACAAGACAAGGCTGCCCACTGTCTCCATATCTCTTCAACATAGTGCTGGAAGTCCTTGCTAGAGCAATAAGACAGTCGAAGGAGATCAAGGGGATACAGATGGGAAAGGAAGAAGTCAAATTATCACTATTTGCAGATGATATGATAGTATATATGAGTGACCCCAAAAACTCTACCAGGGAACTCCTACAGCCACTTCAGCAAAGTGGCCGGATACAAAATTAACTCAAAAAAATCAGTAGCACTCCTGTATACAAAAGACAAAAGGGCTGAGAAAGAAATTAGAGAAACAACACCATTCACAATAGCCACAAATGACATAAAGTACCTTGGTGTAACCCTAACCAAGGAAGTCAAAGACTTGTATGAAAAAAATTTCAAGTGTCTGAAGAAAGAATTAGAGGAAGATATGAGAAGATGGAAAGATCTCCCATGCTCATGGCTTGGCAGGATTAACATAGTAAAAATGGCCATCTTACCAAAAGCAATCTACAGATTTAATGCAATTCCCATCAAATTGCCAACACAATTCTTTACAGACCTGGAAAGAAAAATTCTCAACTTTGTATGGAATAACAAGAAACCGAGAATTGCTAAAACAATCCTCTACAATAAAAGATCTTCTGGAGGTATCTCCATCCCTGATCTCAAGCTGTACTATAGAGCAACAGTTATAAAAACTGCATGGTACTGGCATAGAAACAGAATGGTGGATCAATGGAATCGAACAGAAGACCCAGAAATAAACCCACACACTTACGGACACCTGATTTTTGACAAAGATGCCAAAACCATACAATGGAAAAAATGATAGCATCTTCAACAAATGGTGCTGGTCCAACTGGATGTCTACATGTAGAAAAATGAAAATAGATCCATACTTATCACCCTGCACAAAACTGAAGTCCAAGTGGATCAAAGACCTCAACATAAAACCAGACACATTAAATCGGCTAGAAAAAAAAGTGGGGAATACCCTAGAACTCATTGGTACAGGAGAAAACTTCCTGAACAGAACACCAACAGCACAGGCTCTAAGAGCAACAATCAATAAATGGGACCTCATGAAATTGAAAAGCTTCTGTAAAGCAAAGGACACCGTCATCAAAACAAAGCGACTGCCTACAGATTGGGAAAGAATCATCACCAACCCTCTATCTGACAGAGGACTCATATCCAATATATATAAAGAACTAAACAAGCTGAAAAGCAACAAACCAAGTAATCCACTTAAAAAATGGGGAACAGAGCTAAAGAGAGAATTCTCTGCAGAGGAATATCGAATGGCAGAGAAGCACTTAAAGAAATGCTCAACCTCATTAGCCATTAGGGAAATGCAAATCAAAACAACCCTGAGATTTCACCTTACACCCATCAGAATGGCCAAGATGAAAATCTCAAGGGACAACACATGCTGGAGAGGTTGTGGAGAAAGGGGAACCCTTCTCCACTGCTGGTGGGAATGTAAACTGGTACAACCACTCTGGAAAGCAATCTGGCGCTTTCTCAGACAACTAGGAATAGTGCTTCCTCAAGATCCAGCCATACCACTCCTAGGCATATACCCAAAAGAGGCGCAAGTACACAACAAGGACATTTGTTCAACCATGTTTGTAGCAGCTTTATTTGTAATAGCCAGAAGCTGGAAACAACCCAGATGCCCCTCAACTGAAGAATGGATGCAGAAACTGTGGTACATCTATACAATGGAGTATTACTCAGCAATGAAAAATAAGGAAATCATGAAATTTGCAGGTAAATGGTGGGACCTGGAAAGGATCATCCTGAGTGAGTTGACCCAGAAGCAAAAAGACACTCACGGTATATACTCACTCATATAAACATACAATATAGAATAAACCCACTAAAAGCTGTACATCTAAACAAACTAAGCAAAAGAGAGGACCCTAACTAAAATGTTCAATCCCCATCCTGAAAGGCAAAGAGGATGTACATCAGAAGAAAACGAAAATAGGAAACAACCTCGGAACCCGCTACAGAGGGCCTCTGAAAGCCAGAAGAAAACAGGAAACCACCTTGAAACCTGCCACAGAGGGCCTCTGAAAGCTTCTGCAGTATAGACTGTCAAAGCAGATGCTGAGCCTGATGGCCAACTGATGGGCAGAGTGAATGGAATTTTATGTAAGAAGTGGGAAAGAGTAAGAGCTGGAGGGAACGGGAACTCCACAAGCAGAGCAACAGAACAAGATAATTTGAACACAGGGAACTTCCCAGAGACTCCTACTCCAACCAAGGACTATTTGTGGAGATGACCTGGAACCCCTGCACAGGTGTAGCCCATGGCAGTTCAGTGTCCAAGTGGGTTACATAGTAATGGGAAGAGGGACTGCCTCTGACATAATCTGATTGGCCTGCTCTTTGATCACTTCCCCCTGGGGGGGAGCAGCCTTACCAGGCCACAGTAGAGGACAATGCAGCCACTTTTGATGAGAACTGATAGACTAAGATCAGAAAGAAGGAGAGGAGGACCTCCCCTATCAGTGGACTTGGGGAGTGGCATGCATGCAGAAAGGGGAGGGAGGGTGGGATTGGCAGGGGAGGAGGGAGGGGCTTATGGGGGGATACAAAATGAATAAAGTGTAATTAATAAAAAATAAAGAAAAGATTTAAAAAAAAAAAAAAGGAACGAACATTCATTGGTCACTATTATCTATCAGGGAAAGGCACTTACAGAGGTCCTAAATCAATTGGACCTAATAGATGTCTACAGAACTTTTCACCCAAACTCAAGAGTATACCTTCATTTCAGCACCTCATGGAACCTTCTCCAAAATAGACCATATATTTGGTCATAAAGCAAGCCTCAGCAGATACAAGAAGATTGAAATAATCCCTTGTATTCTATCTGACCACCATGGACTACAGCTGGACCTCAACAACAACAGAAATGGCAAAAAGCCTACACACACATGGAAATTGAACAAGTCCCTACTCAATGATAGCTGGGTTAGGGAAGAAATAAAGAAATTAAAGATTTCCTAGAATTCAATGAACATGAAGGCACAACATACCCAAACTTATGGGACACAATGAAAGCAGTGCTAAGAGGAAAATTCATAGCACTAAGTGCCTTCAAGAAGAAATTTGAAATATCTCATACAAGCAATTTAATGGCCTACCTGAAAGCCCTAGGGGAAAAAAAGAAGCAGACACACCCAAGAAGAGTAGACAGCTGGAAATAACCAAACTCAGGGCTGAAATAAATAAATTAGAATCAAATAAAACTATTTAAAGAATCAATGAAACCAATAACTGGTTCTTTGAGAAAAATCAACAAGATAGACAAACTGTTAGCCAAACTAACTAAAAGGCAGAAACTACCCAAATCAGCAAAATCAGAAATGGAAAAAAGGGACATAACAACAGACACTGAAGAAATCCAATCAATCATTAGTTCTTACTAGAAAAGCATATATGGCACAAAATTTGAAAATCTAAATGAAATGGACAATTTTCTTGATATATCCCATTTACCAAAATTAAATAAAGATCTGGCAGTAAGATTGAATAGTCCTATATCCCCCAAGGAAATAGAAGCAGTCATCAAAAGTCTCCCTTCCAAAAAATAGCCCAGGGACAGATGGTTTCAGTGCAGAATTCTACCATTCCTTCAAAGAAGTGCTAACTCCAATTCTCTTCAAATTATTCCACAAAATAGAAACAAAAGGAACATTACCAAATTCATTCAATGAAGCCACAGTCAACTGGATACCTAAACCACACAAAGACCCAACAAAAAAAGAGAACTTCAGACCTATATCTCTTATAAACATTGATGCAAAAATACTTAATAAAATATTGGCAAACCAAATCCAAGAACATATAAAAGATATCATCCATCATGACCAAGTAGGCTTCATTCCCTGCATGCAGGGATGGTTCTATATACAGAAATCCATCAATGTAACCCATCATATAAACAAAATGAAGGAGAAAAACCCCACATGATCATCTCCTTAGATGCCATAAAATTATTTGACAAAATCCAACACCCATTCATGTTTAAAGTCTTGGAGATAACAGGGACACAAGGCACATACCTAAACATAGTAAAGACAATATACAGCAAGCCTATAGCCTACCTCAAACTAAACAGAAACTTAAATCAATATCACTGAAATCAGGGACAAGGCAAGGCTGCCCACTCTCTCCATATCTCTTCAACATAGTACTTGAAGACACACACGGTATATACTCACTTATAAGTGGATACTAGACATATAACAAACCTACAAAAATCTGTACACCTAAAGAAGCTGAGCTAGAAGGAGGACTCTGGGTATCAATCCTCATGCAGAAAGGCAAATGGGACAGACATTGGAAGAAGAAAAAAACATGCAACAAGTGAGAAGCCCACCACAGAGGGCCTCTGAAAGACTCTACCCAGCAGAGTATCAAAGCAGATGCTGAGACTCATAGCCAAACTTTGAGCAGAGTTCAGGGAATCTTAGGAAAGAAGGGGGAGAAAGAACGACCTGGAGGGGACTGAAGTTCCACAAAGATAGCAACAGAACCAAAATATCTGGGCCCAGGGTTCTTTTCTGAGACTGATACTCCATTCAAGGGCCATGCATGGATATAACCTAGAACCCCTGCTTAGATGTAGCCCATGGCAGCTCAGTCTCCAAATTGGCTCCCTAGTAAGGAGAACGGGGGCTGTCTCTGACATGAACTCAGTGGCTAGCTCTGGAGACCTGGTAAGCTAGGATCAGATGGAACGGGAGGACCTCCTCTATCCATGGACTTGGAGAGGGGCATAGGAGTTGATGAGGGATGGAGGGTGAGACTGGGGGAAGGGGTTGAGGGAGGGTGCTACAGCTGGGATACAAAGTGAATAATGTATAATTAATATAAAAATAAAAATTTAATTACAAAAGACAAAAACTTCCAAAAGGAAAACTCCAGTCTGAAGAGGTTACTACACCCTAGAACATAAGAAATGAACAATCCTAGAACAGTAAATGAAGTGGAGGAGGGAGCTCACACTGTAACAGCAAAGTAACCAAAAATCAAGAAACACTCCTCCTTGATAACTCTCAATATTACTGGTATCAATTCCTCAATAAAAAGGCACAGACTATCAGGCTGGATTAAAAAACAGGATGTGTCTATTTTGCTGCACCCAAGAAACACACTATACAATCAAGGACAGACATCACTTTCGGATAAAAGGATAGAACAAAGAAGCAAGAGAGTGTAGCCATTTTAACATCTGACAAAATAGATTTCAAACCAAAATTAAGTAGAAGAGACAGAGGATACTACAAACTAATTAAAGGGAAAAAGAGGCACCAAGAGAATATTGCAATTTAAAACATTTATACATCAAATATAAGGGCAGTCAACTGTATCAAAGAAACACTACTACACCTAAAAATCACAGTGACCCTCACAAAGTGATTTGGGTGACTACAATATATTGCTCTCACCAATAAATAAAATAAATAAACCTAGAGAAAAATAAACAGAGAAATGCTAAAGTTAAATAACATCATATATCAAATAGATCCATCACATATCTACAGAACATTTCACAGAAACCCGAGAAGATATTTTCTTCACAGCAGCTCATGGAATTGTCTCCAAAATTGGTCACATACTTGGACATAAGCAAATCTCAAAAAATACAAGAAAACTGAAGTAACACCTTGTAGCCTATCTGATCACTATTGATTAAGGTAAAAATCATTAACAGAAAGTATACAAACTCATGGAAAATGAACAACTCAGAACTGAGTGGAAAGCTGGTCAAGGCAGAAATCAAGAAGGAAATTAAAGACATTTTAGAATTGAATGAGAATGAAAAAACAGCATACTCAAACAAATGGGACACAATGAAAGTAGTTCTAAGAGACAAATTCATAGAATTAAATACCTACACCAAAAACATTGGAGGGACCTCATATCAGACACTTACTGACTCGCCTGAAAGCTCCAGTACAAGAAAAAAAAATAACACCCAAAAAG
The DNA here is from genome assembly GCF_907164565.1 of Psammomys obesus. NCBI lineage: Eukaryota > Metazoa > Chordata > Mammalia > Rodentia > Muridae > Psammomys > Psammomys obesus. Next base: position 3,185,247 of record NW_026596463.1, on the reverse strand, counting down.
ACTAGATGGCGAGAAATAATAAAACCTGGGGCTGAAATCAATGAAATAGAAACAAAAGAACAATATACAGAATTAATGAAATGAAGAGTTGAGTAAATCAGCAAGACCGATGAACTATTAGCCAAATGAACTAACTGACTGAGAGAGAAGATCCAAATTAATAAAATTAGAGATGAAAGGAGGACAAACTTTAAAAATCTATAATCCACCAAACTAGAAAACCTAAAAGAAATGGATGAATTTCTTGATATTTATGACATACCAATGTTAAATCAGATGAAATAAGTAATTAAAACAGACCCATAATCCCTAGTGAAATAGAAGCAGTAATTAAAAGTCTCCCAACCAGACACAGACGAAAAGGTCAGTGCTGGACATATTAAGTGAACATGCCAATATTCCTTAGACACTGAAGAGACATTTCTTAATTCTTTCTTACAAAGCTACTATTACCGATACCAAACCATATAAAGTTCCAATAAAAAGAAAAAAATTATAGACCAATATATCATGAACATACATGAAAAAATTCTCAAATACTTATAAACCAAACCCAAGAACACATCAGAAAAATTATCTATCACAATCAAAATGGCTTCATCTCAGATATGCAGAGATGATTCAACACACATAATTCAATAAATGCAATGCACCACATAAACGGACCAAAAGACAAAAAGATCACCTCACTAAATGAAGAAAAAGGTCTTTGACAGAATCAAATATCAAATATCCCTTCATGATAAAACTCCTGGAGAGTCTACAGATACAAAGGACATAACTTAAAAGGTAATTTACAAAAACCCACAGCCAATACTAATAGAATATTAACAGAGAGAAAGTCAAAATATTTCCACTAAAATGAGGCCATCCTACTAGAAATAATCTAGATTCAATTCAATCCCCATCAAAATTCCAGTACAATTCTTCACAGAAACTGAAAAAAATTCTTCCAACTTCTAATGGAATAGAGAAAGCACCGGATAGTTAAAACAGTCCTGAATAATGAAAGAACTGATAGTGGTATCCCCGTCCTAAATTTCAAGTTATACTATATAGCTATAGTAACAAAAAGAACAGGGCATTGGCACAAAACTGGATACTTTATCAATGAAATTGAACTAAACATCTAGACTAAGTCAACACATTTATGAACACTGCATTTTAGCCAAGAACACAAAAATACAAACTGAAAAAAAGACAGCATCTTTAACAAAGAGTGCTGGTCAGACTGGGTGGCTACACATAGAAGAGAAAAAAAATTGATCCAGCTGCTTACAACTCAACTCCAGATGGCTCAAGGACCTCAACATAAGACCAGGTACCCCAAATGTGATAGAAGAGAATGTGGGAATAAGCTTGAACTCATTGAAACAAGAAAGGACTTCCTGAACAGGACACCAATTTGCATATGCACTAAAGCCAACAATTAATAAATGGGACTTCATGGAGCTGAAAATCTTTTGAAGGCAAACAAAGGACACCAACATTCAAGCAAAGCAGGCTACAGAATGAGAAAATAACTTTACCAATTATACATCCCATAAGGGTTACCATATAAAAAATACTAAACAACCTAAACACACACACAAAACAAATATATAATTTAAAATGGGGTACAAAAATAAATAGTTCTCAAAAGATGAAGCATAAATGGTTGAGGGACACTTAAAGAAATGCTCAACATCCTTAGCCACCAGGGAAATGTAAATTAAAACTACTTTAAGATTTTATCTTACACCAGTCAGAATGATCAAGATCACTATAATGTGCTAGTGAAGATACAGGGAAAGCATAACAGTCTTCCATTGCTGATGGGAGTGCAAACTTGTACAGGCACTACGGAATTCAGTGTGGTGATTCTTCAGGATGATAGAAATCAATCTACCTCAAGATCCAGATGTACTACTCTTAGGCGTATACCCAAAAGACACTACAGTCACAGAGTCACTTGTTCATCCATGTTCATTGCTGTTCTAGCCAGAATCTAGAAAAAGTCTAGATATCCACCAACTGAAGAATGGATAATGAGAATATGGTACATTACACAATAAAATAGTGTTCAACTGTTAAAAAATGAAATTATGAAAATTGAAGGTAAATGGGTAGAGCTAGGGAAAAAAAAATCATTGTGAATGAAGTAACCCAGACTCTAAAAGATAAATATTGAATGTTTTCTCTTATATGTGGAAATTATTTTCCATGCCTTTGATAATATGTGTTCTACAGTTCAAAAAACCACAGAGGTTAGGCACCTAGTAAGGGACTAGGAGAAGAGAATTTCCCAAGGAAGGGAAACAATATACTGTTATGGAAAGACAAATGGGAAACTAGAATAGGAGGATTTAAAAGGATGGATAATGGAAGAGAAGGATAAAAGAGAGAATATGGGGAGGAACAGCTAATACTAAAAGCCATTTGAAAACCCATGTATTATGTATACAATGTTCTCTCTGCATGTACACCTGCATACCAGAAGATGGCATCAGATCTCATTATAGATGGTTGTGAGCCACTGTGTGGTTGCTGGGAATTGAACTCAGGACCTCTGGAAGAACAGCCAGTGGTCTTAACCTCTGAGCCATTTCTGAACCCCTGCTTGGATGTAGCCCATGGTAGCTTAGTACCCAAGTGGGTTCCCTAGTAAGGGGAACAGCGACTAGTTCTGACATGAACTCAATGGTTGGCACTTTGACCTCCTCCTACTCCTGGAGAGAGAAGCAGCCTTGCTAGGCCACAGAGGAGGACATTACAGCCAGTCCTGAAGAAACCTGATAAGCTAGGGTCAGATGGAAGGGGAGGAGGACCTCTCCTATCAGTGGACTTGGAAAGGGTCAGGGAAGAGATGAGGGAGGGAGGGTGGAGTTGGGAGGGAGTGAGGGAGTGGGCTACAGCTGGAATACAAAGTTAATAAACTGTAATATTTAAAAAATAAAAGATAAAAAACAAAAACCAAAACAAAGCAGAAAAGAAAACCCATGTAGAAAACTACTACTGTTGATGCTTCCTAAAATATATACATAAATAAAAGGAATCTAAATGAAGTCACCAAAGAATAGGGGGTAAAATTCCCCAACTAGATATCATGCCACAGTAAAACCTCCAGTGTCAGGAATGGTTTAATGCCTTGTTGAGTCATTGGCCAAAAAAAAGTCCCTTGGAAACCCCCAAACATCAAAGGCTACTGCCAAGAATATTGTTTTTTTTCTCTACAACTTGATGGTAAGGCCCTAATGCTGAGGACACCAATTATTTATGTCAGGGAACATGAAGAAGTTGAACTCGTACCTAAACAGAAGCTTCACCTTACTGACTAGTGTTCACGGTACTGGAAGGTGCTACGCACACTACCCGAGGAGAAAAGCAATCATTTGCACCTCCTAGCTACAACCCCTGAAACCTACAACAGTGGCCTGTTTATAGGATATATTGGTACAGTAGTGGCACAAACACTATGGGAGTAACCAACTCCCATAAATCAGATTGGATTTAAGGTCCATTCCATGAGATGGAACCCACACTTGACACTACTAAAGTGACCAAAAATCTGACAATAGATAGCTCATGGGCCTAGAGAAAAACCTAACGCTACCATTCTGCTAAAGGAACATGGGGATAAAATGGTCCTAACTACATCCTCCTATACTCACAGATCAGTTCCTTACTCAGCCCTCATCAGAACAGCTTCTTCTTGCAACAGATGGAAGCTAATGCAGGGAGTAAGAAAGTTTGGAGCACTTAGTCCTGCAGAGAATTTACAGAGACTATGGCAGCATGCAGTGTCCACATAGGTTCAAGACAGATGGGGTTCCAGCACTGACAGGGGGAAGTGGACAGGGGCTCCCACTCTGAGCCAATAAGCTATCTACAACTGATAAACCTTGGTGAAAAAGACCCAAAAGTTTTCTCCAATGAAATTTCACTGGACTTATTAATCACACTTCAGGGCAGAGCCCAAGCCCAGGGGTAGTTTGCCAACACAAAATAAATTCAATGTTATTTTTGTAAATTTTTTGTTTCACTTTGCTTTTTTTCTGTCTTACAGTCTCTTTTACTTGTTTAATCTGGTTTCCATTTGTGTGCGTGTGTTTCTTGGTTTCTGTGTTTTTTAAGGGCACTTGAGAGAGAAAGAACACAAAGTTGGATGGGCAGGATCTGGGAAGAATTGAGGTAGAGGAAAAATATGATCAAAATATATTGTATAAAAACTTTCAATACAAATTAAAACCAGAAATACTGTATGATTAATTCTACAAGAAGGTATTTGTATACATAGCTAAAAGCAATTAAGCCAGTATGGCATATAGAAAATAAAACAAAGACAAAAGACTTATAAATGAGCCTTTAAGAGCTAGTTTTTAGGTAAGTTCAGAAAAGGTAGATACATAACAGATGTCAAATGGTTTTAAGGCAAAAATGCAAATAAAATATTTTTAAAATTTGAACATAAATAAAGAGGGCATTGTAGCCAAGTCACGAAAAACTAATTTTTAATACGCCCAAAGAAAAAGCTATAGAATATTTTCTCAAAAAAGCATAAGAAATATATCACCAATATTGCATTATATAGTTCCTTAATGACCCTAAGGAATATAAAACCTCAATCTGAATGACATTTGTGATATCAAAAAATTGACGTAGCTAATCTGATTATGAACAATGCAGGGGTGAGAAAAGATGGGAGCTAAATGTTACATGTGAGATGAAAGATGAAAGGGAACAGGAAGACACAAAGGGAGAAGAGGGTATTGAGATAAATATAGAAGAAAAAGTAAAACAAATTTTAGTTGGTGGAAGTGGAGGGTGCATCTGACTCTTCTGCCTGCTTCTGGACACTTTTCCTCCTACTGGGTTGTCTCATCCAGCCTTGACAGGAGGCTTATTGTATCCTGTTATGCTGTGTTTGGTTGATATCCCTGGGAGGCCTGCTCTCTTCTGAAAGGAAACAGAGGAGCAGTGGATCTGGGGATGGGGTAAGACCATCGCTCGGAGGAGGGGAAGGATAAGAGGCTGTGGTCAGAATGTATTTGAGAGAAGAATACAGAAAAAGCATAAAAAATTAAACAATAAAGCTTAATTCACATGCTAATCAAAACCTGACATTGAATCAATGAAAATTTCAGTAGCTTAGTGCTGTTACTATGACAAATAACAGTGCTGTTATTATGACAAAAGGCATCACAAGAGAGGAAAGGGTTAATTTAGCTTACAATTCCAATTCATAGTCCATCACTGCAGGGAACTCACAGAGGAAAGAGCTTGGGACAGCTGGTTACACCACATCCACAGTGAAGAGCATAGAGACACGCATGCACCCACGTTGCCTGCCTTCCTTGCTTTTCATTAGCTCTCTCCTCTCTTACGCAATTCATGGTAAAATAGTGTTGCCCATACTGGGCTTGGTCTTCCTACATCAATGAACAATTAAGACAATCCCTCACAGACATGTTCACAGGCTAACCTGATCTAGGTAATCCCTCACTGAGGCTTTCTTCCCAGGTGATTCTAAATCTCAAGTTGACAAAACTAACCATCACATGTAGGAAAGAAATTTACCTGTAGGATACATGACCAGAAAATTTTTCAAAAGCCCATGTATCTTCAGTTACCTCACCTTTGCCAATGGTATGAAAGATACACATTGGAGAAAAGATAGCATGTTCAACAAAGAGTGCTGGGAAAGCTGGATGCCTGGGTATAGAACAATGACTCTAAATACCCATCTAGCATTCTGCACAAAAAGTCACCTCCAAATCTGTCCAAAACTTTAACATAAAACTCTGAAACTGCTAGAGAAAAAGTAGGGAATGCCCTACAAAAACACACAGGAACAGAGAAGGACTTCAGTCTCTCAGGAAATACAACTGACAACAATTGATAAATGAAAGCTCATGAAATTCAAAACCACCTGTACAGCAAAGGAAACTAAAACATAAAGGAAACTCATTAGAATAAGAGAAATTTTCCATCTATACATCCAACAGAGGCTTAATTCTACAATATACAAGAAAGTAAATAAACCAACATCAAGAAAACAACCCAGAGCTGGGCAGTGGGGGCACACACCTTTAATCCCAGCACTTGGCAGGCAGAGGCAGGTGGATCTGAGATCTGAGTTTGATGCCAGTGTGGTCTACACAGTGAGTTCTAAGACAGCTAGGGATACATAGAGAAATCCTGTTTGGGGGAGGGGAGGTTGCTGCCCCCCACAAAATGTCCCATATGTTGGAACTGAGAATTCTCAACAGGAAGAAAGACAAATGCCCAATAAACATTTCAAAAAATGTTTAATATCATTAGTTATCAGGGAATGCAAATTAAAGCTACTTTGACATTCCATCTCATCCTGGTCAGAATAATGATCTTCAAAATGTCAATGAATACAGGAGAAGCTATAGGGAATAGGGTACTCTTAGGCATTACTCTTGAGAGTAAGAACTGGTACAACCACTATGGAAATCAGCAAGGATGTTCCTCAAAAGCTAGAAATAGAAATGATACTGTTAGTTGTATCCAGTGCTGAGAGAATACATTCAATAAGAGATTTAAAAAAAGAAATTCTTGGCCTAACTACTAATACCACCCAGCTTTTAGTGACTGTAACAAAGCCTTGAATTTTATTTTCGGGCCACACTTTTAGAGGCTTCAGTCATCACCAGCTTACTGTTTTGTTTTTTTTTTTTTTTTAAGTTACATTTTAACTGTATCCCAGCTGTATCCCTCATTCCCTCCCAACCCACCCTCCCTCCCTCATCTCCTCCCTGCCCCTTTCCAAGTCCACTGATAGGGGAGGATTTCCTCCCCTTTCATCTGACCCTGTTTTATCAGGTATCTTCAGGACTAGCTGCCAAGTCCTCCTCTGTGGCCTAGCAGAGCTGCTCTCCCTTGTGGGGTGGGGAGGTCAAAGAGCCCACTACTGAGTTCATGTCAGAAGTAGTCCCTGTTCCCCTTACTAGGGTACCCACTTGGTTACTGATCTACCACGGGCTACATCCGAGCAGAGGTTCTAGGTTATATCCATACATGGTCCTTGGTTAGAGAAACAGTCTTATATAAGACCCCTGTGCCCAGATATATTTGGTCCTTGTGGAGCTCCTATCCTCTCCATGTCATACTAACTCCCCCTTCTTTCATGATTCCCTGCACTCTGCTGAAGGTCTGGTTATGAGTCTTAGTATCTGCTTTGATACACTGCTAGGTAGGGTCTTTCAGAGGCCCTCTGTGGTAGGCTCAGGTTTGGTTATGAGTCTTCGTATCTGCTTTGATACACTGCTAGGTACAGTCTTTCAGAGGCCCTCTGTGGTAGGCTCCTGTCCTGTTACTTGTTTTCTCCTATGTCCAATGCCCATCCCATTTATCTTTCTAAGTAAGGATTGATCATCTTACCCCAGGTCTTCTTTCTTGTTTATCTTCTTTAGGTGTATAGATTTCATTATGTTTATCATATCTTATAAGTCTATATAAGTAAGTATATACCATGTGTGTCTTTCTCCTTCTGGGATACCTAACTCAGAATGATCTTTTCTACAACACATGCTGGAGAGGTTGTGGAGAAAGGGGAATCCTCCTCCATTGCCGGTGGGAATGTAAATTGGTACAACCACTTTGGAAATCAATCTGGCGCTTTCTCAGACAATTAGGAATAGTGCTTCCTCAAGACCCAGCTATACCACTCCTAGGCATATATCCAAAAGTTGCTCAAGTACACAACAAGGACATTTGCTCAACCATCTTTGTAGCAGCTTTATTTGTAATATGCAGAACCTGGAAACAACCCAGATGTCCCTCAGTTGAGGAATGGATACAGAAATTGTGGTATTTTTACACAATGGAATATTACTCAGCTATTAAAAACGAGGAAATCATGAAATTTGCAGCTTACTGTTCTTATCCTGCGGTGAGGTTACATATTATGGCAGGAGTGTGTGACAAAACAAAGCTGTTTAATTCATGGTCAAGATGCAAAAGAGAGGAAGGAAGGGCTAGAGTTTCATTATACTCTTCTGGTGTTTGTCTTCCAACAACTACAACACTGTCTACTGGGCCTTACTGTAATGTTCTCACCAAATCCCAACAGTGCTAAGCTAAAAACTAAGCTTTTAATACATGGGTCTTTGGGAAACACTCCAAATCTAAACTTTGGCATTATACTAATTTAAATGAATAAACCCTTTCCCCACTCACCTGTACTTTTTAGCTAGATCATCCCTTTCTGTTTTCTGTTGAGCAAGTATATTATCCATAACTTCTTTTATCTCTAACATCTTTCCAATGTATTGTTCTAGAAATACAGTGATAAAATACAAGATCAGCTAAATGAAGAGTAGGTAATGCTGAATCTGTTCACCCAAATTTAGACCTATTTTCATTTATTGTTTGAAATGGGGCTTAAATCTTCATTGTTCCCAGCCCACTTACCAATACAAGTGGTCAAGATACTTAAATCAAAGCTTATTTAATTATGTCATCCTTATGCCCTGAGGTATTCAGAGAAGAACACTGTACAAAGAAAGAACAGTCATTCGTAAATTCTAATTGTTACCCCATTGATTTATCCTCTAGGAGCTGGGATTCATCTGATATATTTCTATGATCAGCTCTCTTTTCTTCTTGTCTGTCTTGTATGTTGTGGTGGTGTGCATGTGTGATGTATGCAAATTTATATATTTAGAGAGATACATGCACCACACATCGGCATGAGGAAACCAGATGGAATTTGGGTTGCCAGATTTGTGCAGTGAGCACTGAGAAATCTCCTTAACTTTCACTTTACTTTTTGGGACACAGTCCCTCACTCAAACTAAAGTTCACTATTTTGGCTAAAAAGACTAAATATTTATTTTCCTTAAAAAAATGTTATCCACTGTAATTTGGTCTTTTTGATACTACTTTTCAAAAGTGTCTACAACTTCACAAAATAAGGTCAAACAGTCCTAGAGCAAACCATACATGGTGAAAACACAGGGCACAAGATATTCAGAATTTATAGATGTAAATGGTACATGACATCAATATATCACTTTTATTATTTCTAGAACAAAGAACGTGATCTCTGAAAGAAAAGTAGTGACCACTTATATCTTTCATATTAACATGGGAAGTAATTTTATTTCTAGCCTTTCCGAAAAGACTGAGTTTATCCACCAGCCTAGAAACATTGTTTAATTAAAAATCAAAGTTCCATCATTCTTTTTTATCATTTAGGCATTTAATTTTTCTTCAGTCAAAGTTTCAAAGATTATTCCAGTAACTCCTTTTTATTTATTTTTCATTTTTACAAGACAAGGATTTTTTTTGTGTAGCCTTGGCTGTCCTGGGCTCTTTTTGTGGACCAGATTGGCCTAAAACTCACAGAGATCTGCCTGCCTCTGCCTCCCCGAGTGCTGGGATTATAAGCATGCCTCATCCCTATTCCTCTTTAATTTTTAAAAATGATCTTCCTTACCACAGTAAGCTGACCATGAAAGAGGGGAAGGCGTCCTCAACATGTCTTCTCATCTCCACACATGCTTCATGGCCTATGCCTGCCACACACACCCCCATAGGTCACTCTTCCAACTATTATGAACTTAGAAATAAGTACATATTTACCTGCATCCTCAGAGTTTCTTAGTTCAAACTTTAGTAAATTTTCTTGTTTCTCTTCTATATCTTGTAGAATGGCACTGATGGTCTGGCGCTGCCAGATAAAAATGTTATGAGTTCCACTATAAGAGGGGAGACGTAAAGGCAGACAGTCTGACAAATACAAACAATATACAGCTTAAAAGCTCATCTTTCTCTGTTCTCAAAATGTACTCATGTTTTATGTAATTTAATTGAATGAATGTTGAAGGGATATATAAATAAATTTAAATATACCTTGCTTTATGTAGTGGGTCTACTGAAAAACAGACAAAAAGGAGTAACCATATAAGGAATTATAACTTCTGACTTCATTTGAAATTGTAGAAATGTGAGAAAAAAACCTAACATATACTATTTCAGGATCACATATGCAACAAGTTCCCTTTTAAGACTGCATGACTATCACTGCTCATTATGAAAATCCCGACCCAAACCCTAGCTATATGAAGCACTATTCTCAAAATGCACACAAAGGAGGTTTACAGCTGCTCTGTGTCCTTTGCAATACTGATTTCCTGTCTAAAATGCACTCCCAGTTCCCTTTATTTCAAGAACCAGGAAGCGGGCTCTAGAGGCAGACTGCCTGTGTGTGAGTTCCAGGTTCCAATTCTTCCCGCCTGTCTGCAAGTTACTTTTCCTTGAGGATATATTCATGTAAAATGTTAACAACAGCAGTAGAAAGTAAGAGCTCAATAAATATTGGCTATTATTGTTCTAGACAACCCATTTCAAATATTAAACCTCTGCCTAATATAATCCACACTGACTTGTCTTTTCATAAATTAGTAATTTTAGAGCCACATGCTTTTTACAAAATATTTCATGTCTTATAAGCTAGAACATGTTTTTAAAAATTTTTTGTGTATGCTTTACAAAATCATGTACACATAATTGTCATGCAATAAAAGACTGATGGACTAATATACATTTTTTTCATAAAATCTCAATATATATTATTATTTTAATTAGTGTCAAAGCCTAGAAAATTCTTTACATACACACATTTGTTTGTTTGTTTATTTAGTGTGTGCATGTGTGTGTGTACTTACGCACGTGCAAAATTTGGAAGTTGGTTCTCTCCTATCATCTGGATTCTGGGGATGGGACTTAGGTGGCCAGACTTGGTGGCAAGTGCCTTTACCTGGTGAATTTTCTTATTAGAGATGGTAAAGCAATCTTTGTGTTGCCATTTATTAAGTGCATCATAAAAACTACAAAATATTAAATTGTAAAACAAACAAAAAACTTGAGGTCTATCTCTTTATATGGTAAATTGCTTATGATTACAAAAGCAAACACAGTAAATCACACAGCATTATCTTGACTCATTCTGTTCAACTGACATTATCATGAAAAATTAACATTCAATCCATGTCCTTAAAATGAAAAGATTGCTGTCACTATCCAATGGCTCTTTGAAGGAATGGTATTTTCTGGCTGAAGAATGAAAGAAATCTAATTTCACTCACCTCAGGAAGGCTTTCATTTCCCTTTGCCTTTTGTAAGGGAGGAGAACCAATAGCTTTGTCATCCTTACAAATACTTTGCTTATATCTTTTTGGCCGAACAGCAGGAATTTTTACTTAAAAAAATAAAGTTATAAAATAAGAGTGGTCAAAAGTATTGTTTTCGTTTATCAGTTTTAATTGTGAAAAGGAAGAAAAAGACAAATTAAGATTATAATTATTGCCTTAATGCTAGCTAGCTTCTCATTATTATTACCTATGACAACAGCACTTATTACATACTAGATTATTTCTTGGTGTACCATCTTATTTAATATTCAAATACTTGTATGAACACCTTGAAGTAGGCAGTTTGTTACAAATTTTATTATAAGAAGTGAAATGTCAGAAGTTCAGGAAATTTCCCAATATGACACAGTTAATTACTGAAACTAGATGCTATCTGAATCCAAGTCCACACTCTTAACTACTATGATTCATTGCTCTGGAGTGCTCTCTTGGACTCACTTTCTATTATGCCCATGTCACCATTTGTTCTATACTCCTCATTCCTCTGAGAATCTGACCAAAGAAATATACATTCAAGACACAGTAGACATAAGAGTCCCAATATCTCCAAATTTCAAGATTCCTTAATATGGTAAACTCAGTAAAATTATGGAGCTTAATCTTCAAGCATGGCTGTAGGGAAAGCAAACTCAATGGGCTCCAAAGAAGAGAAGAATGTTTCATGTGATCTAGACCACTAATAATTAATTACACATTAAATATTTTTGTTTTAACCAAATACAATAGAAATCCATCTACTGTTGAAAATCAACAGCTGGTGAAAAGCATGGTAAGCCTGGAAAGATATGTCTCACTCCTACATTCTCTACAGCAAGAGCAGAAACATCCCCAAGTTTCTTCTGAGTCAAGGTTCAATCATGAGGAAAAAACAAAATAAACAACAAACAAACAAAAAAGCTAACTCTTTTCAACGCTTTATAAAGTGTAAATTACTGCAAAATTACTTGATAAATTTATGCCTAGTTATACATTTTCTTCAAATAGTCTCTTTACTATGAATCTAATAAATTCAGAAATCATTACACATTTTTAACAGAATGAAATTTTAGCTCTTCTGGCCCTTCTACAATCAAATCAGCAGCTTGGTTTGAATTATGTCTCTGTCTCAAAACAAAGGTAGGGAGATCAAGGTTTGCTGAACACATGGTGTGTTTCACTTCAGTAATCTCAATCCAATGGCATCATACGGGTTTAGAAAAAAGGCTTATTTCCTACCAAAAATGCATAATTCCTGGGCTTGATCCCTAACAATAGATCTAAAAACTCCACGTCCTGAAGATGGGAACTGTGGAAGAGAAAAGCGTATCTATGATGGAATAATTTCAAATGTGTAAGATTTGACAATAGGCGCTCATGTGTTGCTCATACTTTCCCTGCATCCACAGGGTTTTTCACCAACATACTCTTCCCAGCACTCAGGTTCTATTTACCCTTCAATCCTCAACATCTACATACTAAATCTCTAATTTCTCCCAGAATTGACTACCATCACACCCCTGGGAAATAAAAATATATAGCTACCCATTATCTTTTGTTATCTAGACAATAAATTATAGTTATGGTGCCACTTATCTCTCGTTGCTTCTTCCTGAAATAGATAGGTAGCTCAAACCCAACAATGTTTTGTTTGCATTTTTCTTTTAGCTTTATTGTGGTGCTTGCACATCACAGGTAATACATGTTCTGTAGAGACCAATTTAGATTTGGGTCTCTCCCCTTGAAACCAACATGGATTGTCCCTCTCCCTTGGTGTAGAGGAACACACCAACTCCCTGGAGGAGCCTCCAGCCAGCTAAGCAACCCTACAATGAACAACTAGTGGTCTATAAGGTTCTGTGTTGTTAGGCTCTGTGTCTAGTGGCCAGCTGGTGTCTTCCTAAACAATAATGTGTATGGATGCAGAAGTACACAAACCTCAAGAAAGCCCCACAGACATTCCAACAGGTGGTTTCTAGACCAGTAACAGCAAATGTAACCATCCAGTGGGTCACAGAAGACTTTATGAACCTAGAGACTGGTTTCCAAAGTATTAAGATTCGGGCATCAGGTAAATGCCTAGCTGTACTGCCCCTCATGAGAGATTTGTACACAAATATAAAATTAAAAAAAATTTATATACTATGACAATATTAATAAAATAGTATCTTTTGTACTAAAAAATTAAAAAGGTATGTGGAAAGGGGAAAACTAAATTAGTAATACATGCTCTATAAATTTTATTTTTAGGGATTTATTTTTATGTGTGTAAGTGTTTCCTATATATATGTCACTGGTCCTGTACATGCAGTGCCTGCAGAGGCCAGACGAGAGCATCAAAGACCTTGAAACTGGAATTACATGTGCTTGTGAGCCACCATGTAAGTTCTGGGAATTGAACCTGGGTCCTATGGAAGAGCAGCCAGTAATTTTAACTGCTGTGCTATCTTTCCAGCCCCTAAATAAAAAAAAAAAATAGAATACTAATTTCTAAAAATAAATGATGTATTTTGAAGAACAGAGGAAATACCAATACCCAGTTAGGAAATAACATTATACTATATATGAGATGATTTTATTTTGCCAAGCAGAGGTATATTTATATACCTGTATAAAATAAAAAGTAATGTTGACATGCCTACCAGTAACCGTAGAGTTACTATCATCTCCATTATTGGTCTCAACAGCACCATAAGATTTTAGTAATTCTTTCATGTTTTCATTTTTTGCTTCCTCCAAAGCACTCTTCTGTTTCTGATCTTTCTGATTAGGGTCTGCTCCATGTTCTAGGAGTATCTCAGCTGCCTGGAACGTAATATTTTGAGGTTATGTTTACATATCTGCTTTCATCTTAAGACACCACCACCAAGCATTTATCTTCAGGTTATGGACAAGAAGCATTTCGATTTGATATGGTAACTATAACTGTAACTGATTGAGCTTGACTGGCCCCAGAAGAGAACATTAACAAGCACAAAGCACAGTGTGCTGCTTCCTTGTAGAAAAGAGGTAAGTACAGGTAATGCTCCGTCTAGTCACTTCTGCCCAGAAGAATTTCTGTGCCTATCGTTCCCAAAAGTAGCTGTAAACCATATGTGCCCTACTGAGTATCTGAATCACAGCAAATATAACGAGATAACAGAATTCTTTATTATATTAATTCAAATTAAAATAGCAAAATGTAGATCACAGCTACTGCACTGACAGCACAGGTCTACACAGCACAGTCACTTGTATACATTGTGGCGTCGCTGATACAGTATCACTGCTCTGCCCAACCTTCTGGTCGTGTAAAGATGGCAAGCCTTGCTTCAGGACTACATTATAGTATAACCCATACTGCTTGTTACCAATTCAGTGTAGTTTAATGAAATTCTATTTGGACAAGCATTCAGGTGAGTTTACCAACCTAACATCTATTCTAAAATCCTCTATCGAGAAATATGTGCCCTATAAGGCACCAAAGATGGAAGTAATATTTAGAAATGATCTACTCTGTTCCTTGTCTTCTCCTACTTCCGATGTCTATCCTGTTTGCCCTTCTAAATGAAGATTGATCATCTTACCTAGGATCCTCTTTGTTGTTTAGCTTCTTTAGGGGTATAGATTTTAGTATGTTTATTCTATATTATATGGCTAATATCAAGTACAGAGGCCTTCCACAGAGGACCTCTGAAAGACTCTACCCATCAGGGTATCGAAGGAGATACTGAGACTCAGAGCCAAATTTTGGGCAGAGTGCTGGAATCCTTATGAAAGAAGGAGGAGATAGAAACACCTGGAGGAGACAGGAACTCCACAAGGAGAGCCAAAAAACCTGGGCCCAGGGAGCCTGCAGAGACTGATACTCCAACTAGGGACCATGCATGAAGAGGACCTAGATCTCCCTGTTCAAAGAAAGCCCATTGGCTGCTCAGTTTCAAAGTGGGTTCCCTAATAAACAGGGGCTTTCTCTGACAGGAACTGATTGGCCTGCTCTTTGATCACCTACCCCTGGGGGGGAGGGTGTGGCAGGGTGCAGCCTTGCCAGGCCACAGAGGAAGATCATGCAGCCAGCCTTGATGAGACCTGATAAGGTAGGGTCAGATAGAAGGGGAGGAAGTCCTCCCCATCAGAGGACTAGGGAAAGGGAATAGAGGGAGAAGGGTGAGGGTGGGTGGGACTGGGAAAAGAGGGGTGAGGCTGCAGTGGGGATACAAAGTGAATAAACTGTAATTAATAAAAATTTAAAAATAAAAATATGATGTCATAAAAAATTAAAAGAAATTATCTACTCTAACACCATCATTATACAGAAAGAAAATAAGTCAAAAGGTTGTGCCATTTCATGATAAATCATTTGTAATATAAATAAGGTTACTCTGAATAACTCAAATTGAGTGTTACAAGGACTAGAGAGTTGGCTCAGTGGGTAAAGGTGCTTGCTGCCAAGCTGGATGACCTGAGTTTGATACCTGGGATCCACATGGTAGAAGAAGAGAATCCACTAACAGAGGTTGTCCTTGGACTTCTGTACAGTACCCTAAAAGTGCCCACAAATATAGGGCCCCACATACAAATGAATGAATATAATAAAAATTAAAGTAAACTAAAACAAAAAGTTGCATGTTAACATGCTGGTAGCTCACAACTGTCTGTAGTTCTAGTTCTAGGGGATCTAACATTTCTGATCTCCACAGGCTCCTGCACATGTGTGCTGAATACATACACTCAGGGTACATACACATAAAATGAGATAAAATAGTTTAAAAGAGTTGTGTTAGGAGGAAGACAATGCAGCCAGTCCTGATGAGACCTGATAAACTAGGGTCAGATGGAAGGGGAGGACCACCTCCCCTATCAGGGGACTAGGTGAGGGGCATGGGAGAAGAGGGAGGGAGGACAGGATTGGGAAGGGACGAAGGAGGGGGCTACAGCTGGGATACAAAGTAAATAAATTCTAATAAAATTTAAAAAGATATTAAAGAAAAAAAAAGATTTGTGTTAGAAGTTTGTAATCAAACAAAATTAAAAGCAGCTAACATTTAAATTACAGTATAAGCAAAACAGTCTAAGAGCCAGTGATCCTACAGTGAAGCTAGTCACTCAAAACTATGGGAGATATGTAATGGCAAAAATACGTTCAGAACTTGAGTAATATGGAGGCTTACTATGTGACAACAGATTTTTACCTTTCTGCTTATACAAAGAATACAGAGACAAAGTAGACATTTAGAAGCCACTGAGGCAGCAGAAATTAGCATTTATCATATGACTTAGGAAACATAGTTTCTCCTAATCTGAGAGTCCGGTTCTTTTATTTCGTTCACGTCTTTGAAAGAATTTCTTTTTTTTTTAATTTTCATAGTCTAACTTGTCAGGTCAGCCATTAAAGCCCATGCCTATTAGATTCTACTTAGGAAATATTTGCCTATCTGAAAAATCACATTTTCTTCTGCTTTCTTTTAGGAGGGTGTCTTAATTAACTCTTTCAGATCTATGACCCATTTAAAGTTAATTTTTCTATATAGATTAGAAAGATTAAGTTTCTAAAAATTTGCATATAGAAATCTAAAGATCCAACTCTATCCAACTTTGTATCACTGTAAAAAATCAACTGACCATATTTGTGGGTCTATATCTACATGCTGTTTTCTGTCCAGTTGATTTGTATATAAACAACTCAGTGGTTCTTAATTACGGTGGTTTTTCCCCATGGATGTACTCAGCAATGTCTAGAGACATTTTGCTTCTCACAGACCGAGGTTATGGATACAGATGGCACTGAGTAGGTAGAGATCAGCAATGTTGTTCAACATCCTGTTTATGTACATGGTAGCACTCAACGACTAAGAAACATTTAGTGGTGCTAATGTTGAATACCCTGTCCTGAATTGCATTTCTTGATTGTTCCAGATATAGGATAAGTATCTATACCTTATAAAAGATGTTGAACCATCAAAGACTGCATTTCAAAACTCTCAGCTATTTTTTTATTTTTATTTTTTATTAATTACACTTTATTCACTTTGTATTCCCCCATAAGAACCTCCCTCCCTTCCCAGTTCCTCTTCCCCCTTCTTCACACATGCCCCTCCCCAAGTCCACTGATAGGGGAGGTCCTCCTCTCATTCCTTTTGATCTTAGTCTATCAGATCACATCAGGAGTGGCTGGCTGCATTGTCATCTTCTGTGGCCTGGTAAGGCTGCTCTCCCCTCAGGGAGGTGATCAAAGAGCAGGGCAATCAGATTATGTCAGAGGCAGTCCCTGTTCCCATTACTATGGAACCCACTTGGACACTAAACTACTATGGACTACATCTGTGCAGGGGTTCTAGGATATCTCCATGCCTGGTACTTGGTTGGAATATGAATCTCTTGGAAGAACCCTGTGTTCAAAATTTCTGGTTCTGTTGCTCTCCTTGTGGGGTTCCTGTCCTCTCCAGATCTTACTATTTCCCACTTCTTACATAAGATTCCATGCACTCTGCCCAACAGTTGGCCAAAAGTCTCAGCGTCTGCTTTGATAGTCTGCAGGGCAGAGCCGTTCAGAGGCCCTCTGTGGCAGGTTCCTAGGTTGTTTCCTGTTTTCTTCTTCTTCTGATGTCCATACTCTTTGCCTTTTGTTATGGGGATTGAGCGTTTTAGTCAGGGTCCTCTCTCTTGATTAGTTTCTTTAGATGTACAGATTTTAGTAGGTTTATCCTATGTTATATGTCTATATGAGTGAGTATATACTGTGTGTGTCTTTCTGCTTATGGGACAGCTCATTCAGGATGATCCTTTTCAGGTCCCACCATTTACCTGCAAATTTCATGATTTCCTTATTTTTCTTTGCAGAGTAATATTCCATTGTGTAGATGTACCACAGTTTCTGCATCCATTCTTCAGCTGAGGGACATCTGGGCTGTTTCCAGCTTCTGGCTATTACAAATAAAGCTGCTATAAACATGGTTGAGCAAATGTCCTTTTTGTGTACTTGAGCCTCTTTTGGATATATGCCTTGAAATGGTATGGCTGGATCTTGAAGAAGCACTATTCCTGTTTGTCTGAGAAAGCGCCAAATCGATTTCCAGAGTGGTTGTACAAGTTTACATTCCCACCAGCAGTGGAGGAGGGTTTCCCTTTCTCCACAACCTCTCCAACATGTATTGTCACTTGAGTTTTTCATCTTGGCCATTCTGATGGGTGTAAGGTGAAATCTCAGGGTCGTTTTGATTTGCATTTCCCTGATGGCTAATGACGTTGAGCATTTCTTTAAATGTTTCTCTGCCATTCTATATTCCTCTACAGAGAATTCTCTCTTTAGCTCTGTTCCCCATTTTTTAATTGGATTACTTGGTTTGCTGCTTTTCAGCTTCTTTAGTTCTTTATATATACTGGATATTAGCCCTCTGTCAGATGAAGGGTTGGTGAAGATTCTTTCCCAATCTGTAGGCTGTCGTTTTGTTTTGATGACGGTGTCCTTTGCTTTACAGAAGCTTTTCAGTTTCATGAGTTTCCCATTTATTGATTGTTGCTCTTAGAGCCTGTGTTGTTGGTGTTCTGTTCAGGAAGTTATCTCCTGTGCCAATGAGTTCAAGGGTATTCCCACTTTTTCTTCTAAGAGGTTTAGTGTGTCTGGTTTTATGTTGGGGTCTTTGATCTACTTGGACTTCAGTTTTGTGCTGGGTGATAAGTATGGATCTATTTGCATTTTTCTACATGTAGACATCCAGTTAGACCAGCACCATTTGTTGAAGATGCTATCTTTTTTCCATTGTCTGGTTTTGGCATCTTTGTCAAAGATCAGGTGTCCATAAGTGTGTGGGTTTATTTCTGGGTCTTCTGTTCGGTTCCACTGATCCACCATTCTGTTTCTATGCCAGTACCATGCAGTTTTTTATAACTGTTGCTCTATAGTGCAGCTTAAGATCAGGGATGGAAATACCTCCAGAAGATCTTTTATTGTAGAGGATTGTTTTAGCAATTCTGGGTTTTTTGTTATTCCATACGAAGTTGAGAATTTTTCTTCCCAGGTCTGTAAAGAATTGTGTTGGTAATTTGATGGGAATTGCATTGAATCTGTAGATTGCTTTTGGTAAGATGGGCATTTTTACTATGTTAATCCTGCCAAGCCATGAGCATAGGAGATCTTTCCTGTCTCAGCTATTTTAGCTATTTCTTTTCTTTCTTTCTTTTCTTCTTCTTCTTCTTCTTCTTCTTCTTCTTCTTCTTCTTCTTCTT